>NC_043011.1:67708111-67768111 GCF_006345805.1 Octopus sinensis | reverse complement strand
TTATCATCCATTATCATCATCATCATCACCATCATAATCCTCACCACCATCATCTTCAATAGCACCACTGACTTCATCTCCATAGCAACCATAACAACAACAACTACATCTAAAACAAGAAGAACAGAAGAATCCAGTTAAAACCCGTTCCAAAAAGAAGTTTAACAGTTGAAAGAGGAATATGAGGCGTGTGAAGAATTAATTCTTGAGTTGTACATCTTTGGCAGTACAAGCTTCTCCCGATCGACTGTTTCAAAAGACTTGCTGGTCACTGGAAATATAGGATGCATAGCAGCTAAATCTTCCTCAAAACGACCACCCGCACTTGCGAGAGTCTTAGAAAATGATGGATACATAACGTGGAGCTTGATGAACGTGGAGCTTGATGTAGGAAGAAAACAAAAGTCGGACAGAAAAATACGAAAAAACATCAACAACAACCAAACAAAGTTAAAGAAATATACAAAAATCTAAAAAAAACCCAACAAAAACGCAAGCTGATTGGTCATGGCTGGAATGTCTTGATCATAGTTCTGCGAATTCAGAATTAAACTGAGGCTAAACAGTAACAACACAGACCACCTGATGCATATTTTGTAAACACGCACACGCCTACATACACATACGCACACACACGTTTACACATACACACACACACATACACGCATGCACATACGCTCATACATACACACTCGCATCCACGTATAAACATACATATGCTCACAGATGACGTTTTGGGCCTGAGGTGGTTTTATATTGGACCGAAACCGGGTCGAACGGGTTACAGTGATCCGGATTTGTAACGACCAAACATGAAAACCGGTGGTTGAATATTTTTGATCTCCACCTGCAGCTGAGTGTTCTTCATTTTCGACTACTTGGATGTCTTTCGAAAACGAATGAGTGCCACACATCCACATTTTCTTCCTATATGGCCTAACATCTAAGTAAGAAATCAATTTTATTATTATTATTATCATTATTATTATTATTATTATTATTATTATTATTATTATTATTATTATTATTATTATTATTATTATTATTATTATTCAGTAGCTTTATTTTTATAGCGTGCTTTCACTTCACTACCGAGCGCAGCTCTGTGTGCCTTTGGTATGTGCTGTGATTTGTTGTGATGCTCTGATGGTTGTTGTATGGAAAGTGTTCTGCGTAGGATGTGTGCAGTGCCTAGTAGTGCAATTTTCTGTATGTTATATGTGTTTGTAAGTCCTGGGGTTTTGTTATGTATTTGTCTGAATATTTTTTATCATGCCTAATGCACCTACTATGATAGAGAATTGTTTCTGTTTTCAGATTCCACATTCTAGTTACCTCTATTTCCAGGTCTTTGTATTTTGAGAGTTTCTCCATTTCTTTTAGAGACACGTTGTCATCAGCCGGTATTGATACATCAATTAGAAAGCATTTTTTTCTTCGTGATCTCTGACAACTATATCTGGTCTGTTGGCCTTAATTTCTCTATCTGTGTGTATCGGCATATCCCAGAGTATGGTTGCTTTCTCGTTTTCTGTGACCTTTTCTGGTGTGTGCCTATACCATCTTTTTTCTGTTGTTATTCCATAATGTTGGCATAGCTTCCAATGTATGTAGGTTCAAACTCTGTCATGTCTGTGAATATATTCCCTCTTAGCAGGACTGGGCAGCTAGAGATAATATGATTTATCGTTTCTTGTCCATCTCCACATATTCTGCAGTTACTTGTAATATTTTTTTCATTACATGTTTTGGTAATTTTGGTGGGGAGGCTTTGGTCTTGTGCTGCAATTAAAAATCCCTCTGTTTCTGCTTTGAGTCCTGAGCTTCTCAACCATTGCTGGGATTTTTCTTTGTCTATTTCTTCTTCTTCTTCTTCTCTTTTCTTCTTCTTTTCTTCTTCTTCTTCTTCTTCTTCTTCTTCTTCTTCTTCTTCTTATTCTTTTTATTTTTTCTTATTATTATTATTATTATTATTATTATTATTATATTATTATCATTATCATTATATTTTCATTATTATTATTATTATTATTATTATTATTATTATTATTATTATTATTATTATTATTATTATATTATTATTATTATTCTATGTTTAACTTTGCTTTATGTCTGTACAAGTTGGCTCCAAGTCTCACCCAGAGACCTCAAGAGACAACAGGTTAGAAGTTCTGTGCCATATATTTGAGGTTTTTTTCTTTTTTTTTTCTGGTGTTGTACTAGTGAATGTCTAATACATAAAAAAAAAAAATAAATAAATAAATAAATAAAAAGTTTGTTTTAAACTATTATTGTTATTATTATTATTACTATTATTATTATTATTATTACGATTACTATTATTATTATTATTATTATTATTATTATTATTATTATTATTATTATTATTATTATTATTGAGAGAGCAGTGCATGCCATCAGAATGACACTGAGGTAAAACATACGAAACTCAGTATACCCATCATTATCATCATCATCATCATCATCATCATCATCATCGTTACTACTACTACTACTACTACTACTACTACTACTACTACTACTACTACTACTACTACTATTATTATTATTATCATTATTATTATTATTATTATTATTATTGTTCAGTAGTTTTATTTTTATAGCGTGCTTTCACTTCACTACCGAGCACAGCTCTGTGTGCCTTGGGTATGTGCTGTGATTTGTTGTGATGCTCTGATGGTTATTGTATGGAAAGTGTTCTGCGTAGGATGTGTGCAGTGCCTAGTAGTGCAATTTTCTGTATGTTATATGTGTTTGTAAGTCCTGGTGTTTTTGTTATGTATTTGTCTGAATATTTTTTTATCATGCCTAATGCACCTACTATGATAGGAATATTTCTGTTTTCAGATTCCACATTCTAGTTACCTCTATTTCCAGGTCTTTGTATTTTGAGAGTTTCTCCATTTCTTTTAGAGACACGTTGTCATCTGCCGGTATTGATACATCAATTAGAAAGCATTTTTTTTCTTCATGATCTCTGACAACTATATCTGATCTGTTGGCCTTAATTCTCTATCTGTGTGTATCGGCATATCCCAGAGTATGGTTGCTTTCTCGTTTTCTGTGACCTTTTCTGGTGTGTGCCTATACCATCTTTTTTCTGTTGTTATTCCATAATGTTGGTATAGCTTCCAATGTATGTAGGTTCCAACTCTGTCATGTCTGTGAATATATTCCTTTTTAGCCAGGACTGGGCAGCTAGAGATAATATGATTTATGTTTCTTGTCCATCTCCACATATTCTGCAGTTACTGTAATATTTCTTTTCATTACATGTTTTTGGTAATTTCTGGTGGGGAGGCTTTGGTCTTGTGCTGCAATTAAAAATCCCTCTGTTTCTGCTTTGAGTCCTGAGCTTCTCAACCATTGCTGGGATTTTTCTTTGTCTATTTCTTTTGCGTTTAGTTTAGTGCAGTATTTACCATGAAGGGGCTTTTCTTGCCATCGTTTTATCATGGTTCGTTGCTGTTCTATTTTTAGTTTGGATTTCATTTGTTTTATAGCTTTTGTTGTTTCTTCATCATCTTCTTCTTCTTCTTCGTGTTTATTAGGTGGTATGATTTCTTGTTTGTATTTGTCAGCTTCCTTAAATACTGAGAACAGTTTTTTGTTTTGCTCGTGTTTTGCTTCTATCTGGATCAGTTTTCCTTCCTTCTGAAGTAGGTATTTTTGCAGTCCTATGGTGGTTATTTTATAGTAGTTTTCCAGCTGTATAAGGCCTCTACCACCTTCTATACGTTGTATATATAGTCTTTCTATGTCAGATTTTGGGTGATGCATCCTAGATCCTGTCAGTATTTTTCTTGTTTTTCTATCTATTTTGGACAGTTCATTTCGTGTCCAGTTAAGGATATTGTAGCTGTAACTTATAACTGGGACAGCTAAAGTGTTGATACCTATTATCTTGTTTTTAGCATTGAGCTCTGTTTTTAGTATTGATCTAACTCGTCTATAATATTCTTTTTTTAATTTTCTCTTTCATTTGTGTGTGTGTGTGTCTTATCTAGTTCATTGATTCCTAAGTATTTGTAAGTTTGGCTTTGGTCTAATTCTTTTATTTCATTGGTTTTATCTAGTGTGATGTGTTACTCTTAACTAGTTTTCCTCTTTTCATGGTTACTTTGGCGCATTTTTCTAATCCAAATTTCATATCTATTTCTTTGGTAAATCCATGAACTGTCTTTAATAGTGTTTCCAGCTGTTTGTCATTTGCAGCGTATAGTTTTAGGTCATCCATATATAAAAGGTGGCTGATCGTTTTGCCGTAACATTTATATCCGCATCCAGTTCTAGTTAGCATATCAGATAGAGGTGACAGTGCCAAGCAGAAAAGGAGTGGAGAGAGCGTGTCTCCCTGGAATATTCCTCTTCTAATGGGGATGTCTTTGGTTTTCATGAGTCCCTCTTTTGTTTGGAGGTGTAGGACTGTTTGCCATTTATTCATAGAGTGCTCTATGAATTTTATGATTGTTGGTGCTACTTTGTTAATGGCTAGTGTTTCGAGGATCCATGTGTGGGGGATGCTATCAAACGCCTTTTTCTGGTGTCGATCCAGGCCATACTGAGGCCTTTCTTCTTTCTGTGGCTGTCTTCAGTTACGGCTTTATTAATCATTAGTTGATCTTTACAGCCATATGAGCCTTTGCGGCATCCTTTCTGCTCTTCTGGGAACAGTTTGTTTTCGTCCAGGTGCTTGTTCAGCCTTTGCGATATCACTGCAGTAAATGCCTTGAACATAGTAGCGAGGCAGGTTATTTGTCTGTAGTTTTCTGGTTTTGCTGTTTCATTTGATTTGGGAATTAAGATGGTTTTCCCATCGTGAGCCATTCAGGCATTGTCTCTGGATCTGCTAGTATGCTGTTAAGGTTTTCAGCCAGCTTTTTGTGCATTCCTGTTAGATATTTCAACCAGAAGTTGGGGATCTTGTCATGCCCAGGTGCCTTCCAGTTGCTTAGTTTTTGCAGTGCCTGGGTGACCTCTTCAGTTGTTATGGGGGTCCAAAGTTGTTCAGATGCCGAGTTTGTTATTTTGATACTCCTTTTTTTTGGCTGTTCGTTCGCCGACCATATTTCTCTCCAGAATTCTTTCAATTCTTCTGCCGTTGGTGCTGCAGTGACTTCTATTTTATTTTTTCCCAGTTCTTGGTAGAACTTTTTGGGGTTGGAGTTGAACTTTTTGTTCTGTTCAAAGAAGCGTTGGCGTTTCTCGTACCGGCGGATCCTTTGAGCTTTGGCAAGGATATCTTGCTTCAGCTTTTCCTTTATCTCCGGCAAATCTTTTTCTGTGATGTTATATTTGCGGAGCATTTTTGTTCTCTTTTTGTTGCTCAGTAGCGTTGATTGTTTGCTGATTTCATTAAGAATCGACAGGTCTTTTCTAATTTTTTTTATTTTCTTTTGGATGTTATTTATCCACAGGGTTTGTTTGGGTGGTGGTACTCCTGTTTGGGCGGGTTTGGGTGAGTATCCAGCTTCTTTTGTGGCTGCAGTGGCTGCTGCGTATATCAAGTCATTTAGTTCAGTGATAGCATTTTTTTTTGTTTCAGTGGCTAGTTCAGTGACGGCTAGGTTTATGCTGTTTATAATTGGTGTTGTTATTTCGTTTATTTTTATTCTTGGGAGGTATGGTCGGTGGTCCATTTTGGGCTCTGTGGTTTTCAGTTCTTTGATTATTTTATTTTTTATATTATCATAATCATTAGGTTCCCCTTCGTTGTTTACATCGTGTTTGTTGGGAATGTTGCGTTTGTCTTCGTGTTTTACAGTTTCAGTGTTTATATTATTGGGCATTGTTGTGTGGCTTCTATCTACATTTTCCTGGTGTATTTTTCTTTTAAATGTTCTATTTCTATTTCTGATATTTTTTTGGCTTTGAGAATGTATCTTCGTACGTTAGCTAATTTATTAGGGTTCATTGCTGTATCCAAGTCTATATCTCTATTATTTTCCTTCCATATTTTATATGTATGTGTTGTTGTATTTTCATTTTTTGGGTAGAGCATTGCTGTGAAGTATGCGTGTAAGATAGAAGTGTATTCCTCACGTGTCCATTTACGTCTTTTGGGTTTTATTTGCGGGACATGAGGTACAACGTCCGGCCCATTATTTTGACGGTCGTCATTTTCGTAGAGTACCGGTCCGTTTATTTCTGTTGTCACATTATTTCGCACGTGTAGTTTTTCGTACATTTTTTGTTGTAAGTTTAATGTACGTACCGCTCGATTGTTATTCTTGGGTTGAATAATATCGGTGGCATTTAATTTCTTCGTAGTTCCTTTGTACATGGTGTTTGAGGTCGGGTATGATCGTGATGTTCCACGCATGTTTACATGTATTGTGTTAGAGGTGGAGATAATATCGAGTCAAAATACATCATTTCGTTTCGAAAATAGTAATAAATTTCAATTAGTATTACTTACTCGGATACAGTCCAATTCTTTGTTAGTAAATCTTTGGCTCCATAGGATGTCCTTGTTTTCGATGTTTGTGGATAGATTTCGGAGCTCTGTATTTTCCTTCTTACATCTTAAACGTCCCCGGTGTTCTCTCTTAAACGTCCCCGGTGTTCTCTCTTAAACGTCCCCGGTGTTCTCTCTTATTATTATTATTATTATTATTATTATTATTATTATTATTATTATTATTATTAGTAGTAGTAGTAGTATTTCATCTCTGTGTGCCTTGTGTATGTGCAGTGGTTTTGTTTTTGTTTTTATGTTTTCAGATGCTGTGATTGTACTTCAGGTAATGTATATTACACTGTACTCGGGCAAGTCCCTAGGTGTCAACGAAAATCGATTTCTTGGTGTCTTCCAGAGGACTTCCAGAAATCTGCGACCTGTCAGTTCTATCGGCAGCCATAGCCATTTCGAGATAAACTCTTTAGACACGGAAGTACTGTCAGGCGAGTTTTTATCATATATGCGTTGAGCGAGGAAACCATTCTGCTTGCATTCATTTAGTGGCCTGTGTTTTGTTAAACTGTTCTCGTGGCATGTAAGATGGATGCGGACATCGGCCGACTTCACCGTAAACATTGCCTTGTTGCTATTGTTTTGGCTGGTGAAAGGCAGCTAGTTTCTCTCTGTTTGGGGCTATAGTGAAAGGGACGTTATGGTGTACTCACAACTGAAAGGCAGATGCATTCCTCTTCAGCCAAGCCTTTATTAGCTTTTACAAGCTTCACTTGAAGAGGAGGGTGAAAGTGGAGAACGAGCGGCTCCTCAACACCAGTAAATTTGTTAAAAGGTGGTTGTTAATGGAACGTATCTATTTCTTTACTACCCACAAGGGGCTAAACACAGAGGGGACAAACAAGGACAGACAAAGGGATTAAGTCGATTACATCGACCCCTGTGCGTAACTGGTACTTATTTAATCGACCCCGGAAGGATGAAAGGCAAAGTCGACCTCGGCGGAATTTGAACTCAGAAGGTAGCGGCAGACGAAATACCGCTAAGCATTTCGCCCGGCGTGCTAACGTTTCTGCCAGCTCGCCGCCTTACGTATCGCCAGAATAAATGACCGTTGGCTTTATTCTCGGCAACTGTAATCTGTGGAGTGACAACTAGAAAGTGGTGGTGGGGATTTACCCTTATTAGTTAGGGTGATCCTGGATTTATAAGGTTCATTGAAAGGCCTTTGGGGACAGTCTTCTTGTGATTTCATCGTTTATATAATATTATACAAGCATGGAATATTCACATACGATACTTGGAGTTTCCCCGGTAAGAAACTCGGAGTACTGTGTCCGAGCGTCCCATGTTGGTATAATATATTAGATATATTCCACTATTTGAATGATATTGAAGTCTACTTCTTTTGTTGCAGTACATGTGGCCCGTGGCTAGGCGGCGAGCTGGCAGAATCGTTATCACGCCGTGTGAAATGCTTAGCGGTATTTCGTCTGCCGCTACCTTCTTAGTTCAAATTCCGCCAAGGCCGACTTTGCCGTTCATCCTTTCGGGGTCGATAAATAAAGTACCAGTTACGCACTGGGATCGATATAATCGACTTAATCCGTTTGTCTGTCCTTGTTTGTCTCCTCTATGCGTAGCCCCTTGTGGGCAGTAAGGAAATAAGTATTTCGTCTGCCGCTACGTTGTGAGTTCAAATTCAACCGAGGTCGACTCTGCCTTTCATCCTTCCGGGGTCGATTAAATAAGTACCAGTTACACACAGGGGTCAATGTGATCGACTTAATCCCTTTGTCGGTCCTTGTTTGTCACCTGTATATTTAACTCCCTATGGGTAATGAAGAAATAAATACACGTGGCTAATCGTTATATATGTATGTGTGTGTGTGTATACAGACAGACAGATAGACATACATGCACCCACGCATACATCCATCCATCCATCCATCCATCCATCCATACATACATACATACATACATACATATGTCCGTGCATGTGTGTATGCGTGCGTGTGTGTGTATACATATGTATGTAGATATACATACGTACACACACACACACATCCTTGTGCAGACGATGACTTTCCATTTATTCGATTCCTCAAAGGACTGCTGTGAATTCTGTAACTCTGTCTCTGTATTGTCGTAATGTTCCCTCATCCGTTACTCATGTGGCAGGTACAAATGTCACATAAAGAAGCACACCCTTTTCTCTTACTGGTGTACCTGAGCTTCATGATCGTCCGAACCCATGGCCAAAACCTGCGGAATGACGAGGACAAATGTATTACTGTATCGGCTGAGCAGATCGATAATCTATAGATCGAACACAGCCCAAAAATTCTGATAAAAAAAAACATCATACAAAAGGGACGAGAGCATTTTCGTGACTTGGTTTAAACTGAAGATGGGTAACGAGTAGAATCGGAAGAAGCAGTTTGCAGAGCGGAAGCTGGTTAGAGTCATGGGGTGAAGTGGGAGGATTACGTCCCTACTACGAAGGCGGTTTCGTACCCTTTGGAAATACCATGGGATATTTTGTTGGCAGGTATGTTGGGAGGGTAGTTGATAGAGTGCCTGTACTGATTAATCACAGTGTAAGACTGGTGTGTGTCTATCCTTATACCTGTACATATATATATGAATGTAAAGACATAGGTACATCCATAACTTGCATGTATGCATATATGTATGCACGTGTGTGTGTGTGTGTGCGCGCGCATGTGCATGTGTGTGTATGTGCGGACAATATGATCACTTAAACTCTTACACATACACACACACACACACACACACACACACGCGCACACACACACACAAACACACGCACACACACACACATACATACACGCACACGTCAAAAAATGTGGCACAGAACGACGACAAAATAATCTACTGGATAAATGGAAAAAATCCACTTCGACGGAAACACAGTGAACTCCTCGTTAGTTGTCGACCAAATATCGTCACAATTTCAGTACATTTATGTATTATACGTACACACATACCTACTTATGTTAACACATACACATATATGAATATATCTATGTATGTATGTAGCGTGTGTATGTGCGTGTGTGTGTGTTTGTGTGTGTATAGTATTCAAATTCATTCTTACGCATTCCAAGTTCAAATTTCACTCCCTGGAGGGAGGAGTGCAACTATCTAATACACACACACACACACACACACACACACACATATATATACTCAAAATAAGCAACAAGGATATCCAAAGGTAGTGCAGTACAATCGTTTCATGCTACTTCATATATTTAAAAAATGCAAGTATTACATCAGTTTTTTATATATACTAGCTTAAGGTGACCCGCTCTACGCGCGGGTAAGAGTGTGATTGTTATTTTCTGTTGCATCCTTTCGGCACGTAAAAAGCACCATCCGAACGTGGCCGATGGCAGCGCTGCCTTGACTGGCTTCTGTGCCGGTGGCACGTAAAAAGCACCAACCGATCGTGGCCGCTGCCAGGCCCCCCCCCCGTGCACCTGTGCCGGTGGCACGAAAATAGCACCGACTACAATCACGGAGTGGTTGGCGTTAGGAAGGGCATCCAGCTGTAGAAACACTGCCAGATCAGACTGGAGCCTGGTGCACCTCCTGGCTTCCCAAACCCCGGTCAAACCGTCCAACCCGTGCTAGCACGGAAAACGGATGTTAAACGATGATGATGATGATGATGATTCTCACTCTTTGTTTCTCTCTCCTTTCTCTCTCCCTTTCCCACTCTCTTACTCTTCCTTTCTCTCGGACTCTCCCTCGCTTTCTCTTACTCTCTATCTTTCTCTATCTATCTCTCTCCCATTTATAAACAACAAAAGATCTTGAGTAAGTTGAGAAAGAAAGTAGTTTGAAAGATCAATCATAAATATCAGGCAGTGACAACGGAAAGGTCTGCTTCAAGGCAGAAAGCAAAACAGTGACATTTAAAGGGGACAGACGAACTTGCGAGCTGAATAAAAATAAAAAGATATTGGAAACCAAAGTTTGAAAGGATAGAATCTGAGGATAGTAGAGTCACCATGGCTGGCATTTCTTAACGACGGACAGTAACATAGTGGCAGTTTAACGGCTGGCGTAAATTTTTGAACTTGATGTAAAAGAAAATTCCTAAACACCAAGCTTTAGAGTGATTCTTTCTCACGACAGTAGACTCACCATGGCAAGCATTCAAAACTTCTTCATCATGGACGGCAACACATTGACGATTTAAAGGCTCGCGCAAATTTTTTAGCTTCATGTAACAGAGAATTCCTAAACACCCGCTCCTGTAAATTTTAATCCCCCTCAAACCCCATTTAGACCTCTTTTCACATTTTGGTTAATATAACCCGATTTCATTCGGGTCTACTCGGGTCACATTTTATAAGATGAGGAATTTTGTCCTAGAGGTCACGCCTTTCATTTGAGGAAAAAAATAGTTGCCATGCAAACTCGCCAGCACTTTTAACATAGGTGTACATAAATTAGAGATAAAACCACTATTAGGCAAATCAAACAGTGAAAAACATAAACCAAAACATAAAAATAAAAATATAATATACAAAATATATAAAATATAAAATTAAAAAATTTAAATTATTTAGATTTAAAGTTAAAATTATTAATTTATATTTATAATTTAAAAATATATTTATATATAACTATCAAAAAGTATTAAAAAGTTTAATATATAAATACAGATATATACACTTTGTATATATACATTATATATACATATTTATATATAGAACACACACACACACATATATATATAAATTAACCCAATAAATATCTGATTCATAATATTTGTTCTCATGATTGTGTGGTGGTTGTGGCGATGATAATTCTGTCTATGAATGCAGACAGACGTAGAGAAAGAGAGTGTGTGAAAGCGCTGTCAGACAAACAAACTTTTCGCATTTCAGATTTATAATATAGATATATATATATGTATGTATATATATATATATATTATATATATATTATATTATATATATATATATATAGATATATATATATATATATAATATATATATATATATAATATTATATAATATATATATATATTATATATATATATATATGTATATATATATATATATATATATATATAATATATATATATATTATTTTATGTAGAAAAATACAAACTGGGACAAGAACGTAAAACATTTAGAAGACGATACAAAAAACGGACGGGACATTCGAAGCCTTCAATCTTCAGTCAAGAACCGGATCATCGTAGCAATTTCGGCTGATTAATCTTGAGATCGCCCCGATCCGGCCAGCCCCAAGGAAAAACTAATCTACGAGCATTAGATTTCTTGGAAGAAGGATCGAATGTATACGAAACAGGGACAGAAAAACGGACGATGCCACACGAATATAAAATACAAAAAACAATAATGGTAAAAACAGGACAAAAACAGCGGGTGTCTTACGACTAATAAACAGTACAACAAGTTTAGCTGGCGTATTTGGAAATAATGCCTCTATCAGCAGACGAAGACAACAGATGTTCTCACGGCGGTGGTCGAAGGCCAAAAGGGCTGATTTGACCAGCGGTCACCTGACAGAAGAAAGAGAAAAGAAAGAGAGCAAAGGAAACAAAGAGAGAGAGAAAGAGGGACGAAGGCAACAAAGGGGGGCCGAAAAGAGAGAAAGAAGGAATTAAAGAGGGGAGAAGAAACAGTGCGTGCCGAGGAGGGCTAGTGAGTGGAAGGTGAGAAAGACAGAGAATTGTGAGAGAGTGGGAGGAAGAGTAGACCAAAGAATCAGAGGCAAGAAAAGAGAAAAGGAGGAGAAGTAGAGAGAGGGAGATGGGGACAGATCAGAGTAGAGTGCAAAGTGGGAAAGGCAGAGAAATGTAGGAGAGAGAGAGACAGTGTGTAGAGTCGTACCAAATTTTATAGGAATATATACTTACATACAAGGCCAAAGAGGGTACGAACGCCGCTATATATATTATTTTATGTAGAAAAATACAGTTCAGCAAAATTTAGATTCAAATGAATATGGTACTTAAGTCAGAGGCACCAGAATTTTGTATGGTATTATCCATATAAATCCATTGGATGATTATAATCAAAATAAGCAAGAAGTATATCTTCGGTAAGATATATATATATATATATATATATATACATATAGAAAGAGGTAATGATATAATGATATTACATATATCATATAAAGATTATAGTTATGTAATAATATGTTTACATAATGTTATGATGATATAATTATATGATTATATGACAGCAGTTAAAGAGCAATCAACATTTATGAAAGAATTTTTGACATCGATCAGAATGCTTTCGTCATCATCGGATGAAATCACATATGATGATATCTATCTGTCATATCATCTGTTCATAAATAACACCGTCATCATTACCACCACCACCACCACCATGACCACCACGACCCCTACCATCACTACTACCACCAACTACTACAACCACCATCATTGGACATTATAACGTCTGCAACTAATATCGCTGCCACCGGCACTACAATCGCTGCCATTATCACCAGCAACAACAACAACAACAACAACAACCACTACCACCACCGCTGCTGCCGCCGCCACCACCACCACCACCACCACCGCTGCTGCCGCCGCCGCCACCACCACCACCAACCGCCACTTTATCACATTCAGGAACACACGCAGAGTCAAAAAGAAACACTACTTTTCACCAGCACTGCGTGAACGACAGTGCTTTCTCTCCTTAGCGTGAAGCTTCCTATCCCGGATATGTGAGCATACGCACAACAGCCAAACAACGCGTCGCTGGAACTGTGAAGTGCACAGTTCTATACAAGGATTTTTGTATTTCTTTTTATAAATTAGGGGATGGCTACAGACATTAAGCTTAAGGATTATATAATGCACAAGTATAAAGAAAGAATTAAAGAAAAAAAAAGGACTCATATTGAATGGAAATAGGGTGTGCCGTAGTTCCGCAGTGCCTATACCCGAGCCGCCAGTGCACGGTTCAGTTGTTTACGTCGATGTGTAAAGTTTGGGTTTTCCAGGTTTTATTTATAAAACCTAACGAAAGCCATTCAGCGGAAACTTTCATAGAATTTTACTTATTAAAATAAAGTAAATGTATGTATGTATGTATGTATGTATGTATGTATGTATGTATGTATGTATGTATGTATGTATGCATATATGTATGTATGTATGTATATGTGTCTGTGTGTGTAAATTCGTACGTCTCAGTGGTGAGGAACCGAAGAAATAATACTTAATGAAGTGAGTTAGCGGATGGTGTGTCAATTATCTATTATGTAAGTAACACTCAGTGTACCCTGGCCGACACCCTGGGTTTCCTGCAAGCAGAACAGATCTAATATAATATTCATTCGTCGGTTAGTTTTCTGACTGTATGCCAAAGTATATAGTAGTTAGCCAAAAATGTCTGATTAAGATGATTATCATTAATTTTTAAATATATATTTATTTATATAATTATATATCATACAAACCGCACATAGAAATCACGGGGCTTTTCGCATTAGCTGGATTGGTTAGAAATAACGACTATATTTCACTTAAATCATATTTTATCGTTTTGGGTCCATATTTATGACTCTAGTCACAGATATGGTTTCAACGATATAATATCGATGATCGGTCATAAAAAGTAAATAGCTCAGCCTTCGGTTTCGACGAGGAGCATTCAGCCGGTCGATCAACTGAAATTCGCGACCAAGAATAAACGACTATGTGGCTGAGTATTCCAAAGAAACATGTACCCCTTAAAGAAGTCATCAGACAGAATTATGCGTGATTCAGTGTATTACAAAATTTACACTTTGGCTAACAGTGACAGTCTATTCGGTGGGCTTCCGTGCAGTTTCTTTTTTTCTTTATTGTCCACAAGGGGCTAAAGATAGAGGGGACAAACAAGAACAGACAAACGGATTAAGTCGACTATATAGACTCCAGTGCGTAACTGGTACTTAATTTATCGACCCCGAAAGGATGAAAGGCAAAGTCGACCTCGGCGGAATGTGAACTCAGAACGTAAAGACCGCTAAGCATTTCACCCGGCGTGCTAGCGTTTCTGCCAGCTCGCTTCCGTGCAGTTTCTGTCTGTTCAGTTCCACTCACATTACTTGACCAATGGATCGATCCGAGGTTGTGGTAAAATATTTATTCAAGATTCCACGTAGTGGAAACGAAACCGGGACATCCTGATGATGAAACAAACATCTCAACCATTCAGTCATCCTGCATCCGTAGACATATGAGGGGGGGGGGGTTAAGGTTATCACAAAAGCCCTTGTTGGAAGTTCAACATTCCTAGTTCTTTTACTGGACTTAGAAAAACTGAAGAATTGCTGCAATAAGTGGTGAATATGAGAGGGGAATATGTTGAATAAAATCATAATTCACTGATCCTCCTGTATTTGTGTTTTTTTTATCCAAAGCCAAGAACTTTTCAGCACTCCCTCTTATATCAATATCTTCAACAAAGAATCTTCTGGTTAGACGTTTAAATGAAATAGCTTTCCATCAATAAATATAACAAAATCTTTATAATTTCGTTTATCGTTCTGTTGATGGTCATCATTAAATCTAGTGTTACCCATTATACGATGGGTATTATCAGGAAATATGTCATACATACAATAATATTTACGTCTATGTAACTTGGTGGTTCGGTAAACAACAACATCAAAACCAACGGCAGCAGTAGAGGCATCTGCAGAAAGAACAACAAAACTTACTGCGATTCTTGCTGCATTTCTTGTTACTGTTGTATTATTATTATTATTATAGTTGCGGTTGTTGTTGTTGTTGTTGTTGTTATTATTATTATTCTATGTTTGACTTTTGCTTTACATTTGTACAAGTTGGCTCCAAGTCTCACCCAGAGACCCAAAGAGACAAGTTGGAAGTTCACGTTGTTGTTATGCCTAGGGTGCCATATATTTGGTTTTGTACTTAGTGTTGTACTAGTGAATGTCTAAAAACCCATATGAAAATTGTTTGTTTTAAACCTTGAGATTACATAGAAAGTATTTTGCGTAGGATATGAACAGTTCCCATGAGCACTATCTTTTGAATTTCTGCCATTTTGGGGTTTCCTGCTATCTGAGTTAGGTAGCAATCAGCCCCTTTTGCTATCATTCCCAGGGCACCTATGACAACAGGTATTGTTCTAGTCTTCAGGTTCTACATTTTTCTGATTTCTATTTCAAGATCTTTATGTTTGCTCAGTTTTTGGTAGGTCTTGACAGATACGTTTATATCGATTGGGACAGTCATATCAATGAGGAGGCATTATTATTATTATTATTATTATTATTATTATTATTATTATTATATTATTATTATTATTATTATTATTATCATTATTATTATTATTATTTGGGCACAAAGCCAATGAATTTGAGCTTGCGGAGCCAGTCGATTAGATCGATCCCAATACTTAACTAGTGCTTATATAAAGGATAAAAAGCAAAGTTAGTGACGGCAGTATTTGCAGTTAGAATGTAAAGAACCAAAGCAATGCCACTAAGCGCTTTGTTTTCGCGTGAAAACGATTCCACCGGCTAAGTAATAATATACTTTCTTTATTAAGGCTGAGAGCTGGCAGAATCGTTAGCACGCCGGGCGAAATGCTTAGCGGTATTTCGTCAGTCGCTATGTTCTGAGTTCAAATTACGCCGAGGTCGACTTTGCCTTTCATCCTTTCGGGGTCGATAAATTAAGTACCAGTTACGCACTGGGGTCGATATAATCGACTTAATCCGTTTGTCTGTTCTTGTTTGTCCCCTCTGTGTTTAGCCCGTTGTGAGTAGTAAAGAAATAGGTATTTCGTTTGTCTTTACGTTTTGAGTTCAAATTCCGCCGAGGTCGACTTTGCCTTTCATCCTTTCGGGATCGATAAATTAAGTACCAGTTGTGCACTGTAGTCGATCTAATCGAAGGCACC
Source organism: Octopus sinensis (assembly GCF_006345805.1). Lineage (NCBI taxonomy): Eukaryota > Metazoa > Mollusca > Cephalopoda > Octopoda > Octopodidae > Octopus > Octopus sinensis. The sequence continues at coordinate 67,751,722 of NC_043011.1, read as the reverse complement.
CTGCTCCCATACATAATTCGAGCCTACTCTAAGCTACTAAGAATGCGTGTGGCCACCACACGCGATAGACTGGCGGTTGCACGGGCGCGAAAGCTACGTTGTTATCCTCATTCCGCAAACGGTGGCTTTTAACGGGTGGAGAGCTGAACCATCCTGGGGTACAGAGGATTCGCAAACTAGACTAGGGTCTGAAAGTTTACCACACCTTAGTGGGTTACACCATGGTTCCCTTGCTTTGTGGCAGAAGTAGGAAGAAAGAGTGAGAGAAAGTTGTGGTGAAAGAGTACAGCGGGGTTCACCACCACCACCCCGCCGGAGCCTCGTGGAACTAAGGTGTTGAAATGGCGCTCGTGCGGCTAAATAATTCCACCACCACCACCATCACGCCATCAACGTCACCACCACCATCAGTACCTTCACATCAACACCGACACCACCACCTTCACCCCACCACTGTCAACACCACCACCACCACCATCATCTTCGTCGTCATCATTCGTCGTCATCATCATCATCATCGTGACGTGGTGGTGGTGTCGGTGTTGATGAATGGTGGTGGTGGTGGAATTATTTGGCCGCACGAGCGCCATTTCAACAGATAACTTCAAACGCTGACAATACCTGGTCTGTGAATCGAAACCGCGTTCTTACGACAGCGAGTCCGCTGCCCTAACCACTGGGCCATTGCGCCTCTACTGTGTTGGTGTTGTTGCTGTTGGCGTGATAATGGTGGTGTTCTTGATATTGCTGTTGCTGTTGCTGCTGTTGTTGTTGCTGCTGTTGGTGTTGTTGTTGTTGGTGGTGGTGGTGAAAGCGGACGTGTTGATACTGCAATTGCTGTTGTTGTTGTCGGTGGTGGTGTTGGCGGTGGTAGAAGTGGTCATGTTGTTCTAGTTGTTGCAGCTGTGAGGGAAGGTGACATTTGTGATGTCATTACTGTTGTTGTCGTTGTTGTTGTTGTTGTTGTTGTCTTCTAATCCTCTTGAACGCAATCCAGTTGACATGTTCTTACACGTTATAATATCGTAATCTGTGGTAAATTATATCCAAAGCAATTCTGTACACTGTGTGTGTGTGTGTGTGCGTGCGTGTGTGTGTGTGTGTGTTCGTCAAATTACCGACCAGAGTATGAATGAGGCGTCGAGAGAGGGTGGGGAGTGTGTGTGCGTTTGTGTGTGTATGCGCGCGTGTGTGTGTGAGAGAGAGGAAGAGACAGAGAGAGAAATGGACATCGCAGCAATGAAGATGTCCAGACTTGTCAATATGCCTTTTAATTTCAGTAATTGCGAAGATGATGATGGAAGTGGTGGTGGTGGTGGTGTGAAGGTGGTGATGGTGGTGATGACGTTGGTAGCGTGATGGTGGTGGTGGAATTATTTAGCCGCACGAGCGCCAATTCAACAGATAACTTCAAAAGCCCTATTAGTCATGAAATCTGTCAATTCTTTAATAACAGCTGGTTAGATTGCTTCTGCTGCCGCTTTGATTGTCGCCCATAAAGACATCATTCGACTTAAATTAGCATCCATCGGCATAAACATCGTTTAATGATGGACCAAAGATTTTCGATAGGTTGAGATCCGGAGATGCTAGCAGCCACACCATCAACATTTCACCTTATATGCCGTAAGACCCTAGAAGTATTTGAGGGATCCTGACAGATTGGGAGGAAACGTTGTCAGGCATGAATACGAGATTATTTGGAAGTGACAGCAGTATGTCATTTAGCCAATGTCCAAGACCTCTTTCAGGAGATTACAGTAGGCAGCTGCCGTCACTTTAACTTCTTCAGGCACCCTGACTGGGCCAGCAAGTCTATCCCCAATGATACCAGCCCACAAAATGACTCCCCCACCCTGTTGTTGATGTCGCAAACGTTGGTGACGCTCATCTCCAAAACAGACCCAACTATTTGCCCAACTGTCAGATTCGTCAAGGGTCGCTTTGTTTTCGTCAGTGAACAGAACACATCTCATGTCTAACGTCATCTCCTTTTGGGCCCATTGAAGCCTCAAACTCCTGTGAGGAAGGGGTATTCACATGGAAGTCATGGCCCTGAGGATGCGATTTCTGGTGGTTTTCGTTACCTGAAGAAGTTCGGAGGCGTTGAAAATGGCATTGCTTGTTTGTTCAGGTGGTCCATGTAACTTGCGGCTAATATTCCTTAAATCCCTAGCTGTCATAGTCTTGGAGGTTCTACAATCGGATCGTTTCTTTCTTGGCACTCCTGTGGCTAAATAATTCATTATGTCACTAAATGTTATAATATTACTATGGTTTTCTATTAAATATATACTCAGTGTATGTTTAATAAGTATCACTACCCTTCATTTTCTGAAAAAAAAATCTAGTTGGGCTATTTTCCGTCAAAAGCTATTAGCATAGTTCACCCAAAAGTGAAGAATTTGGAATAAAAAAGAAAGGATGTTGCACAGAATAATGAAAACATAACAATGGTGTTGCTATAGTGTGCAAACCAGCTGGGGAAAGTTTTATTAAAATCGATTCACAGAAAACCGAGAAATCCTAAATTTCACTCCTAAAAATATTCTTTTAAAATATTCTTTTAAAAAACTTTTCCTTTAATTTTTCCAAAATTTAATTTAATTATTTTCCATACTTGCAATGACTGAAACCGGTACTGAAATGTTTTTTATAAAATTATTTTAGCATTTTCCACCTTGACTTTTTTCACACACACACACACACTCACACACACACACACACACACACACACACACAAACACACACACACACACACACACACACACACACACACACACACACACACATATATATGTATATATATATATATATATAAATATATATACATACATATATATATACATATATATATAAATGTATGTATATATGTATGTGACCGCGTGTGTACCGTTGGCGATTTTTTTTCGTCTGTTTTCCCTTCTTTGGATCTTTCCTTCTCCTATGTTTCCGACGAAGAACTCCGCTCCAAACGTTAAACCCTCCTTCTTTCCTTCTTTCCTGAGCGTCCAATAATACTATACTTGTTCCACGTCCTCGCGTTGTTGTGTTTTCATGTTTGGATTAACTATATATATATATACATACACATATGTGTCCATGCAGATTTTGTATATCCATCGCCTCAGTGATATTGAAAATTACTTGCACTTTAAGAGCACCGAAACTATGCTGCTTCTGGTCTCATTGGCTAATGAGAGAATTTTAGTATGAATTTAGCTTGTTTGCCTTAGTCGTTTCCATGTTTGAGTGCGATTTTCTTTGTCTGTATATGTATATGCATATATATGTATGTATGTATATTATATATTTATATATATATATATATATATATATATATATATATATATATATATATATATATAATATATTATATATATATATATATATATATATATATATATATATATATATATATATATATATATATATATATATACGTATGATATATGTATATATGGATGCATGTATTATGTATGTACGTATGTAAATATGCATACACACAATATTGCATATAGATCGGTGTTTAATCTAAGAGGCATCCGCATACTTTGCGTTAATACATTTGCTACACGTTCAGACTGAAGCGGAAAAGCTTAAATTTCACATATACGTTCCTAGTTTCCGTTGCACAGATAATTCATTTAGATAAACATCATTACATGTTTAATTACATAATTATGAAACATAATTTATATTTATCTTAATAAAACAGCTGTTGAACACAAATCCTGTGTTATATGTGAAATTTATGCTTTTCTACCTTTATTCCGCTTATATTTGTATCTAAATAAATATCTCTTAAAATCAAGTTAGCTTCCACTTGGAAATACTGCAATTGGAGGTTAAAGAGCTTTTATTAGTTGAAATCTTAGTTACCGTGTACAGTAATCCTTTGACTATCGCGGGTGTTGCTTTCCAAAACCTTCCACAGAAATAATTAAAATCTAAAAAAATATAAATACCTATCGGCTGCCGAAACCAGCGATATACTGAGGAGTCCGCGATATAAATTTACATATATTAGCCATAAAAATCCATGATGTACTGAGAGTGCGGTAGGTGAACCGCGATATGGCGAAGGATTATTGTATTTTTTTAATGTAAATATTGGGTTGTCCGGAAAGTTCGTACCGATTTATAATAGCTTACCTTTCGACTTATTTTAGAACATGGTTGAGTTCATAATATAGGATTTGACTACACCTCCATTTAGAGCACAGTTTAATCTATCTTTTCGTGGAAGAAGGTTTATGTTCCTATAACATGTGTTAATTCCGTGACCCTTTAAAATGGAAGATAAAGTTCAATTTCGTCACTTGATGCTTTGGGAACCAGATAAAAATTGCTGCAGCTCGGCTGGGATGTGTTACCCCACACTCCATATTCACCAGATATTGCTCCTTCGGATTTCCACTTATTCAGGTCTCTGCAGAATAGTCTTAATGGTAAAAATTTTTAATTCCTTGGATGACGTAAAAAGATACCTTGACGAATTCTTTGCCATGAAGCCACCGAAATTCTGGGAAGAGGGTATTTTCAAGTTAAAGGAAAGATGGAGACGCATTGTGCAACAAAATGGTTCATATTTGGTTGATTAAAAATGTAATGGCAAGTATTTATTGAACTTTTTCTTTCCTTTAAAATCGGCATGACGTTTCGGACAACCCAATACAACAATGCAATTAAAACATTTTGAAATTAATATTTAAATAGGATGCAAAGGCTAAAAACTGCACGCATGCATCTATCGCTCCTACATGCCTTTTGTCCTCAGTACTTACGTATAATTTCCGCCTTCTTGAAAAGTACGCGTTAAGATTCTTAGAGGAAACTCCGAACACAATTTTTATTATAATGTCCATACAGTTAACACTGTTGCGTGTGGAAGATAAGCTTATGTCCAAGTGAAACGTATTTATGGTTATTTTCATATAAATATCTAGATTTCTTTTTCTATTTACGTTATATTATTGCGTAGCACTATTTCGGTATGTTTCGTTTTTTCTCTCTCTCTCTCTCTCTCTCTCTCTCTCTCTCTCTCTCTATATATATATATATATATATATATATATATATATATATATATACATATATATATATATATTAAGTAGGTTGTAAATAGCTTCGCAAAAATACATCGCGTTGTGTTTTGTTATAAGTTAGTTAATTTTTTGGATCAAAAGCAAAAAGCAAGGCCATGTAGGGGGACATGGAGTTATGTAATCTCTCTCTCTCTCTCTCTTTCTCTCTCTCCCTTTCTCTTTCTCTCTCTCCCTTTCTCTTTCTCTCTCTCTCTCTCTGTCTATATATATATATATATATACATACACATACATACCCCCCCCATATATATATATATATATATATATATATACAGCTGTCCGTCTCATTGAAGATGATCCGGTTCTTGACTGAAGATTGAAGGCTCCGTGTTTTTGTATCGTATCGTCTTCTAAATGTTTTACATTCTTGTCCCAGTTTGTATTTTTTTACATTTACATATATATATATATATTATATATATATATATATATATATAATATATATTAATATAACGGGAAGCTTTATGAAAATAGACAAAAGACGAAGGCAGGTGGAATACAAACAAACAATTGTATTAGTATGGCGCTCAGGAATATAAATAAAACAAGTCTTTAACGTTTCGAGCCTACGCTCTTCAAAAGAAAGATACACAGAGAAGAAACACAGAAAGAAGGAGAGAAAAAAATGCGTGCAGAGGCTAGCGAATCAACATGGCGATCTGATTTCGGCCAGAAGTCAAAGATCAAACGTGAGACGCAAGAGCGAAATTAGGGGAGATAATAGGGTTTAAATGACCTCGCCCCAACATAAGAGTGTGTGTTGTGTGTATGAGAGAGTATTAGTGCGTATGAGAGGTCTCTGGACGTGTGTATGTATATGATGTGATGTGTAAAGTCGTATGGTGTGTAGTGTAGAGAGAGGAGATGAGGGAAGAGAGGGGGGAGGTAAGGGGGATAGAGGGGAGGGGGATGGTGAGGGGGGAGAAAGAAAGGGGAGAAGGAAAGGGGGGAGAAGAGGAGGGGGAGAAGGAAGGAGAGAAGGAAAGGGGAGAGAAGGGGGAGAAGGAAGTAGAGGAGAAGGAAAGGGGAGAGGAGGAGGGAGGATAGAGGGAGAGGGGAGAGGAGGAGGGAGGAGAGATGGAGAGGGGAGAGAGAGAGAGAAGGGGAGTGAGGGAGCAGAGAGAAAGAGGGAAGGGGAAGAGGTAAGAAGGAGGGAGGGAGAAAGAGGGAAGAAGGGAAGAGGAGTAGGGGTGAAAGGATAAAGGACTGAAGAGAAGTAGGGGTCGGGGGGGAGGTTAGATGAGGAGGGGGGAGAGTTGAGACCAAATGGCGTAAAAGAGCGAAGAGAGAAGATTGATTCCTGTTCACGGCGCAAACGGGAATCCGGATGGCCTCTGTGCAAGGACAAACCGAACACAGACAGGTGTTGCAAGGAGTGACCGGTGGAGCAGAAATGGCGTGAGACTGGTGTGTCGTTGGCAAGGCGGATGTCACGGAGGTGTTCCGCGAACCGGTCAGCTAAGCGGCGTCCCGTTTGTCCGATGTACAGGGAATGGCAGAGAGAGCAAGAGACGCAATAGATAATATTGCTGGAGGTGCAGGTGAAGGAGTTGATGATGCGATAGGGTCGATGATGGGTGCCAGTGAGGAGGGTGGTGTTGGAGAGGTAAGGGCAAGTGCGGCAAACGGGCGGGAGCAGGGGAACGAGCCAGGTGGGGAGGTAGGGTCAGGGAAGGAGCTATGGACCAAAAGGTCTCGTAGGTTATGGGCTCGTTTGAAAGAGGGGAGGGGTCGGTTAGGGAAGAGGTGTGAAGTGGACGGGTCGGACTGGAGATGACGGAAAGCTCGAAGAATGGTGCGTTGGAGGGGTAGGGTCGTGGGGTGGTAAGTGAGGGGAAAAGAGAGGGGGCGAGAGACTACAAGGGCGGGGTTCGGGGAGAGAGAGCAGATACACGGTCTACGGAACGTGCTCTGGCAAGGGCGGTGTGGATAGTGGTGAGGGGGTATCCACGTAGGATTAAGTGGGCCATACGTTGAGACTGAGTCTCAGAGTCATGGTCGTCACTACAGAGCCTACGTAGACGGAGGAATTGGGAATAGGGAATGGAAATATATATATATATATATATATATATATTGATCAAAATAAAAATAAAAATAAAAACATGAGGCGAAGGATTCAGCGGTACATATGTTTCGGGCCTTTATTAGACAGATAATAACAAATCATATGTATGTCTGTGGCCTTCTTCAGCGCTCACAACAGCTTCCACAAGGACATGTGTTAGTTCCGAAAATTCTTGGCTGGGGATGCAATCTTCTCGTTCCCGTAACAAAATGCGGCAGCAGCATCGAATTGAATCGTCCATCTCCTTCTTTCTCAATGTAGAATGAGACATTGAGAGAAGAAGGAGATGGACGATTCAATTCGATGCGGCTGCCGCATTTTGTCGTACGGGAACGAGAAGATTTGCATCCCCAGCCAAGATTTCGGAACTAACACATGTCCTTGTGGAAGCTGTTGTGAGCGGCTGAAGAAGGCCACAGACATACATTATGATTTGTTATGTATCTGTCTAATAAAGCCCGAAACATATGTACCGCTGAATCCTTCGCCTCATGTTTTTATTTTTATTTTTATTTTGATCAATTTACCCACCACCTACACCACCAAACGGTATACACAGGTGCTTATAATTATCAAGTAGTACTCACCCCGAATTCCTACACTCAACTTATATATATATATATATAATATAATATATATTATATATAATATAAAAAAGGAGATGTGGAACACGATGTTGTGATATATAAAAAAAGGAAATGAAGAAAATGCTGACAAAATAATTTAAGTAAAAATATCTTTGATAAGCATAACAAATGCGCAACCGGTAAAAAGAACTTTCACCTAATTAAATACACTCTCCCTTACTTAAATTATTTTGTCAGCATTTTCTTCATTTCCTTTATATATATATATTATATATATATATATATATTATATATATAATATATATAATATAATATATATATACATATGTATATAATACATATACATATGCATACATATGTGCATATATATGCACACCCCACACCTATATATATGTATATATGCATTTATATACACACATACATATATACATGCATATACACACGCACAAGCACACACACTGACGCTCACACACACACGCATATATATATATATACTCATACACATATATGTGTATATATATATGTATGTACATATATGTATAAATATGCATGGACGTATGTGTCTCTTTCTTTCTTGATCTATCTATCTATCTGGTAACATATAACAATACTGACCGAGGTTACCGTGGTCTTTTTCGTAGGCTTTTCTTCCCACGGATAAACCTTATCAGCTTCCCCCTTTACACCGTACATCATAACACTGTGATACATGATCCCTATTGATCGTTTTTTTTCCTCTTCCCCTTTTTTCCTCTTTTTTCTTCTTTTCTCTTTTCTTTTGTTTCTTTTCCTTTTTTTTCTTTTTTTCTTTTTTCCCTTTTACGATCCCTTTTGATCGAAAACTATGCCACTTTTTTTTCATCCCCCAAAAGAAAAGCTCTACCTTGTAATTTGTCCCATCTGAGTGCAGCCCTGTGTGGCCAATAAAGAAACTTATCTATCTATCTATCTATCTATCTATCTATCTATCTATCATCTATCTACCTATCTAATCTATCTCTACAATGGACGGACGATAGTCATATCGGCTCCACGTAAGTTGGCCACTTTTACATGTTTAAAACTCCTTTTTGTCAATATTTTGTTTTTTAATCGTGTGCAAGTTCATTCACTAAAAAACCTGAGAATTATTCACGTAGAATTCCGCCCCTGTATGGGCGAAATTACAAAAAAACTTTCAAAACTTTCGTGGGTTTTTTAGCCATTTTTCATTTTGAAAATGGCAACTAGAAACCACGTGGCTAGCCGCCAGTCATGCAGAACGGTAGCAAAAACACTATTGCTACCACTGGCTACTAAACATCGCAGCGTGAACACCGCTGTCACCACCATCACCACCACCAACAACAACACAACCAAATCTAACGCCGCACTCACCATCGCCACTGGCCACCACGAGGCTGAGTTGCAAGTGAAGCGTGACGCAAGAAACAGAAAAACAGGATGCTCTGTTAGCATACGCCGAACCTGACAACTCCACCACCATCAACAGCAACAAATACAAAACAAAGGTCGCAAAGCCAGCACCGTCAACACCATCAGTGAGTCAAACACCACCACCAACACCATGGCAGAATCTGCTACTAACTGCTATCCCTACTAAAGATATCGCCACCATAACAACACCAGCATCACCATCACCGCCACCAAAGACCGTGCCGTCAATGCTACTAATACTACCCAACCACCGCCGTCACCAAGAACGACAATAACAACAAACAACAACAACAACAACGACGACAACAACAATTCCCTTCAACCACTGCTCACTCCATCACCAACAAGTGAAAAAAAAACGACGACAAGCAAACGAAATGCCGAAATTTGCGCTAATGCAGGACTAAATTACGCAGGCAATTTTCCACCCCTTGCTAGTTGCATAATCAGCAACCACAAACCTACAACCCACACCCTGCCATCAACACCAACACCACCGGCAGTAACAACAATAACAAAACAACAACAAACTTCGCCGAGGCGATAAAAGAAAAGGTAACAAAAGTTTCGTTTACTACACAACAGATTAAAGATTGCAAAACCTTATTACAAATCAAAACGGAAAAATACTCTTACACATACCTCAGCACATACTGAATGAGGAGAAAAAAAGACAATGTATATAAAATCACAAATAAAAAAACAAAAAGTCCAGAAAAGGCAAGCACAGACAAAGTCGAAAAGTGCTTACGCCCATCTGGGGATACAAGGATTGTGTGACTTGGGCGAACAAGTTCGCACCCGTACAGGTGGTTTTTCAGAATGAAGAGTTGGCGAAGAAATTCTCAACGATAACCCTTCATTCTGATGAACTAACGTTGACACCGAGTTACCTCGGCCAGAAGGTGACGAAAGTCATTATCAGTGGTGTCCCCCAAGTGACTACAACACTGTGGATTACATCCGCATTAACATCCGAAATGGAGGACTTAAACATCCTAGATATCGGTGTTTCGGAAAACAAGGACTGGCTGGGAAAGAGAATAGAGTTCCTCTTCCACATAAGTCAAGAGGACATAAATAAAATCCCCACCCACGTACATCTTGAGGATGGCCGCAAGTTATACGTAGTAGTCGAGGGCAGAAGGCCACGATGCTATACATGTGGCAGTGAGGCACACCTCAAAAAGGAGTGCAAATCTGCCGCAAATTACAACAACAACAACAGCCACAGGAAAATCACAAAAGCCAGGATTATTGCCCACACCACAATATGGACAGCTAGTCAAGAAGCGTATGCGGAAATGCAGGAAAAACAACAAAGAACAAGCCAACCCAACCAAACAACACCAACACCAGCGCCAGAACAGAATCATCACCACCAACAACAAATAAACCAATTCCAACACCAAGAACGACAGCAAAACCCAAAGGAACAGAAAAACAAAGAAAACACACCAAATGATCCCCCATCCTTATACCGCACTCAACACCACAAACACTCAACAACCAACAAAACGAAAACAACAACACAACCACTTACACAGACATACATAGAAGCCCACACATACCCCACCCCCTTCTGATTCCTCAGAAATTTCGTCGGAAGACGAAACCAGTGAGGAATGGCAAATAGCTACAAAAAGAAGGAAAATATAAGAGCAGAAACACAACCAAACCAAATGCAACACGAACAAAGCAGGGGAAATACATCTCCCGAAGACATTTCAAAACCCAACGCAAACAACAGCCACACCAACACCACAAAAACATATACAGCAAACATGCTCACAGCCATAGACACCAAAAACACAAATTTGATGGAATACATCAATCAAAACAACAAACATAACAGAAGAGGACATAAAAACAAACAATCACCCATACACAACACCACCAGACCACATCAAAATATTACACATCTCCAAAAGTGCTGCACCACACACTCAAAGGCATTTTCCCCAGTGCGGTTGGTAAATGCCAAAAATATCTCACAAAGAAACTGTACTGGGATCTTCTCGAGGACAAACCAAACGAGGAGAAAGCAAAAATTTCGAGCAGTAAGTAACCCTCTGTATTCTAATTCATTAGAACTATGATCAAGATTGGTTGTTGTAATGCGCGTGGCTTGGGGTCCCCTTGGAAACAAGGGTACCTCTTAAATGACATAAAGTCACATAAGTTAGAAATCATAGCCATAAGCGAGACCAGACTCCACAATCGCGGGCCCTAAAGACCATGTTTGGCGGACAGTTCAACATTTATTTTCCCCTGTCTGCCGAGAATGGGCGTAGTGGCACCGCGGTACTTTTTCACAAGAGTCTGGATCTCAAAGTAAGGACAATATTCGTAGACCCGGAGGGTAGACTGGTCGTCCTGGATGTCGACGGCAGCAATGGGTGCGCTTTTCGACTCGTATCAGTTACGCACCGCCCTTAACAGGTCGGGCGGATTTCTTTCACGTCTAGAAGTTTCTTGGAACGTCTCGTCCGTTACTCTTAGTGGGGGATTGGAATGCTACCTTGGACACGCATGTAGACTACGTGGGTAGAGATAGGAATAGAGGGGATGCAAATGCCTCAGAGACCTGCTCAGACGCTTTCAACTGTCTGACAGGTTCCGACTAGACCACCCGAATGCGCCAACGTGGACATGGAGCAACGCATCGGGTCGTCGAGATATCTAGATAGGATACTGTGTAGGACAGTAGATAGAGATAGCATAGGATGTCCAATTTCCAATAGTCAGCTACACGGATCACAACTTGTGACATGTACGCTAGACTTAGGTAAGACACTTAGGCAGGGTCCCGGATACTGGAAACTAAACGCGTCTTTCCCATCGAGACAGGTTTTCAGAGACCGGATTAGCACACTAGTAAGAGGGCTTTGAGCCTTTGACGGGAGCCATCATCAAACAACAAAGGTGGTTTGCCCTCAAGAGAGCAGTAAAAGCAGAAGCGATTAGGTACAGCAAAGCACTAGCCATAGATAGAAATAGAGTAGAGGGTGAGCTAGTTAAGAAGCTAGAAGAGGCAATTAGAAGCGGCATCGCATCCGACGACGTTTGGCGGCGAGGTTGGCCCTCGACCAACACTTCAACGCCAAACACGAAGGATGTGCTGTCAGAGCTAGGATGGATGCGTGCTTAAGGAACGAAGGTGTTGGAGCCGCGAGAGAGGCCCGGGTGGCAGAGGCGCAACAGGGCAACAAAGCCACCATTCGGTCACTGGTAGATGAACAGGGGCGCGAATTGCTCGAGCCAAATAAAATGTGTGAGGCCTTTCAGCAACATTTTGCCCGACTGTTCGGAACGAGTGGAGGGCAAGAACGTAGGGGGATTCAGTGCCTACCTACATAGCCTACCACGACTCTCGACAAGAAAGGCAGGGTGCTGCGAAGGTGCCATCACGGCGGCGGAAGTGCGGGAAGCGATGGCAGAATGCTCGAGGGACAATCACCGGGTTTGGATGGTCTACCCTACGAGCTTTACAATTGTATGCCAGACTTGTTTGGAGATCTCTTGGCGGCGGTGTACTGCAACTGGCAGCAAAACGGGAGCATTCCTGGTTTTGTGAGCCGAGGAGCCGTAACACTGCTGAAGAAAGATCTAAACAAGGGAAATGTAATAGATAACTTAGGCCCATCACTCTGCTTAATGCAGACTTGAAACATTTTGGCCAAGGTGTTAGCCAAGAGGTTGGCGCTTGTCATCGAGAAACTGGTCGACAAGGCGCAAACATGCGCCGTGCCAGGCCGGACCATCCATGACAACCTCCATCTGATGCGCTACATCATAGACAGGGTAGTTAACGAACCTGGCATGGGTGGGGCCCTGATCAACTTGGATCAATCGAAAGCCTTTGATAGGGTAGACCATCGATACTTGGAGGCAGTCCTGAGAGCGGCTGTTCGGTCCCGTCTTCCGGGCTGGATAGCTGCCTTGTACAGAGGCATCCGTTCGGTAATTCGCGTAAATGGACATCTATCGAGACCTTTCGACATTGCACGTTCGGTCCGTCAGGGATGCCCCCTCTCGGCGCTTCTATACGTATGACTCTTGAGCACTACTGCGGAAGCTGGCGACTCTAAGGGGCATCCCGCGAGAATTGGGATGCGGGACGTGCGTGTCTGCATACGCGGACGACGTCACCGTCATAGTGTAGCCACGAGCACATCGAGCTGGCGGTGAGACACTGAAAAAAACTACGAAGCGTGACAGAGCGAAAATCAACCGGGAAAAGTCAGTGGGCTTGCGACTAGGCACCTGGAGAAGCAAGCCCATGCCGTCCACCAGCGCTCCGTCGTGGGACGCTGGACCGACGGCCGGTTGAGTTGCTCGGGGTCTGGTTGGTCCGGACCTCAAGTGGAGAAGAACTGGAACGAGATAACGAGTAGGGTGGTCACTCTCGCCGGCATGGGCCGAGAGGAAAACTGTCCCTAAAAGGTCGAGCGGAGGTGGCGAACACGTACATCGCGTCCGTCATCTACTACCGACTGACCGTCGTACCTTGTCCCGACCCTACCATCACCAAACTACAACGCATCCTCTTTCGCTTCTTGTGGAAAGGATGCGTCCCGATGGTCAGGCGACCCATTTGCTGTCACACCCGTTAAAGGAGGGCTGGGCATGCCGTGGTTGATGATGCGCAGACACGCGCTGAGACTGCGAATCTCTGGCTCTATGTAGACGACGGTGAACAGTGTGGTCGCCGTTTGGAGGCACGCTTTCCGCAGCTCGTCTCCATGACGAACTGCAGTCGTGGATCAAAAAGAGGCCGAGGAAGGGCGAATGGCACCGCGAGTGTCGCGTTGCTCTCAAGCAAACTCTGCCGTCCTGGGTCGACTTAAGTGACTTCAACACAACCAAAGCATTCTATAGGGTTTAGGGAGGGGAGGTACGACGACGAGTTCGGGGCGAACCTGGACGTCGACGAGGAGTACCTGACCCCGCCTGTTCGGGACGACTTTCGGGCAGGGCCCATGGACAACTTCCAGAGATCCTGGCCTGGCAGTGCTACCGAGAAGCGCTACCGTTCGGGATAAGCTCTACAGACACGGCTCGAGAAACACGGGGCCGACCTGCCCGAGATGCGGTCAGAGCGACGAAAACCGTTCTGCACGCACTCGTTCAGTGTCCAACAATTTCCGACCTGGGGCTTATTCGAACAACTGCTGTCACGTGTGGGACGAGTCGGTTATCAGCTGAGTCTATCGTCAATATTGTCACGCCTCCTTCCTTCAAACGGGAAGGAAGAGCTATTTCATCATCTTGGCTATGGCGAAGAAGGTATCTGGTGACGCGTCTGAAAGGATTGGAGACAAACATTTACTCTCTGGTCAATCTCTCATCAACTTCTTCAAGTACCACTTGAAAAGGAAGTGAGAGTAGAGAGGCAAGTTTTGTCTAGCGAATGTTTTAAAAAAAGATGGGTGAATGTAGCAAGAATGGCACGTATGAATGACGAAGCCACCTTGAGCATAGTCCTATGAACCAGAAATCAAAAACAGGAGTTGCTTATTTGCAAAAAAAAAAAAAAAAAAAAGAAATATAAAATGTGACTTCATTGACCGAGGTTACCGTGGTCTTTTCCGTAGGCTTTTCTTTCCACGGGTAAACCTCACCGTCCTCCCCTTTACACTTCATATTGACATTTCTGTGATAACGATCCCTATTGATCAATTTTTTTTCCTCTCCCCTTTTTTTTTTTTTTTTTTTTTTTTTTTTAACCCCCCTTTTTTTTGTCCTCTTTCTCTCCTTTTACGATCCTTTTGATCGAAACTCCCCTTTCCCCTTTTTTTTTTTTTTTTTTTTTTAACCTTCAAAAGAAAAGCTCTACCTTGTAATTTGTTCTATCTGTGTGCAGCCCTGGTGGCTAATAAAGAAAATATCTAGCGATCTATCTATCTATCTATCTATCTATCTACCTGCCTGCCAGCCTGTCTATCTATCTATCTATCATCTATACTATCTATCGATCTATTATATCTATCTATCTATCTATCTATCATCTATATGTCGTCGTCTGTCGTCTGTCAGCCTGCCTGCCTGCCTGCTTTACCTACCTACCATACCGACCTACCGATCTATCTTTCTATCTATCTATCTATCTATCATCTATCTATCTATCTATAATCTATCTATCTATTTGTCTTCTATCTACCTGCCGCCAGCCTGTCTATCTATCTATCTAGAGCGACGAAACGTTCTGCACGCCACTCGTTCAGTGTCCAACAATTCCGACCTGTGGCTTATGCGAACAACTGCTGTCACGTGGGACGAGTCGGTTTATCAGCTGAGTTATCGTCAATATTGTCACGCCTCTTCCTTCAAAAGGGAAGGAAGAGCTATTTCATCATCCTTGTGGCTATGGCGAAAGAATGTATCTGGTGGACGCGTCTGAAAGGATTGGAGACAAACACTTTCCTCTCTGGTCAATCTCTCATCAACTTCTTCAAGTACACTTGAAAAGGAAAGTGAGAGTAGAGAGCAAGTTATGTCTAGCGAATGTTGTAAAAAAAGATGGGTGAATATAGCAAGAATGGCACGTATGAATGACGAAGCCACACTTGAGCATAATCCTATGAACCAGAATTGAAAACAGAGAGTTGCTTATTCGCAAAAAAAAAAAAAAAAAAAAAAGAATATAACATGTGGACTCCATTGACCGAGGTTACCGTGGTCTTTTCCGTGCTTTCTTTCCACGGGTAGTAAACTCACCTGTCTCCCTTTACACTTCAATTGACATTTCTGTGATAACGATCCCTATTGATCAATTTTTTTTTTTCCTCTCCCCGTTTTTTTAACCCACCTTTTTTTGTCCTCTTTCTCTCCTTTTACGATCCCTTTTGATCGAAACCTCCCTTCCTTTTTTTTAACCTTCAAAAGAAAAGCTCTACCTTGTAATTTGTTCTATCTGTGTGCAGCCCTGTGTGGCTAATAAAGAAAAATATCTATCTATCTATCTATCTCTATCTATCTATCTATCTATCTATCTATCTATCTATTCTATCTGTCTGTCTGTCTGGATGTCTGTCTTCTGTCTGTCTGTCTGTTGCTGCCTGCCTGCTGCCTGCCACCTACCTACCTACCTACCTACTATTATCTATCTATCTATCTATCTATCTATCTATCTATCTATCTATCTATCTGATCCCCCATCCCTTATACCGCAATCAACACACACAAACACTCAACAACCAACAACAACGAAAACAAGAACACAACACTTACACAGGCATACATAGAAGCCCACAAACATACCCCTACCCCCTTCTGATCCTCAGAAATTTCGTCGGAAGACGAAACCAGTGAGGAATGGCAAATAGCTACAAAAAGAAGGAAAATAAAGAGCAGAAACACAACCAAACCAAATGCAAAACACGAACAAAGCAGGGGGAAATACATCTCACGAAGACATTTCAAAACCCAACGCAAACAACAGCCACACCAACACCACAAAAACATATACAGCAAACATGCTCACAGCCATAGACACCAAAAACACAATTTGATGGAATACATCCAATCAAAAACAAACATAACAGAAGATGACATAAAAACAAACAATCACCCATACAAACACCACCAGACCACATCAAAATATTACACATCTCCAAAAGTCTGCACCACACACTCAAAGGCATTTTCCCCAGTGCGGTTGGTAAATGCCAAAAATATCTCACAAAGAAACTGTACTGGGATCTTCTCGAGGACAAACCAACGGAGGAAAAAGCAAAAACTTTCGAGCAGTAAGTAACCCTCTGTTCCTCTCACTTGTATTCTAATTCATTAGGACTATGATCAAGATTGGTTGTGTAAATGCGCGTGGCTTGGGGTCCCTTGGAAACAAGGTACCTCTTAAATGACATAAAGTCACATAAGTTAGAAATCATAGCCATAAGTGAGACCAGACTCCACAAACCGCGGGCCCTAAAGACCATGTTTGGCGGACAGTTCAACATTTATTTTTCCCCCTGTCTGCCGAGAATGGGCGGTAGTGGCACCGCGGTACTTTTTCACAAGAGTCTGGATCTCAAAGTAAGGACAATATTCGTAGACCCGGAGGGTAGACTGGTCGTCCTGGATGTCGACGGCAGCAATGGGTGCGCTTTTCGACTGTATCAGTCTACGCACCGCCCTTAACAGGTCGGGCGGATTTCTTTCAACGTCTAGAAGTTTCTTCGGAACGTCTCGTCCTTTACTCTTAGTGGGGGATTGGAATGCTACCTTGGACACGCATGTAGACTACGTGGGTAGAGATAGGAATAGACGGGGATGCAAATGCCTCAGAGACCTGCTCAGACGCTTTCAACTGTCTGACAGGTTCCGACTAGACACCCGAATGCGCCAACGTGGACATGGAGCAACCGCATCGGGTCGTCGAGATCGTATCTAGATAGGATACTGTGTAGGACAGTAGACAGAGATAGCATAGGATGTCCACAATTCCACATAGTCAGCTACACGGATCACAAACTTGTGACATGTACGCTAGACTTTGGTAAGACACTTAGGCAGGGTCCCGGATACTGGAAACTAAACGCGTCTTTCCCATCGAGACAGGTTTTCAGAGACCGGATTAGCACACTAGTAAAGAGGGCTTTGACGGGAGCCATCATCAACAACAAATGGTGGTTTGCCCTCAAGAGAGCAGTAAAAGCAGAAGCGATTAGGTACAGCAAAGCACTAGCCATAGATAGAAATAGAGTAGAGGGTGAGCTAGTTAAGAAGCTAGAAGAGGCAATTAGAAGCGGCATCGCATCCGACGTTTTGGCGGCGAGGTTGGCCCTCGACCAACACTTCAATGCCAAACACGAAGGATGTGCTGTCAGAGCTAGGATGCGTGCTCTAAGGAACGAAGGTGTTGGAGCCGCGAGAGAGGCCCGGGTGGCAGAGGCGCAACAGGGCAACAAAGCCACCATTCGGTCCCTGGTAGATGAACAGGGGCGCGAATTGCTCGAGCCAAGTAAAATGTGTGAGGCCTTTCAGCAGCATTTTGCCCGACTGTTCGGAACGAGTGGAGGGCAAGAATGTAGGGTGGACTTCAGTGCCTACCTACATAGCCTACCACGACTCTCGACAAGAAAGGCAGGGTGCTGCGAAGGTGCCATCACGGCGGCGGAAGTGCAGGAAGCGATGGCAGAATGCTCGAGGGACAAATCACCGGGTTTGGATGGTCTACCCTACGAGCTTTACAATTGTATGCCAGACTTGTTTGGAGATCTCTTGGCGGCGGTGTACTGCAACTGGCAGCAAAACGGGAGCATTCCTGGTTTTGTGAGCCGAGGAGCCGTAACACTGCTGAAGAAAGATCTAAACAAGGGAAATTTAATAGATAACTTTAGGCCCATCACTCTGCTTAATGCAGACCTGAAAATTTTGGCCAAGGTGCTAGCCAAGAGGTTGGCGCTTGTCATCGAGAAACTGGTCGACAAGGCGCAAACATGCGCCGTGCCAGGCCGGACCATCCATGACAACCTCCACCTGATGCGCTACATCATAGACAGGGTAGTTAACGAACCTGGCATGGGTGGGGGGCTGATCAATTTGGATCAATCGAAAGCTTTCGATAGGGTGGACCATCGATACTTGGAGGCGGTCCTCGGAGCGGCTGGCTTCGGTCCCGTCTTCCGCGGCTGGATAGCCGCTTTGTACAGAGGCATCCGTTCGGTAATTCGCGTGAATGGACATCTATCGAGACCCTTCGACATCGCACGTTCGGTCCGTCAGGGATGCCCCCTCTCGTCGCTTCTATACGTATTGACTCTCGAGCCATTATTGCGGAAGCTGGCAACTTTGAGAGGCATCCCGCGAGAACTGGGATGCGGGACGAGCG
Organism: Octopus sinensis; assembly: GCF_006345805.1. NCBI lineage: Eukaryota > Metazoa > Mollusca > Cephalopoda > Octopoda > Octopodidae > Octopus > Octopus sinensis. The sequence continues at coordinate 67,732,684 of NC_043011.1, read as the reverse complement.
TGTCTGCATACGCGGACGACGTCACCGTCATAGTGTCTAGCCACGAGCACATCGAGCAGGTCGGCGACGAGACTGAAAAACTACGAAGCGGTGACAGGAGCGAAAATCAACGGGAAAAGTCAGTGGGCTTGCGACTAGGCACCTGGAGAAGCAAGCCCATGTCGTCCACCAGCGCCTCCGTCGTGGGACGCTGGACCGACGGCCCGGTTGAGTTGCTCGGGGTCTGGTTTGGTCCGGACCTCCAAGTGGAGAAGAACTGGAACGAGATAACGAGTAGGGTGGTCACTCTCGCCCGGCAATGGGCCGAGAGGAAACTGTCCCTAAAAGGTCGGGCGGAGGTGGCGAACACGTACATCGCGTCCGTCATCTACTACCGCCTGACCGTCGTACCTTGTCCCGACCCTACCATCACCAAACTACAACGCATTCTCTTTCGCTTCTTGTGGAAAGGATGCGTCCCGATGGTCAGGTGATCCATTTGCTGTCAACACCCGTTAAAAGGAGGGCTGGGCATGCCGTGGTTGATGATGCGCAGACACGCGCTGAGACTGCGACATCTCTGGCTCTATGTAGACGACGGTGAACAGGTGTGGTCACCGTTTGTGAGGCACGCTTTCCCGCAGCTCGTCTCCATGACCGAACTGCAGTCGTGGATCAAAAAGAGGCCGAGGAAGGGCGAATGGCACCGCGAGTGTCGCGTTGCTCTCAAGCAACTCTGCCGTCCTGGGTCGACCTTGAGTGACTTCAACACAACCAAAGCATTCTATAGGGGTTTAGTGGAGGGGAGGTACGACGACGAGCTCGGGACGAACCTGGACGTCGACGAGGAGTACCTGACCCGCTTGTTCAGGACGACTTTCGGGCCAGGGCCCATGGACAACTTCCAGAGATCCCTGGCCTGGCAGTGCTACCGAGAAGCGCTACCCGTTCGGGATAAGCTCTACAGACACGGCTCGAGAAACACGGGGCCGACCTGCCCGAGATGCGGTCAGAGCGACGAAACCGTTCTGCATGCACTCGTGCAGTGTCCAACAATTTCCGACCTGTGGGCTTATGTCGAACAACTGCTGTCACGTGTGGGACGAGTCGGTTTATCAGCTGAGTCTATCGTCAATATTGTCACGCCTCCTTCCTTCAAACGGGAAGGAAGAGCTATTTTCATCATCTTTGTGGCTATGGCGAAAGAATGTATCTGGTGGACGCGTCTGAAAGGATTGGAGACAAACACTTTCCTCTCTGGTCAATCTCTCATCAACTTCTTCAAGTACCACTTGAAAAGGAAAGTGAGAGTAGAGAGGCAAGTTCTGTCTAGCGAATGTTTTAAAAAAAGATGGGTGAATGTAGCAAGAATGGCACGTATGAATGACGAAGCCACCTTGAGCATAATCCTATGAACCCAGAAATTGAAAACAGAGAGTTGCTTATTCGCAAAAAAAAAAAAAAAAAAATATAACATGTGACTCCATTGACCGAGGTTACCGTGGTCTTTTCCGTAGGCTTTTCTTTCCACGGGTAAACCTCACCTGTCCTCCCCTTTACACTTTATATTGACATTTCTGTGATAACGATCCCTATTGATCAATTTTTTTTTTCCTCTCCCCCTTTTTTTAACCCCCCCTTTTTTTGTCCTCTTTCTCTCCTTTTACGATCCCTTTTGATCGAAACTCCCCCCTTCCTTTTTTTTTTTTAACCTTCAAAAGAAAAGCTCTACCTTGTAATTTGTTCTATCTGTGTGCAGCCCTGTGTGGCTAATAAAGAAACATATCTATCTATCTGTCAGTTTAGCATCAGTTAGAATATCGACGAAAGGTGTAAACCGTACGCAAATGCTTGGCGCTGCAGATTCTATACCACCGACAAGAGAATAATTCTAAAAACTTCTCTTCTCCGAGATTTAACTTCTCATTTCCCAGATATTTATATTAAAGGCCAAACCAATGCATCTTAATCACTGCCTACACGAGTGGAAATTCTTACTGGAAATAGACAAACCCTCCATGATAGCACTAAGAAACTTTTTTCCATCAGGGAAAATATGTTTCGACATCGTTGTGTCTTATCAGCCCAAAGGCAGCCCAGAGAAATAAATCTAACAAGTTTCCTTGGCTCTTATTTATATCTTCAGCAAAGAAATTATATGTTAACGCGTGCTGAGTCCTGCCTGTCGACAATAAATAGATATGAGAACTGATTTCTGAAGTAATAACAAAATCCACAAACTCTTGTTAGATTCATTAATTTGAGGTGCCGTTGGCTGAGGAGACAAAACGATGTTCAAATACCGAGTCTCTCCCCCCTCCTTAATTTAATGAATGGAGTGTGTTATGTGTTTATATTTTGTGAAAGAAGTTGTTCTTCAAAGACGAAACACAACAACGGTAAACATATTCGAATCTGCCTGAATGTTTTAAGAATGAATATGCAAGTTATTATACACGCGCGCACACGCACACGTGCCGCACACGCGCGCACACAAATATATATATATATATATATAAATTTAGATAAACTTAGATATGCTTCGACCAAAGATTGGTCCAGGCCATGTCTAACTTAATAGCACCACCTGATAGGATTATTCGAATCCTGTTTAAGTCAAGTTTTGTTTATGGTCCATTCAAGTAGCGGTATATTCTCCACATCGTACAAATGATGTACCGCTCACGGCGACGCTGGAGAGAGTAAAGTTTCAGGGCTTTAAGGCGATCCCAATAATCGAGAGCAGCCATGCCTTCAATTCGTTTAGTGAGTGCCCTCTGGGGTGACTCAATTCTGGAGATGTTTTGTCTTGTATGGGGAGACCACAGTGGGCAGCAGTATTCGAGGTGTGGCCGTACAAAGGAGGAGAAAAGTGGTATGATGACACCTTGTTCTCTGGACCGGAAAGTTCTTAAGATCCAGGAACTCATCCTACGAGCTATATCGACCTTCTTGTTGATGTGTGCACTCCAACTGAGATCGTCATCAACAATTACACCCAGGTCTCTGATATTGTTAGAGGCTGTGAGTGGTTCCCCTGAAGGAAGAGAGTATGGCTGTTTTAGTGAGGAATTTCTTCCAAAATGCATCAGCTCAAATTTTCCCTCGTTCAGTTGCATTTTGTTTCTGTCTGCCCATTGACTCACAGCATATAGATCAGACTGGAGTTGAGTTCGGTCTGCTTCTTCATTGACGATTTGCTGGAGCTTAGTATCATCAGCAAATATTTTCACTTTGCAGTAATGTACGACACTGGAAAGGTCGTTTATATATATGTATATATATATATATATATATATATATATATATATATACATACATACATATCTATATCTATACCTATATATAAAAATATATACATATATAAATATTTATATATTATAATAAAATAATAATAACAACAACAACAACAATAACAATAATAATAATAATGATGATAATAATAATAATAATAATATCAGTGGCTAGCGTGATTAAAAACCGTAGAGGTAAAAATTAATAAAAGACTATAATTATATATAAATATATACAATTATAAAGAATTATATTATTCACTTTGTTCGAGGCATGCGAAACTTTTCATACACACACATACGCTTACACATACTCATGCATATACATCTCTATGTGTGTGTGTGTGTAAATTTATGTATGTAATAAAGCCTAGACTACCATCAACTTTCGAGTCTCCGTTCAATGTCATATCAGCTTACATTTCGTAGACATCACTTAAAATTTTGTGCAACTACGCAGAAGCCATTAAAATGACAACGACATTAAGCTGGAAGACAGCCAGGAATTCGTGGAACTGTGAATATTTTCAAACTGCGGAGACCCATTAGCGGTGAATGTCTCTGCTTTTAGAGTGACCCGGGAAGGTGAAGGGCACTAACCTGCGTCACTGGACTTGTTTGTGAAAGAGTAAACTTCTCGACAGTGTCTGTCCACAAAGTCGAGCTTATGGAGGTGTCGAATGATACTTTGTGAAGAATCACGTTCTGCCGACAATGTACTAGTGCTTCTATCTGGTTGAATTTCAGCCATATTAAGCAAGGCCTCATCATCCATACCAGATGGTCTCCCTGAACATGTTTGTTTTCTAGGCTGGTGTCACTTCCCATAAAGCAACTGAACCAATTTTGTATCATACGTTCGTTGATAGTTCCTGGGCCTTTCCAGTTGTTAATTTTTTTTACCCCTGGTCTTGCACTCAGTCCTTTTTTTTTTACTATGTACCTCAAATAACTCTAATTGCAATTTTTTTCACCACACATTATCAAAACTGTAAAACGAAGATTAAATCATTAATGTTTATATGCTTATATATGAAACGAAAGAATAGACAAAGCAGCAACGAATGGACAAGTTGTATCGTCTGTAAAAATCTGAAAAAACGTTTGTCTCAGCCTGGTTTATAAACAGGTTATTGTGCGTTTATGCATATCCAAGTATGCATACATACATATCTATCTATCGATGTATGTATGTATGTATCTATTTATCTCTCTTCCTTCCCTCTCTCTCTCTCTATCTTGTTTTCTATCTGTCTATGTGTACACACACACACACACACACACACACACACACACACACACACACACACACACACACACACACACACATGTATATACAGTGTGCGGTGGATATAGATACTTCTAAATTACGCAAAAATGAAAATAATACTGACATCTCATTTTAAAGAAAATTACTCAAAAATATCTTGAAATAAAGAGTAAATTTATTCAATAAAATCGCCATTGGCTTCAACCACGACCGCCAGACAACTTCGAAATCTCCTATAGCTCTTCTGGGCGGTCTCCTTGTTTACGTTGGTGAATGTTGCAATAATCCTTGCCTTCAGTTCATCTTCAGTGTTACAAGGAGTTTTGTTGGTCACGAGCTCAACTATGCCCCGCAAATAATAATCAGCGGGGTTGCAGTCTAGGGAGTTAGGTGGCCAGATGTTAGGGGTGATGTGGTCGTAGAAATTGTCTGGCAGTCATGACTGGGTTCTCCTGCTTGTGTGGCATGGTGCAGAGTCCTGTTGCCAGACATAGGATCATCCAGCTGTCACCCTCTTGACCCAAGGCAGCACTATCTCCTCCAAGCATTTGATGTAGGCCTCCATTTTGAGTGTGAGACTGTGTGGGTATATGAATGGAGGCATAACGTCGCCATCACTAATGATCACTCCAAACACAATGATGTTAACTAGATATTTGATTTTTATCAGTCGGTACATGTCTTCAGATTGACACCCAAACACTCTGAAATGTTCGTATTGGTGCCTCCGGCGCAAATGCCAAGCCGTACAGCATGTCGTTTCCAAATTACTGTCAGAGTAAATTGTATCATGGTGCCGTTTTTCGCACAGACGGTGCCCAGTTGACCCTACTATACTGTGTAATCGACAAAATCAAATCCAAACAACGTATATATATATATAAAGTTAAATTTTCTTATAAAGTATATTTTTAAGTATACTTCACAATATATGGAATGTATTAAGAAGCGCTCATTGCGAGATAAATCAAAGAATAAGAGAAATTTTAGAAGGAACAAATCCAGGCAGTCGAATAGAAATTCACAGCATAATTTTAAATACAGAACTAAATAAATATGCATATAAATTTATAAATTCTTGAACAAAATTACATGTAAAAGTCATATGGTTAAACTATGCCTCATGTACGTTGGGTTCAGGTACCGAATTAATGTGACAAATAAAGATAAAAATTCGAGGTAAGGGCTTCCAAAACGAACTGTTCGAATCAGTTAAGAATTTGATGTTTATACGAAATGTCGGATGAGAGTTAAAAAATTTTAAAATTCATGGGTAACTATGCAGATAGATCGGTAGATAAAATAAATATATAGAGATTCAGCTGAATTTGGGTAAAGGATATCATCTACGGCCGTTTCAAGGGTTCAATAAGTGTATAAATGGCGTGTTAAGTATTCCAAATACAGAAAAATTATGCCTCCCCTCATCAGGATAATTTCCTTCGTGATGAAATCCTACATGGTAATTACAAGATTATATAAGGATTAGCTGTGTGGTAAGTAGCTTGCTTACCAACCACATGGTTCCGGGTTCAGCCCCACTGCATAGCACCTTGGGCAAGTGTCTTCTACTATAGCCTCTGGCCGAGCAAAGACTTGTGAGTAGATTTGGAAGTCGGAAACTGAAAGAAGCCCGTCGTATATATGTATGCATATATATATATATGTATATATATATATATATATATATGTGTGTGTGTGTGTGTGTGTGTGTGTGTGTGTGTGTGTTGTCCCCCCCAACATCGCTTGACAACCGATGGTGGTGTGTGTACGTCCTCGTAACTTAGGGTTTCCGCAAAAGAGACCGATAGAATAAGTACCAGACTTACAAAGAATAAGTCATGGAGTCGATTTGCTCGAGTAAAGGCGGTGCTCCAGCAAGTAAAAGTGTATGTATATATATATATATATATATATATATATATGATGTGACCTCGTGTGTACCGTTGGCGATTTTTCCCCTGTTTTCCCTTCTCTGGATCTTTCCTTCTCCTATGTTTCCGACGAAGAGCTCCACTCGAAACGTTAAACCCTCCTTCTTTCCCTCTTTCCTGAGCGTCCAGTAATACTATATTTGTTCCACGTCCTCGCGTTGTTGTGTTTTTTTGTGCTTTCTTGTTTGGATTAATTATATATATATATATATATGCAGGTGTGCTTGCATATATACGCACACATATAAGTGTATATATGTGTGTACGTGTGCGTATATGGAAGAGCATCATATAGGAGTATATGAGTGTGTATAATGACATGAAAATGTACGTGAATGTGTGTGTGTGCGTGCGCGCGCGTTGTTTGTATGTGATCATATTTGTTATGACAGATATAAGGGGATTATATGATTTGACGTGAGATGTTGTTTGATGTATATAATTAACCTATATATAATTAACCTATATATGAATTCTGTCAAGTAGTGTTTGGATCTGCTTTGCTTTCCTCGATGAATGACTTTGGCTATGCATGTCTTGGCGTATATTAACAAGTGTCTGTTGGTCCGTATCAACGTGTGTATACGTTGGCTTATATCAGCATCTGTATCTCAGACTATAACTACACGTGTATGCTGGGCTATATAAGCTTACATATTGTTTATATCTACATGTACATGTTGGCTTACATTAAAATATGTATGTGTATATACATATATAAAAATAAATGTGTCCTTTTAAAGCCTAGACAGGCTCGTGGGTCTGGTTTCCCGGTTTCAATGTCGTATGTGTTCCCCAGCCGAAGGGGACGCCTTACTCATTTTTGCCAGCTGAGTCGACTGGAGCAACGTGAAATGAAGTGTTTTGCTCAAGAAGACAACACGTCTACAATCTTACGATCATGATGCTTACATCTTAACCACTAAGCCACGCGCCTCCACCTATATATATAATATATATATATATATATATATATATTATATATATATAATATATATATAAGGCAATTCGACCTCGGTAGTTCTTGAGCTCAAAACGTGAAGACGAACAATTTTTGTCTCTAAGCAGTTTATTGGTGTTTTAACGATTTTACCAGTTTGCCGCCTTAACCGCTTACTGTCATTAAAAATATTTCTTTTATTGTTCCAAAAGTTCACTTCTGATTGATGATCGATTACATGAAACTTGAAGTATTGATCGGTGAAGATTTCCAACTTCATCTAATTTGCTATTTTACATCTGTGCTCGCAGACACTCACGCACGCGTTCACGCACGCAGATGTATGCATATGTATAATACTTTCATACTATATACGTTGACTTACGAAAACAGATACATACAGACAGCATGTAGAAGCATAGTTTGGTAGAATGATATTTTGAAACATCTTAACTGAAGAGAATATATTGCATAAGATGACTTTCTATCTTGTGTAATTACCTGAATTAAATGGATTGAAAATATCAATCCTGAGTTATTTTATTAGCATGCATACATACATTCATACATACATACATACAAACATACATACATACATACATACATACATACATACATACATACATACATACATACATACATACATTCACACATACATACATACATACATACATACATTCATACATACATACATACATACATTCATATATACATACATACATACATCCATACATACATACATACATACATATATACATACATATGTCATTCATATATACGTATTGTATATATGTGTGCATATTAATATATATATATATATATACGAGCAAAACGCCCCTCCTGCTGAGTTGTCAAACGTTTAAACAAAATTTTCACAAAACAACTTGTCCGACCGTCCCATAGGCCTCCCCTTTGAGAAATACTGATTTAATCTAAATTTGAGACACCAGCAAAAGAAGAAATAAATATAGACTTTATTCTATTCCAAGGAAAGCGGTTTTACAAATGCACGTTCCCACGGTTTTATCGATCGCATTCTCACTTGGAAACGATTTTTGTAATTTCTTCAAGACTTATACACGCCCTGATACCGTCGGTATCTACATATCAAATTTGAGTGCAATCAGATGAAGGTTGTCCGAGATCCTAGAAGACACACACACACACACACACACACACACACACATAGAACGGATTTTATATAATATATATATATATAAGTTAATTAGAAGATATGTTAACCTCTTAAAAGTATGACTACATCTGAGTTCACTTAGCGAAATATGTTTTCTCTAAGTATAATTAAACTAATACTTATAATAAGGTAATATTAAACTACATAATATAATATTCATATAATGTCCTCAAATATTTAGGAAACATTTTACCTAGTGATATAAAAGATTCGGGTTATTTTATCTATTGATATGATAAATTGAAATTAATATTGTACCTATTTATTAGAAGAATTTCCTGAATCCATTTCCCATAAATTCTCCTAATGTAATTCGCTTATTCTTAAAATATGCCTAATGGAATATTATTGATTATATCTCTTATAATACATACTATGTTCAACTTTATTACCTTACATAAATAATTAGTATTCTAATTAAAAAATTTAAACATTAATTAAAATAAAAATGATTTAATTTATAAAGTTTAACTTATTCCTTATGTATCGAATTTGATTCGTATCTATTTCTATAATCACTAGTTGTGATGACGTAATGCACCAGATTTCAATCTATAAGCTAATATAATACCCTTTTTCTATATTTATGCATAACTGAATGATATATATTCGGCCTATTATATTACATCAATATCAACTTTAAACAATAATTAATAATACTTATTAATTAATTAATTGAGATGATCTAAATTCTTATGTATTAAGAATATTCCGTAATTTTTCTATAAACACCAATTCTGATGACGTAATGCACCACATCTCTATCTATCGCTAATGTAAACAAATAACGTATATTCATCGTGCTCTTTACGTGAGAAATGTATACCTACGCATTATGTAAATGTCATTTTACGTTAATGAAGTTAATCTAAGCATAAATTTAATTATAATGTAATATAAACAAGTACTCTTCAATTGAATGTTGTAATGCTTATGTGTGTGAGTGTATGTATGCCTTGTACATGTATGTGTTTATCTGTGCATGTATATATATATATATATACATACAACACATACACATACGCACACACACGTGCTATTGCACACACAGACCTGCGCGCACGCACGTACTCACAAATACACACATACCTCCTTCTCTGACACTCTTCTGTCTTAGAAAGAACTTTTTCTTCACCCATTCCCTTCCGGTCATTTCAAAATGTAACCACATGTGAATCGTTGGCGATTTTCTTCCTCTGACGTCCCTCCGTTTGGACTTACCTCCGTTTCAGAAGGAAGAGCGTCTGCTCGAAACGTTAAATCATCTACCTTTTCTTTCCTGAGCGTCTGCTGCTAATACATTACATGTACCGCGTCCTCGCGTTATTTTTTGTGTTTATTCTTTCTTTTGGATATATATATATATATATATATATATATATATATATATATATATATATATATATATATATATATGATTATAACTGTGAATCTTTTATTGCCACATAAATCTGCTCACACGCATATACTAATAAACCGTTATGATTAGATATTTTCCTGAAATGCTTAATAACATGCAAACAACTTTCAGTTACATCAACCAATGGGTATGGATTAATATAAAAATCCCTGTGTAGATTCTTTATGTATATAAGTGTGTATGTATGTACATACATATAAGTGTTTATGTATGTATATAAATATATTTATGTAAGTTTTTTTATATATGTATATCTACATGTTCATACGTACCTACATATGTATATATTCTAATTTATTTTATTTTAATTTTATTCTATTTTAATTTTTTATTTTATTTTTATTTTATTTTATGTTTTTTATGTTTTAAATTTTTATTTAACTTTTTTATTTTCTATTAATTTTTATTTAACTTTATTATATTCAAATTAATCCGTTAACCCTCACGCACATGAATAAATAAAACATAAAACGATTCCATATATTTAGTCTGTTGGAATGAGCAGATAGATCAACATGTAACTTTTTAATGTTTAAATTTTCCCTGATGATATTTTGCTCAGAACTTATAAATGCAAACTTAATGCATAAATTGGTAATTTATTCAACGAGTACAAATGGAAACAGCTGTAGGGTGAAATGATTATTAATAAATACATATAACCACTAACCCTCCATTTTCTTCTCTTCATTTAACTATATATATATATATATATAATATATATATATATATATATAATATATATATATAATGAATATAAATATATATATATATATGTATGTATGTATGTATGTATGTATGTATGTATATATATATATATATATCTGTAAGTATGTATATTATATATATATGTAAGTATGTATATATATATATATATATATATATATATATATATATAATGTCCATAAAGGATTTTGGCACCATATAAGATGTATTTCGACGGCTGTTTTTGGAGTCCATTTTCTACAAGGTATGAATCCATTAATTTCACATTGACTATGTCCCCTTCATCGGGAAATAAGGAAAGAGATACCAAGGTTCGAAGAAATATAAGAAAAAGGAAAAATTAAGATTACATTATGCTGTTCGTCGGCTGCTGTATCAGATAACCCTCTATAAACATTTCTTTAGGACTCTCAAAACAAATTATCGCTATTATTTCTCTGACTTTTAAATCCATCATTAAGATCTCTCATTACCGTCGATGTATTTTATAACTTCTAATTATTAATCTCAACATTTTAAATCATGAATTTAATATGATTTTCAATCGATGTACCACTCTTTATTTATGTATCCTTTACTTATTTATAACTCTAGTATGATTATCTAAATTTTGTCTCTTCTTAAACCAAGTTATATAACATATGTGTATGTGTGTCTGTATACATATGTGTGTGTGTGTGTGTGTGTAGCTGTATATATAAATAATGGATAGATAGACAGTCGTGCTGAAATATGTTGCTGAAAACTGCTAAAGATACGCACCTCTTATTTTTAACATCCCATGAGTAAGAATGTTTGTACCCTATTCACATATCTTTGCCCCGTTCACCCTTAGGAACACATATACGCATATTCACGCGCGTGCACACACTCACAACCATATACACACACTCCTACACGCTCGCGCACACCTAAGGTATTGCGTAAGAAGTCGGCCTAGTTTGCAATCGTTGCAAATACACATCCACACACGCACATACATGTGTGTATACATATATATATATATATATATATGTACATGTAAGTATATGTATATATATATGCATATATATGTATATTATATATATATATATATATACACACTGTGTGTGTGTGTGTGCGTGTGTGTGTAGTTAGAGAGGTAGATAGATATACACACTGTATCCTGTTGATGTGTCATTGAACATATGTTTCATCAGTCAGCCACATCTACTACCAACACCACCACCACCACCACCACCACCACCATCACCACCACCACCACCACCACAACCACTGCCGCCGCCGCCGCCAACACCACCGCCTGCCACCATCAGCCGCCGACCGCATTAACTGTCGTTAACCGTTGCCTCCATTACTTTCAGTAAAGCAGTTCAACGCCTCCTCTTAATAAACATCAATACTAGACCGTAACATACGATAGAGATTAGATTACATACAGCCTATTAGGGGTGGCGGTGCCCGCACGTGGTTGAGCAGCCGAGAGCTACATGAAACAGCAGCCAAACCTATTTACCTCAAATCTGACGGTAACGTTTTCCGAGTGAAAACAAGAACGAGAGCAGCAGCAGCAGCGCAGCAGCAGCAGCAGCAGCAGCGCAGCAGCAGAGTGGAGGCGCAATGGCCCAGTGGTTAGGGCAGCGGAGTCGCGGTCGTAAGAACGCGGTTTCGATTCCCAGACCGGGCATTGTGAGTGTCTATTGAGCACCTAAGCTCCACGAGGCTCTGGCGGGGGTGGGGTTGTATATGTGGGTGTATATGTGTATATGTGTATATGTACGTGCGTATGCAATAACGCAATCACCCAGTCACGCCTTCTGCATAAATAACAAGTAGTTAAACCGCAGCTAACGTAGTTAATGTTGTGAACCAAGATATTTTCGTTTAGTTAATTTATGCCATAAACGAAGAGAAACAATCATTAAATTAATGATGATACTCTTAATCAGCAATAATAGGGGAAACGATGTCTAAATTTTGAATAATAAAAGTTGAATAGAGTAGGATGTGAGTATCGTTTTCCACTGTACGGCGACAACTTTAGACATGTTTCTGCCTGATATGATTTCATCGGTAAAGCATAATGCTCCCGTCTTGCTAGATTTTAAGATGACTAGAAGATGTAGCTGTCTCACTCTTTCCCACACTGTCGTTCACTCTACCCTCTCTCTTTCTATGCGTGTATGTGTGTGTGCGTGTTTGTATACACGCGTGTGTTTATATATAAACATGAGGTAAAAGTACACAATACATAGCATTTATAATGATTTTATTTCCTCCAGCTGTTTCAAGCCCATTGCCGAATGAAATCCCCGCCAGGTCGTTATCAGCCTTGCTCTATTGGTTGCAAAATTAAGAGTTTCAGTGACCAGTTTACTTACTCTGTCTTAATGTTCGTAAAAGCACAAATATGCAAATTAAGCTATCCACAACGGCATCAGTTTGATTTATGATTGCTTTATATAGCAGCTGACTATTCTATGCTAGAAAGTGAGTTCGTCTCCACTGTGAGTCAGTCAACACACCGCAAAGAATTCATTTACATTCTTGTAATTTCCTCTCACAGCTCGGTTTTCTAATACATACATACACGCATAACGAAACATACACGCGCGTACGCACGCACGCACACACACAAAGACATATACATGCAGACACTCATATGCGTACACACATTCAGTGATAAACATACGTACTCCACGGGGCACATCGTAATTAGTTTTAGGAATGTATTTTTCGCCAAAAGTACGCAACATCAATTCATGTAATCTTGAGTTATTTGGGAAATAATAGACGAAAAGAGTAAACTTCTGATACATGATATAAAGGAAATATATGCGGTCTTACCTCATAACTAGACTTCCGTTACAAAGCCTCCCCCCTTCACATTCTCAATTCCTCTGTGTTTATATGCGTGCATATACATGCAAATAATATTGTGTATCTCTCTCTCTCTCTCTCTGTATCTCTCTCTCTCCCTGTATCTCTCTCTCTGTATATGTATATGTTATATATATATATATATATATATATATATTATATATGAACAAAAATTTGGTGTTTAGATAGAGCAAGTAGACTAACCACTGAAAAGTCTTAAGCGGATCTCTTAGGAGAGAGTAGAAGCTGTTGCACGAAACCTCTCACTTACTCTGGTTGCTAAGCACTGCAAACTATAACTGTTTGGCTGGCATCATAAAAACGTAAAATAAAATCACAAGAAAAATATATACTGCGCATGCACTGAACATATTTTGACAACTGTATGGACGAATCATTAAACCAGACGACAAAATAATCTAATTTTACTGTTGAATATATTGGGCCATAAATCAAGAGGAGATTATTTATCTATGTAGACGTTGCTGATCAGTTGAACGCAAAGAACTGCCTAGACAGAATTGAGAGCAACGGCCATAAACAAAAAAACATCGAAAGAGGGCTGATCAAGGGAGGCAACTGTTATAAGAAGCATTTTTGGAGCGAGGTTTTTTCAATTATTTCTATTCAAGAATAATAACATTTACAATGTCTGCAGATATGAACTTTATAAGGTGAGTGCGTTTCTCATATAATATATACCAACGTAAGTGCACATCCATCCATCCATTCATATATCCGTCCGTCCATCCATCCATCCATCCGTCCGTCCGTCCGTCCATCCGTCCGTCCGTCCATCCGTCCATCCATCTATCCATCCATCCATGTCCATAGATACACGGTAGCATATGGATAAACAAACACACACACATCTGTATGTATATATGTAATGAAACATACAAACAAGTATACATGTATATATACTTATAAACATTAATGTATATACACATGCACACACATGCATATACACAACACATACATAACCACACACATACAAATGCATATATACACAAATACATGAATACAAATAAGCATACATAGAGACATACATACACGCAAGCATGTTCACATGTATACTCACACGCATGCATACACTATACTTACATATATTTATATACAAGCGCACATGCTTGCATGCACACACACACGCTCACGTATATACATACATACATACATACATACATACATACATACATACATACATACATACATACATACCCTGTTGTTGATGTTGAAATTCCAAGGAAGGAGTCTCGGATCTTGGGTAGAAACCGGTTCTTTCTCTATTGGAAAGAAATTTTGTCATAAACTGAATAATGACATACATACATACACACATACATACACACATACATACATGTCCATATACACATACATATCAACACTGGCATTCATACACTGGTGCATACATCGTCTGCTACGATCTATGTGCATGTGGTTTTATGCACCAAACGATTATATGAGAGAATCACTCAAGGATAATGACATAGTATTCGGTGTTATAACAAAGCATTCACGTTAAGATGGATGAAAAGATTACTTTTTGGTACTAATACTGCTTTCGTCGTTAATAATATGTGAAGGCACGTCGTTCAGTGGTTAGAGCGAAGGGTTTTTAATCGCGAGGTTTGAGTTCGATTCCCGGATCGGTCTGTGTGTTGTGTTCTTGAGCAAGACACTTAATTTCACGTTGCTCCAGTTCACTCAGCTATAGAAAAGAATAGTGTCATCACCGGTGCCCAGCTGTATGGACCAGTGCTCCGCAACCGGTATGCCGCGGCACACATACTGGTGTGCTACGAGACGATGTTAGGTGTGCCGCAGTGTAACCTGAATATAATTTTGTTCCCTATACTTTTAGTAATATTTTTAGTTCAGGGTGTGCCACCGATTTTTGAAAAGAATAAAAGTGTACCGCAACTGGTATGCCGCGGCACACTGGTCTGCTACGAGACGAAGCTAGGTGTGCCGCAATATCACCTGAATATAACTTTGTTCCCTATACTTTCAATTATATTTTTAATCCAGGCGTGCCACCGATTTTTGAAAAGAATATAAGTGCACCGCAAGTGAAAGGTTGCGGAGCACTGGTATAGACCTCTGCCTTTCTCTTGGATAACATCGGAGGCATGGAGAGAGGAGACTGTTATGCAGGGTTGACTGCTGGTCTTCGACAAATAACTTTGCCTGGACTTGTGCCTCGGAGAGGAACTTTGTAGGTGCAATCCAATGGTCATTCATGACCGAAAGAGTTCTTTACACTATGTTTTGCTTGTTTCTCTTCGAGCCATGCCTGGCTCATTAGGGGCCAGTTTCCGGTTTCCTTGGCGTATACGTTCCCCACCTGGACGGGACGCCGGTCTGTCGAAGGTGAGCTGCAAGATGCAGGAGGAAAGAGTGAGAGAGAGTTGTGGCGAAAGAGTCAGCAGAAGTTCGCCATTACCTTCTGCCGGAGCCGCGTGGAACTTAGGTGTTTCGCTCATAAACACACACATCGCCCGGTCTGAGATTCGAACCCGCGATCCCTCGACCGCGAATCCACTGTTCTAACCACTCTTTACACAATGCACAAACAAAAATCTAATGAAAAACTTACAGCTCTTATACCCAGATTTTCACCTGTACAAACCATCATTGAAAAACTGCACTATGTAAGAACTTATTTGCTTAGAATCCTTGTATTTTTAGGTTCTTCAAGAAAGAACCAGTCAGACCTATTCACATTCTTCAATTGAAAGTATTGCGAAACTTTGTAAAACATTCCAGGGATTCTACATTTGAGATTGCCTGGGTGAAACACAAACATTCACATGCATACAAAGAACGCATACACACGCACGCACGCACACACACACACACACACACACGCACGCACACACACACGCGCATACACACAAACACACACACACGCACGCGCACACACACACACACACGCGCGCACATACGCACGAGCGCGCTCACACACACACACTCATGTTGTTATTCATATATGTATGTATTAGCGACTAGCTTTGAACTTTAAGAGTTTTAAATTCAATGAAAATTATTAATGTAAACATAGTTTTCACACACACACGCACACACACATACGCACACAAGCAGACAGACTTACACACATACACACACACAGTCAAGTTACGTTAAAAAACCAATTTAACGTTAAACTAAAGGTTTACACAATGCATTTTAGTATTTTACGATATCTTCGTTTACAAAGGTGGAGGTGCAATAGCCCAGTGGATAGGGCGGCGGACTCGCGGTAGTAGGAGCGCTGTTTCGATTCCTAGACCGGGCATTGTGAGTTGTTTATTGAGCGAAAGCATCGAAAGTTTCACGAGGCTCCGGCAGGAGGTGGTGGCGAACCCTGCTCTACCCTTTCACCACAACTTTCTCTCACTTTTTCTTCCTGTTCCTGTTGTACCTATATTTCAAAGGGTCAGCCTCGTCACACTCTATGTCTCGCTATATCTCCTCGATATAATTTCGCGAGCTGGCTGTTCCGCTGATCGGATCAACTGGGACCCTCGTCGTCGTAACCGACGGAGTGCCACATTTACAAGGGAAGAGTTGACAGACTTCGAAGTTACATACGCTGTCATCATATATCCACATAAACTGTTTTTGTGTATGTATGTGCGCGTATGTACATACATACATGCATAGACACACACACACATACACACACACACACGCACGCACACACACACACACATACACACACACACATGTGTGCGTGGTCTAGTGGTTAGGGTGTTGCACTAAGGATTGCGAGATCATGGTTTGGAATCTTGGATCAGGCCGTGCGCTGTGTTCTTAAGTTAAATAGCTCATTGTCACGTTGCCCGGCAGTCACTTCGTTATTTGACACGTAACACCCGGTGCACCCGGTGCACCTGTCCAGGCCATCATGGTTTTCTGGAGAGAGGGCAGCGCAAGAATTTGGTCACCAGAGACAAATCGTAGTTTCAGGATTTCGCAACATGAAAATACGAAATTCTCAACTGTCGTCTACGACAAGGAAATCCTCTATCTATATCTATCTATCTATCTATCTATCTATCTATCTATCTATCTATCTATCTATCTATCTATCTATCTATCTATCTATCTATCTATCTATCTATCTATCTATCTCTCTACATGCATATGTGTGTATATATACGTATGTATATATATATGTGTATATACGTATATATATTATTATATATATATATATATATATATATATGTCTGCATAAGCATCCTGTTCGCAGAGCAAAAAAAAAATTTCTTTAGCACACCTTCCAAATACAAACACGCGCACACACACACACACACACACACACACACACACACACACACACACACACACATGCTCTCTCTCTCTCTCTCTCTCACTTTCTCCTCATCCATCACCCTCTTGTACTGTCTTATATTCCTCCCCACCACTACAAACTCAATAACACTATAAAATGGTCAAAACTTTTCACACAAGAACTTAGTTCGATTTGAAAACCCCACTAGAACGGGAGAAAGCGCTAATACATGTAATAAATATCTGTAAATATAAAACCATCCGAATTTCTGAGTACCTCATTTCTTCTAATATAAAATACCTGTACATCATCTTCAAACCTTCCAATATGTATATATATATATATATATATATATATATATATATATATAGGAGAGTACTCGCATAGCAAGTAATTTGATCTGAGATCGTGTGCTGAAACGAAAACAATTGCAGCGTGGAAGGTGTTTGTAAGCCATTTAAGAAACACACAAAAGCCGGTCGATTCACTTCAACATTTAAGTTTAATTTGTCAAAATATTTTCGTCGCTAAAATCCGCGACCTGTTCACTGACAAAAATCCGTGCTGCATCTGAGAAAGTAACAGTTAGTTCGTCATATATATGTACGTATGTATGTATGCATATACATATGTATGTATGTATGTATGTATGTATGTATGTATGTATGTATGTATGTATGTATGTATGCATGTATGTATGTATGTATGTATGTATGTGCGTATGTATGTATGTGCGTATGTATGTGCGTATGTATGTATGTATGTATGTATGTATGTATGTGTGTATGTACATACGTACGCATGTACGTATGTATGTATACGCGCACGTATGCATGTGCCCATGTATGTGTGTGCGTACATGTACGTGCGTATGTACGTGTGTATGCCCATACGTAGGTATGTATGTATGTTTGTACCTATGTGCTACGTATGTATGTGAGTGTCTAGGAGAATGGGCAGACGTGTCTGTGAGAGTGTGTACATGTGTATGTGTATGTGAACGTATGCCCGTGTACTGGCATGTGTCCGTCCAAGTTGTGTACATGACTGTTACTTTGTTGAAGGTTGTATACATATTCACATATATGTTTGTATAGACGCACACACATATATATATATGTGTGGGTGTGTGTTTGTTCCTCTCATCACCGTCTAAATGTGAATGGATACAACGCCTAAGTGCAACTGTACGTATCAAACAACGTACGCTCATACGGTTATATATAACTGCACATACGCATTGCAACCTGTATGTAAGTACTACAAGTAAACGAGAGAGAGAGAGAGAGAGAGGGGTGGTTATAGAATAGTCCTTCTGAATGGGATCTGGATGTTATTCCATTCGGACTTTCGGTTGAGAGTAGGTTTGTATTATTGTATACAAACAACTTCTGTGACCTGTCTCAACATTGCATCGGTGGGATGTGTTGATAGGATGTTCAACTTAAGTTTCCCTAAGGATCCTTTGTGGCAGGCTATAGCATGTTGGTAGAAGATGGAGTTTGGCTTCCTTTCAATGTAGTTGTCCAGGTGTTCTTTGAACCTATCATTGATGCTTCTAGAAGTCTCACCTATGTATGATTCTGGGTTAGTCGCGCAAGCTCTCTCTTGGCACTTAATCTGGTATACAGTGCCCTTGGTTTTGCAATTTACATGTGGATTTGTCGAACATACTGCACAATTACTTTGACAGGTGATTCTATCAAATGGATATGATCTGCATAATGCCGATTTGATAGTCCTACCTGTCTTTTCTACAACTTTAATTTTTAGTCCCGTAGTGCGCAGGATTTTCTTGAATGCCTTACTTAGCTCATTCTTAGGTGTGGCGTCAACAAACATTACTCCGTGAAATCTCCTGTTATCGTATTATCGTACCAAGTAACGTTTCTCATCCTTTTGTGTGTCCTTCTCTAACCTATTCCAGAACTTGTTGCTTGTTGCTTGTAGAACTCGTTTACTTGTAATCCTTACGTACAGGTTGCAATGCGTATGTGCAGTTATATATAACCGTATGAGCGTACGTTGTTTGATACGTACAGTTGCACTTAGGCGTTGTATCCATTCACAGTTAGACGGTGATGAGAGGAACAAAAACACACCCAAACATATATATATATATGTGTGTGCGTCTATACAAACATATATGTGAATATGTATACAACCTTCAACAAAGTAACAGTCATGTACACAACTTGGACGGACACATGCCAGTACACGGGCATACGTTCACATACACATACACATGTACACACTCTCACAGACACGTCTGCCCATTCTCCTAGACACTCACATACATACGTAGCACATGGGTACAAACATACATACATACCTACGTATGGGCATACACACGTACATACGCACGTACATGTACGCACACACATACATGGGCACATGCATACGTGCGCGTATACATACATACGCACATGCGTACGTATGTACATACACACACATACATACATACATACATACATACGCACATACATACGCACATACGTACATACGCACATACATACATACATACGCACAATAGTAAAACAAAAGTTCTGTGATATAGAGATAAATATCTGATAATAGGTTTTAGGGTATAGTTTTGGGAGTGAGGGTCGTAAATCACTTCCTGGCTTCGGCGGGGGAAGTTGAAATTTGATATTACTGTGATGAATGGTCACTCTACATCTATCCATCACTACAGGTTTATAGCTTTATGTTTATAGTGTGTATGTGCGTGCATATACACACACATACATATATACATACATACATACATACATGCATACACAGGCGTATGTACGTATATGCATACATACATACATACGTGCATACATATGTGTATGCATACACACACACATACATACGTACATATATATGACGAACTAACTGTTACTTTCTCAGATGCAGCACGGATTTTTGTCAGTGAACAGGTCGCGGATTTTAGCGACGAAAATATTTTGGCAAATTAAACTTAAATGTTGAAGTGAATCGAACGGCTTTTGTGTGTTTCTTAAATGGCTTACAAACACCTTCCACGCTGCAATTGTTATATATATAGATAGGTATATATAGATATACATATATATATGCATATATATGTATGTATATCTATATATGTATATATATATATATATATGTAAAGTATAGAAGCCATCTTATCATGGCTAACCACATTGGGGAGGGGGTGTTACTGTAGCTTTATAGCCCCAAGTGATCTTCGTTTCTAGCTGGCTCTAAACACAATATCTGTGTCCTTGGAGTATTTGCAAAGGGAGGCCATCCCATCCTCGCAAGCCTGAGTAATACGCTCGAACTAGTTTCGGGATTGTTGTCCCTCGTCAACGGGCGGTAACCACCAGGTAGCGATGAAACAGAAGGCTCCTTTGCAAATATATATAAGTTTTTCTAATGGCGTCTGCCACTGATGTCGAAAAACGAACAGTAAGCATAATTAAATCTCAGAATGAGATTGAAACAGTAATCGCTCGATAATGTAAAGTATAGAAGCCATCTTATCATGGCTAACCATATTGGGGAGGGGGTGTTACTGTAGCTTTATAGCCCCAAGAGATCTTCGTCTCTAGCTGGCTTTAGACACAATATCAGTGTCCTTGGAGTATTTGCAAAGGGAGGCCATCCCTTGACGAGGGACAACAATCCCGAAACTAGTTCGAGCGTATCCCTCAGGCTTGCGAGGAACGAAGCCTCCCTTTGCAAATACTCCAAGGACACTGATATTGTGTCTAAAGCCAGCTAGAGACGAAGCCTGGTTTTCTCGGTTTTCGACTGCAAAAATTATGATCGTTTAGAAAAGCGCTTTCAGTTTTAAAAATATTCCATCTCAAAATAGTTGTAATCCGATACTAGAAATATTTTCTCTTCCACCTGTAATCTATTTTCTCTGTCTCAAATGAACCAGCAGTGCACTTTTAGATTCCTGTTGAAATACACTTTTTCCAAAATATTACTAAACCTGTTTATTTTATGTTTCACCGCCAACCTGCATATATGTATGTATGTATGTATGTATGTATGTATGTATGTATGTATGTATGTATGTATGTATGCATGTACGTACGTACACACGCACGCACGTATGTATGCATGCTTGCTTGTATGTATGTATGACGTTTGTATGTATGGCGTGTGTATGTGTGTGTAATATTTATACATACACACATACACATACCATAAATCCTCGAGTATAATCCGCATATTTTTCCCAAAATTTGGAGGTCAAAATCCCTAGTGCGTACTATATACGAGGTTAAAAATGAAAAATATTTTCTAAGCAATGTCCGTGTCTCTATTTGCTGTCCGACAATGTTTATTCAGACGCATTTTGTGATGTCGGGCACGAAAATACCTTAAGCTAAGCCTGAAAGCAATGAAGTCATAAAAGAATCATCCATAACTTGCAGTAAGCAACATTTATTAAATTAAAAGTATTCAGAACATAGAATAATATGTAACAAACACAATTTGCAAACATATTTACATTCCCATATAACAGTTAAAAACATCACCATTATTGTATTATGCAGGCGCGGAAGTGTTTGTTCGACTAGGTGCTGCTGGTTTTGTTACGCACGACCCAAGTTATAGAAGGGATGCGTATTATACATAAGGTTTAGGTTTTTCAGAGGTACAGCCCCCTAAAAATTACCTGCGTATTATACTCAAGGGCGGACTATACTGGAGGATTTACGGTACGCTTTTACATACATGAGATTTATAAAATATATATTATATATATAATATGCATGATTGTGTGTGTAAAACATCCACACTCAGAAACATATACACACTCATATACAGATGTGATTGCATGACTGAGCAGCTCGCTTCATAACGAAGGGGTTTCAGTCTCAATCTCCGCAACTGACTTTTACCAATGCCTTTTTAATGAATTTGGCGGGCAAAGGAAATAAAACTGATGCTCACCGCACGCGCTAACACACACAAACACACACGCATATAATACATTAAACATTATGTATATATGCACATATATGTATGTATATGTATGTA
Organism: Octopus sinensis; assembly: GCF_006345805.1. NCBI lineage: Eukaryota > Metazoa > Mollusca > Cephalopoda > Octopoda > Octopodidae > Octopus > Octopus sinensis. The sequence continues at coordinate 67,709,748 of NC_043011.1, read as the reverse complement.
TGTATATAGATTTATGAATGCATACGTATGTACATACGTACATTCTACACGTATACATACATCTATCTTTATCTATATATCTATATATGTATATATATATATATGTATATATATATATATATGTATATATATACGTGTATATATATATGTGTATATATAATATGTGTATATATATATATATGTATATATATATATATATGTATATATGTATATATGTATATGTATATATATATATATATATATATATATATATGTATATGTGTATATGTATATATGTATGTGTACATGTATATATGTATATATGTATGTGTACATGTATATATGTATATGTGTATATGTATATATGTATATGTGTATATGTATATGTATATATGTATATGTATATATGTATATATGTATATGTATATATGTATATGTATATATACGTATATGTATATATATATATGTATATATATGTATATGTATATATATGTATATGTATATATATATATGTATGTATATATATATGTATATATATATATATGTATATAATATTATTAGAGACAAAACCACTATTTTGCAAAACAAACAAGGAAAGACTTAATCAATACATAAAATTTTAATTAAAAGTAAAAAAAAAACCGCCACTACAATTGTTTCTTGTCCTGATCGACAATCTTCAGGTGGACTTCCAATCTAAAATATCAATATTTTAAAATATAAAAATAATAATTTTAAAATAATTAAAGTATTAATGAAAAAATATAAATATATAATCTATATATAACCTATATATAATCCATATATAATCAATATATAAACAATATATGGAGGCGCAATGGCCCAGTGGTTAGGGCAGCGGACTTGCGGTCGGAGGATCGCGGTTTCGATTCCCAGACCGGGCGTTGTGTGTGTTTATTGAGCGAAAACACCTAAAAGCTCCACGAGGCTCCGGCAGGGGATGGTGGTGATCCCTGCTGTACTCTTTCACCACTCTAAAGGCGGTGCTCCAGCATGGCCGCAGTCAAATGACTGAAACAAGTACAAAAAAAAAAAAAAATATAAACTAAAATAAACCTATCAACAATTAAATATAAAACAAAACAAAAAATAAACTATATATACACCCATACACATATAACTAATTATATATAACCATATCTAAATACATACACTAAATCACACACCTATATATATATCCCTATACATACACATAAAAACGTCTAGGCAACGATAAATAAATAAAATAGCCAAATACTTCAACACAATACTTATTCATACTCCCTCACACACACATACAACCCACATTCCCGCTCTAGAAACGAACATCATTTAAAATTATGAATGGAGAAATGGAATTAAAAATTATATTCACTTGGTAAAACGAACATTACTTAAAAATTATGAATGAAATAATGTAATAAAATAACAGACATCGTAAATAGACATAAATTACTACGAATTCTTTAATAAAACTACCATGATAAACTAAAACTCATAAAAACATATAATGATAAAATCTCCCTTTACTAAACTCTATAACATACCTATATAGCAATCCCCCTAACCTAAACATTCACACACAAATACACACACGTAAATCACACACCCACGACATATACAAATACCCACCTCACTCACACATACCTATACATACA
>NC_043011.1:67558111-67703111 GCF_006345805.1 Octopus sinensis | reverse complement strand
CATTGCACCTCTTTGAAATCATTACTTTTAGAATGGGAAGTGGACTGTGGCGGGTGGGTAGCGAATCGTCAACTGTATGGTAGACATAGTTAGCGGGGGGGGGGATAAATTGTGAATTGAAGCATGTTTATAGTTGATGAAATGATGAAATGCGATGATGTACAAGGAGGAAGTTTTTTTTTCTACTTTTAAACATTAGTTTGGTCACTGTAAGTGTTGTAAAGGTCCTGGTGTAGCTGAAGTTGAAGTGAACTGGGCTATGTTTATATCTTGTGAGATAACGTATGAGAAAATGAGGTTGTTTGCCAGGACGACTTCACCATTGAAACATTTTTATAAACGGAGTACCGTAGTTGCCACTCGCTACAACACAAAACAATGTAATACGAGTTGCCACATAATTCCAGATGCCAAATACAAACTCTAAAGTGAAAATTATATCAGTGAATGTTCAGAATATAAAAAAAAGGTCGGCATACAAAATTCCGGACTGCAAAATTTCGCTAAATAAAATTTCGGGATAAAAATTTCAAAATAGAAGTCTTCTGAATACAAAATTTCCGTCTACTGAATTCCACTCAAAAGTGTTTGGTGGACCCGAATGCATGGCTGAAGGTACTTTACTCGCTCAAGGTTTCTCGCAGTAAAGTCGAACCGGAAATCGGGTAGCTGCAAAGCGAAAACAACGACAGCAACAATTATTGTTTAATTTGATAATGATTTTGTCTTTGATTAACCTGTGCTTCACTGTATAATTGACCAATTAATTAAGCATTTTTATGAAGGCGAATACGACCATTGATCAAGCACGTTACGTCGCAATTATTCCCGTTTACCAGTTGACCATGTTTTGTTTTACCATTTCAGAAACCATCATCTGTTGCTATCCCAGACGTCATCGCCATATTTCAAGGAGCAACCACTAATACCGAGCATTGCTGACTATACATCACCGTTTTCAAAGGATTACCGTTCATCGGAGTTTTCCACGTTGTCCCCTCTTCCATCTCCGTCACAACCACCCCCAAAACCATCATCATCAACACGGTCATCTATATCATTTTCCCCGCATTTATCTACATCATCTGCTAGAGGATGTGCAACTTCCACGTCATCAACAGCAACAACATATTCGAGGTCCAAAACAGTTGATAAAAAGTCGGAAGGAGAACCAAAGCAAAGTCGATTTCTTCCAGTCATATCAAAAGAGAAAAGAGCCGAAATGAATATTGTAATATTTAACCAAATCGCTGAGATCACACAGTATTTGTATCTTTGTGCTGCTGCAGCAGTGTCTCGAGAGAAGGTTCGCTCACTTCAAATCACTCATATTATAAACTGCACCCTCGATGTTCCGAACTTCAAAGGTGAAAATGTTGAGTGCGTTAATATTCAGGTAGATGATTCTTCTCGGGCACACCTCGGCATTTACTTTGATCGTTGTGCTGACATGATTCGTCAAGCCAGTTTGAAAAATGGTAAAGTTCTGGTCCATTGTGTGGCTGGAGTTAGTCGGTCGGCTAGTCTTTGTATTGCCTATTTAATGAAGTACGAAAGGATGAGCTTACTGCAAGCTTACAAATTTGTGAAGAGGAAACGATATGTGATTCATCCGAACGTTGGATTTTGGCAGCAACTGATTGAGTATGAAAAACGGATTTTCGGTCGAGCAACTGTGAAAATGGTTTATTCTAACGTGGGTATGGTTCCGGAGGTCTACATTGAGGAGGAGAACGAATTACTTCGACTTCAACAAAATTCACGCCATCGCTAAACCTACCAACAAGTCTTGTTTCCTTTTGACATCTTTTATATATAGCCTATATTTATTATCGACTGAGTAGACCGCTAGTTGCATTTTCATCTTTACTCGTTTTGAACAACAGTAATAATATTAATGATAAAACAAAAACAACAACAAAATAAAAAAAAAAGTATACTAAGGAAATATAAATAAAACTTTGGACGAAAATAATTCTCAAACATCTAAAGATATCCACAAAATAGATTTCAGTCGAGCACCTATGAAAACGGCTCATTCTGGCTGGGGTATTATTCCAAAGGTCTATTTTGATGAAGAGAAAGAACTACTTCGACATAACGATTTTCATGCCATCGTTAAAAAACACCAATAACTCCTATATATTTAGTGTCTTTATATTTATTAGCACTTGGCAGGTTACTTGCAATAAATTCATTCTGAATTATTTTTACCTTCGTTTAAATTTGCATATTAACAAAAAAAAAAACTAAATAAAAACTAAATAAAATATTCTTCTTCTTTCTTCTTTCACCCTTTTCAAGCCTAGCCAGGCTCATGAACACGGTTTCCCGGTTTCTATGGCGTATGTGTTCCCCCCAGCTGGACGGGACGCCAGTCCATCGCAGCGTTACTCAAGAAACAGGAAGTTTCAGCAGAGTTATGGGTCTGAAGTTCCCTATCTCGTCCCCCTTGCTCGGGTTCTTCCTGATCAACGTCACCATCCCTCGGCTCGCAGACTTGGAAATTCTCCCATTCTGCTGCCAATTAGCGTAGACGCTAGCCAGCAGGTGCCCGAACAAGTCTGGCATAGTTTTGTAAAATTCCTCAGGCAGACCATCGAGACCCGTTGACTTCTCCCCAGGGCATTCGCCCAGTACCTCGATTACTTCCTTCACAGCACTCAGCCTCTCGTGCCGAGAGAGGCGGGCCGCCAGACAGGAAGTCCCTAAGGGCCTCGCCACGATCCAGCGCCCCGCCACTCCCAAACAACTCTGCAAAGTGCTTGTGTATCGCCTCACACATCTCGTCCCGTCCATCGACCGAACTCCCATTGTCATCCACGAGAGACCTAATTGTGGCATCATTGCCACGCTGGGTTTCTACTGTACGGGCCCATCCGGCAACATTAATTCCCTCACGGCCCAATGCGCGCACTTTAGCCCGAACTCTGCACCCCTCATGTTTAGCTTTGAGGTGACGGTCCAAGGCCGTTCTCGCTGCCAAAATGTAAGATGCAGCGCCCAAACTTAACGCCTCCTCTAGGCCCTTAACTAGTTGCCCTTCTATTCTGGCCTTATCTAGTCTTAGCTGACGGCAAAACCTAATAGACTCAAAACGAATGACACTCTTCAGGGCGAACCACCATCGGTTATTAACCACCGCGCCGGTTAACGCCCTCTGTACTAATTCCTCAGTCCGGCTACGGTATGCCTTGCAAGTCAAAATAGACTTGTTCAGCTTCCAGTAGCCGGATCCTCTCTTAACTGTACTATCTACGTCCAGTCTACACTTAACCATTCTATAGTCAGTGTATGCTACTTGGACAAGCTGTAGACAGCTAAAACTAGACTTATCTCCAGTTCTTATCACTATCCTATCTAAATAGAACTTGAACCTTCCGTCGCCACTCATCCAGGTCCACTCTGGGACGTTCGGATGGTCAAGTCTGTAACGATCTGCCAGCTGAAATCGCTTGAGCAGGTCTATGAGACGTGAGTTTACTTTCCTATAGATCGAGCCAACGCTATCGATGCGCGCATCAACAATAGCGTTATAGCCACCTAACGCCACTAATGTCTTCGACGTCATGAGAAAGTTCTCTTGGCGCCGATAAAAATCAGTTTGAAATCCTTTAGCATAAGGTGCATAGATCCCGATCAACCAGAAGGCCTTACTGCTGTATGTCACATCAAAGATGACTAGCCCACCTTCTGGGTCTACATAAACTGTACTTGTCTGCAGAGCCAAGCCTTTTCGAACCAGTACTACTACACCCCCTCGCCCTCCGGTCCGGCTAGGAGACATAGTCATTAAGGAGGGGCTAGAAGGCTTGTAGACTGTCCAGCTTGGTCTCTGTAGCAACCATCACATGCATATCGTGTGATCTGAAGTCATCGAGGAAACAAGTTTGCTTCCACTTCGAGCTCAGACCACGCACATTCAAACACCCAAGATTAAGTGCAGTCATTTAAAACAAAAGCAAAGCAAGGATTCTACTTACTTTTTGACTTTTTCTTTAATTGGTGATGCTGGGGCTGACCTCACCACACGTGAGGCAGTCCTTTCCTCCTGCTCCTTCAAAAACTCCTTCAAATACCGCCAAAGGTCCGGGATATTCGCGATGGTCCTCGGATGTCTACCCTTCATTTCATTATACAATTTTTCTGATATCCACGCACATCTCTCTTCCGGGATGCTGCAACAGCTCCACGGTGTGGTGCTTCTTTAAAATATCCATAATATTTATCCCTGGTATCAAATTTTACCTGGGTTTTTGTTCCGTCTTTGCTCTTTTTTATTTTCTCTTCTGGGACAGTGGAGCGGGATCTTTTCTTTTCTGTGGTGTGCTGTTTTTCTTTTTTCTTTGTGGGGGATATGGATGGGGAAGGGCATGTGTTCTCTCTTTCCTGGTTGTTTTGACCTTCCCCTCTGTTACCTCCATGGTGTCTTCCAGAGGAGTTGTTACTTCAGAGGGGGTGGGTGCATTTGTTTCTGTCGGGACCGGTGTGTGCATGGCCTGGGGTTTTGGGGTGTTTTGTTTGGGAGCGGGTGTTTTGTTGGAAGTAGCACCATCTCCTTCGTTTTCAGAGGACTCACTGAATGCTCTTGGGCTTTTTCGGCCGTCTCAAATCTGGCCTCTATTGTTCCATATGCCCGGCCCCTCGCTATGTATTTTATATCTTTCCATATAGGGGCCAGGCATTTTTCTATTTCGCACTTTTCGAAGTGCTTGAATTTCTTCAATGAAGGACTGCACGTTTTTAAATGACTGTCTTTCTCTTCAGATTTCATTTCTTTATTACCCATAAAGGGCTACACAGAGGGGACAATACAAACATTGAGGACATAAAACATCACAATTACACAAAGTATGAATAAGTGAAATTTGAAAATGAGAAAAATGAAAAAAATGAAAGTGATGCTAACGGCCCCATCCGCTAGCATCACTTACCTGTCCTTCCTTAAACTGGAATGATATGCATATAGTCCTCCAGTTTAGAATTATATGTCCTTTCCATTTCAGACAATCTTCCCTCTTCAATTTTATATCTAACCAGTTTATAGTTTCTCCTTGCAATTCTTCTCCAAGTTCTTTTACCAGGTCTTCCGGAATTATTGCATACGTCATCCTCGCCCTGTCCCAACAGTCATTCCATTTTACTTTCCCCCAGTCTTTTATTATTTCCCTTACATCTTCTGGGTTCCAAATATCAAGAATATGGGGCCTAGAATTTTTAGAGTTATATTGTGTGTTTGCTTCTTTTTTTTTGTTTTCTTGTTGTTGGGGAGCGGGTGGGTTCACTGTCTGCAGGGGAAGGGTGAGCCTCAAAGTGTGCGGGTGGTGTTGGGGTGGATTGGGGTTCAGCACGATTCACTTTTCTCCTTCTGCCGTCTTCCCATTCTTTTAGTACTTCCTCCTCTTCCGTTGTATTCTGCTCCATTATATTCTGTTCCTCCTCGGTTACTACCTCTCTTTGAGGTTCCAAACTTATTTCCTTTGATGGGGGAGGGCAGTTAGCTCTTATGTGACCTTTCAACCACACTTCTAGCAGCACGGAGCTCTGCCCTCCACCCACACTCTTATAATAATGTTTCCCATTTTGATGCTCTCTACCAGTTGATCCAGTACTTCGGCTTCCGCTTGTACGTTCATTTCGAGAACTGCACCCTTCCAGCCTCCTTCATCCTTCACCGTGGCATGGAGAATGTCTACTTCCTCCTCGCATCCACTGATGATGGCTGCCACGATCCACTCGCCATCGATATTGGGAGGTATTCCCTCCACCCTGATCCGGGTTGTCCCTCTACCCAGATACGAGGGCAGAAGGAACACCTTTTCCGTCTTCACTGTCTCACCGCCATTCTTCTCGCTACGCTTTCGTCCTCAAACTGGACCACCACGGTACCGAATCCTACACCTCTAGCCAGGAATATAATCTCTTATTTTATCCTTTTCAGCTCTTCTTCGATTACCTCCATTCCGACTACTTCTATTTTTCGTTTTTCGTTAGCATAAACTCGGTACGCGATGGTCCTTCGTTCGTGCCATTCTCTTCTCTTTTGTGGCGGCGACAATTCCACTTCATCGCCGACCTTTTTTACAAAAGCCTGATAGCTTGGCAACTTGGCTAAGTCTATTTATTTCTCTACCGACCTTGTTGCTCGTGCGTATGTGGTTCCTAATTCTTTGTCCATTTTCTTTACAGCCTTTTCAAGCTCCTCCTCAGAGGTCGACAAATCCGACACACTGAGATTCTCGAACATATTTCGCCTTGCCATCTCTCCCTTAGGGAGGGTCAGACCGCTTCTTCCTTGTCTGTCTCAATACAGACAGACAAAAATCCAAAAACCGTTTAACAATAACAATAACTTTTACAAAATCAACAATTTACTTACTCACAGGATCACAGTAAAAGGCAACTCGACTTCACAAGCTGAGCTTCAGATTTTCAACACTAGGGGAGGGTGAGATCTTTATCTCCCCATCTTCCTCTATAATTGTCTCAAAAAACTCGGAGAGCTTCTCCGTTTCTATTATAATATCTTTAGAAGTTACAGCGGTTACTGCCGCGAACTTTTTTGCTGGCTCATACAGCTGGTTCGTTTCTGGGATTATTTCGACCGACATATTCGTTCGAAATAAATGATACACAATTTAATCCCAGAAAAAGGGAAACCTATAATATTTTACTTTTTTTTTCTCTTAACGAGTACTACAGTTCAAATCCCACCCCTGCTGGGGGGGGGGGCAGACGTAGCAACAAACCCTACAACGTTCGAAATTAATTTTTTTTTTTCACACAATAATAAAATATAGAATCCCCCAAAACGGGAAAGCTATAATAATTTTATTTCCTCATAACGAGGACAACAGTTCAAATCTCGCCCACGCTAGTGGCGGATGCCACAATAGAGCCTACAACGGCTAAAATTTAATTTTTATCGCAATAATAATTTGCTTATCCCATAAAACGGGAAACCTATAATATTTTTTTCCTCTTAATGAGGATAACAGTTCAAATGCCACCCCCGCAGGGGGGGGGGCAATAAAGCCTACAACTGCTTTAATAAGTTCAATATTAATAATATTAATAAGTTCAATATTAATAATTTCAATATTTCAACAAAAATTTTCAAAGTTCACGAAAATATTCAACAATAAACATTCAACAATAGAAAAATTATCCACGTGCAACAAAACGTTTGACTCACCGCCAAAAAAACAAAAAAACAAAAAAAAAAACACGTCTTTCCACGACGCAAGCTACTTTATTTTATTAAATTTGCTACAAGGGCAGCACACAGAGAGTAGGTTGCGGGCTGGACACAGACAGTAATGAGATGAATGATAATGATACAAGGATGATAAGGATGGGAGAAGAGAAAAGCGCCCGCCGACTTTCACTTCTCTAAAACATTGTTCCCTTTTCTTTTTAAATCACATAATGAGGCTATAAACCTCTTACACAGTTCAGTAAATAGACACACGCGAGGCAATAATCCCCTTACTTTTTATATATAAAAAAACAAAGTCTTTTTGAGGTAATACACCTCTTACAAAAATGTCCAGCAATTCAACTCTTCTGTCGGACCAGGCTCCTCGCTTCATTGAAGCACCTGGTCCGTTTCAAACTTGAACATTTCATCATGTATCTGAAGGAGTCCGCCGGGAAGGAGTTCATTATCCTGCACAGATCGGTCTCCCACATGACCTCCTCAGCCACCTGCGAAGGCCACTCAGGGTCCTCCGTGCAGGACAGAAGCCCCTCTCACCGGCCCTTCCTTTCAATTTTGCCAATTACACTCTGCAATGTCCCTCCCTTGTGAAAGAGGACCACAAATTGCTCCTCCAGCGGCATACCCGCCGAAGGAGCATCGGGACACGCCGGCAGCATGTCACAAACCGCCGGCAATGTCCTGTTTTGTTTTTCTTTTCTTTTTACCCTTGACCGCGGGAGGCTGGTGTTCCTTTGCTGTGTCCAGCAGGTCTTCCCTTCCTCCCGCAGCGCTGGGGTCTTTCGGTGGGTTGCCCACCTTTCGCTTTCGCTTTTTCGAGGAGGCTTCCACCTCCTAAACATCCTCCTCCTTCTCTCCCTCCAATGAGGGAGCAGGGAGTGATGCCTCTATTAACTGCTCCAGGACCCTATTTTGGTCATTGGGCAGTTTTTCTTGATGTGGCCGGTTTCTAGGTACAGGTGACACTTGGGGGGGGGGGGGATCCCTCGAGCATCACCAGAATTTCGGCTGATTGGGTCCATAGGGTTAAAACAGCTTTTGCCCCCTCCCAATCAGCCGTAGGTTGCATTTTTACATTGAGCAGCTTGGCACTGCTACCACCAAGACCCCGGCGGATAGAATCCTCTATCCACTCGGGCTCAATCCCGGGTGGCAAACCGCAGACCCAAGCCCTCGTCAACTTCTTCCCACAATAAGTGGGAAGGAACATAATTTCATTGCCCTCGAGGGGCCGACTTGCAAATTCGCAAGCTTCTTGTGGGGAGTCAAATAGCAACCAGACCGTTGCAAATTTGACCCCACGTGAAATATACTTAATTGCTGGCATATATTCTGCCAGCTCCTTCACAATTGTAGCTTTCGGGAAGACGGATATGGAATCGAGCGACTTTGAATAAGCCCTCAATACCACCGTCTTCCTTTCAAACTCATTAAGCCATGACTTGGGAGGTGTTAACTCCCACTCTATAAATTTCTTTGCCATTTATAACAAAAAGTCCAAAGAAAGTCCACAAAATTTTTTGAAATAATTAAGAAAGAAAAACAAAAAGAGAAAGACTCAACAGAAGGGAAGAAAAAAGAAAAATAACAGTTCAATACAGTTTTTTTTTCAACTAAATGATAGATGAAGGAAACGAGAGTTCAAACAACAGCAAAGAAAAGTATTTTCGGCCGTTAGGTACTCCTGGCCTTTCAATATTTGTAATATCCCTTGTGTAATCCCAAAGACTTCCACACAGGCACAGTTCTTGAAAATTCTCAAAAACAATTTGGAGAGAACTCCCCACAGAAATTCTCACAATTATCAGAAAACACACACACGTCTCTACCACGGCAAACAAAAAGCTCCGAATCCAGTAAGGACTCCTTGCTTGTACAAAAAATAAAACCTACAGGCAACAAATCCTACTGGACTCAAAGAGCAAAAAGTCTTACCTTACGGTAGAACGTCTTACAAATTCAATTTTCGTCTGCTGCAAACCAGCGTGACGACTTCCACGGGTAAGCGAGCTACTTTATTTTATCGAATTTGCCATAAAGGCAGTACATAGAGTATGGTAGCTTGCGGGCTGGACAAGGACATTAATGAGGTGGATGATAATAATACAAGGATGATAAGGATGGGAGATGACAAAAAGCGCCCGCTGACTTTTGCTTCTCTAAAACATAAAAAAAAAAATAACTGAGGTATTAAACCTCTTACAATATGTTACACTTTTATGGGCAAAAATGTCCATTACAATTGAAAACAATTACATCAATGATTCTTTAATAAACATTTTTGCCTCCTGCAGGCATTCCAGCAAGCGCAAGTTGGGGTCCTTTACACATGATCTATACTCTTCCTTTGAGAAGGAGCCCATTATGTGATAAAGGTTCCTTTCTCCCAGTACCCGAGCAGCCACCTGCGGAGGCCACTCTGGAATACAAGTCGAGTCCATTAGGTAAGGACTATCACAGGAACTTTCTATAAAGTTCTCTACAGCCCCTCACCTGAGATACAAGATGACATGTTCTTCAACATTTCCACTGAGATGGGCCTTCTTCTTCCCCACCTCCAGTGGATCACGTTCCACCGAAGGGGTTTCGGAACATATCGCCGGTGCACCAGCAACCGCCGGCGATGCCCCGTTTTTCATTCTTTTCTTTTTCCCCTTTTTCGAGTCGGGAGAGTGAGGTACCTCCGGCTTGTCCGTGTGTCCCTCCTTCCCGCCACGGGATCCATCGGTGTGCAACCATTGTTGTCCACCTTTCTTTTTTTCCTTTCGAGGGGGCTACCTTTCCCTCGACTTTTTCTACACCTCCCTCCTCTATATGCTCGGGAAGCTCCATTGGAGGAAAAACATCCTCCTCTATTAATTTTTCCAGTGCCCTTGTATGGTTGTTGGGGCGCTTCCGCTTGATGTGACCCGATTTCAGGCACAGATGACACTTGGTGGGGGGCGTCCCTCAGGAGTCACTGGATACCTAGAACCGGCCATCTTTAGAAAATCTGGGAAGACCAGATCTTTGGCTGATTGGGTCCATAGGATCAAAATTGCTTTCGACCCCACTCAATCAGCGACAGGAAGCATTCTAACATTCAAGAGTCTGGCTCCGCTGCCACCCAGACCCCGGCGGATAGTATCCTCTATCCACTCAGGCTCTATTCCGGGTGGCAGCCCACTCACCCAGCCTCTTGTCAAAGAACGGAAAGACAGAGCAGAAATAAAGAACGAAGGAAGACAGTTCAATCCACGGCAACACAATTCCGCAACTCCGTAATAATACAGGTACTTCAGTCGCAAAAATAGTCCTTCCTGCCTTGGTACTCTTTGGTAATCCAGTGGAAATTCACAAAAACAAAAACAATTTTTGTAAACAAATTAATTTACGCCTCCTCAAAAAAATACAATTCTCACTGCAAAGTGAGTCTTTACGCACGACCACAAGCAGGCAATTGTCTGGAGCAGAGTGGAGACTGTTGCTCACCAAAAAATATTAAATACAGGGCAACAAACTCCACTAAGCCCTAAAAAAATACAGCAAACGCCTACCTGTAGTCGAGCCTCAAAGTTCAATATTTCATGACGAAAGACGTAACATCAAGCAGCAAGAACTCTCCACCATAAAAACACGTCTGTCTCCGACAAAGGTAAGCAAGCTACCTACCACACAGCCACCCCTGCACTTATTTATTTACAAAACGAAATATATTTATACACTTTAAATGTAAACGATGTGAGTACAGGAGATAAAGTGATGAGCTGACAGAAGAGTGCTGTCAGAATCGTTAGGAAGCCGGACAAAATTCTTAGTGGCGTTTCGTCCATCTTTATTTTCTGAGGCTGAGTTCAAATTCCGCTGAGATCGACTTTAGCTTTCATCTTTTCGGGGTCGATAAAAAAAGTACCATCTGCATTCTGGGGTCGATGTAATCGACTTTCCCCTTCTCTGCGATTGCTAACCTTATACCTAAATTTAAAACCAATAATAATAATCATAATAATAATCATTCTTTTATTTGCCACCACACATTGACTCTCTATGCCTGGAGTTCAAATCCTGTCGAGGTTAACTCGGATTTTTATTCTCTGAGAGTCGTTAAATAAAACGCCATTCTACAATCTGGGTTAATTCTGCTCTTATTCTTCCAGCGCGGATTTGTTTTTGGGTTTTTTTTAGACGAAATTTGCAGTGGTCAGACCAGGAGAGAGATGGGCTCCGTCTGCTGTAAAAAAATCCCCAAGGCATATCATTTGTCACAACAATGACCCTGCAACTTCATGAAAGAAGTGAGAGCCCGAGACAAGGTAACACACACACACACATGCGCTGACAGGCTTTGGCACGGCTTTTTGTTCACCCAAATATCATTTAGGTAGCCTCATCCAATACAAGTCTACAGCAGAAGACGCTTAACCAATGTGAAATAAGATGTACTGGAGTAAGGCGTTTTTATAATAAATTGGTAAAATGTTTGACAGTACTTATGTTCTTGTTGTCAGTGGAACTGTTTTCTGGTCCTGAGGAAAAAGGTAAGTCTTTGTGTTGCAGTAATTAGTCTGCAGAGCATTTGGGATCGTTAAAAGGACTATTCAGTGATGACAAAGCCTAGAATTTGGTTGTTGCTTAGACTGAGGTGAACTATGTTTCGTGTTTGTGTGGTCGAAGGAGGGAAATGTTTTGATCTGATTAAAGAATGTTCCTGAGGTCTCCGTCCCCGGACTCAGTGATGGTGTGTTGTAAAGCGTCTAAGATTCACAAAGATGGCGCTTGAGTATGGACGGGAGGAAATTAGTACCATCTTCATATGAATAGGGGTTGTTATAGGTAAAGGCAAGTAGAACATTGTGAGATGTAAAAATGAACCTTGGGGTCCACCAGAGTTTATAGAGTTAGCTCCATCTGCACACGCCATATCTGTGCAATCTGACAGGAAACCACAGATCTACGAGGTGAGAGATAGGTTGGAGAAGATTCAAAATCGAGTAGTTTTGACAAGAGATTTCTCTGTCAGACACAGTGGAATGCAATGCTGATGTCCAATGCAACAAGAATATTTTCTATAAATTTCTGAAGGGAAAGGATCTATTAGTGACTGATATCAAAGACTACGTCTTCGGGAGTTATACGGATGATCATACGAGTGGTCATTGCGGAGGTAGACTGATTAAAGATGTTGCGGGAGGTGGGGGGTGGTTAATGACTTTTTCCATCACTTGAGATAGATATATCAATAGTTGGTGCGGTGAGAGAGATTGCTGTACGTGGGTATGCAATACACTTCAAAGTGTTACTTAAGGAAGAAAGCAAAATATAGACACAGAGAAACACACTGACTGAAAAGTCGACGGACAGAGACACACAGACAGATAAGTCGACGGACAGACGGACAGATATATATATATATGTATGGAGAGAGAGAGAGAGGGGAGATAGATAGATAGATAGATAGATAGATAGATAGATAGATAGATAGATAGATAGATAGATAGATAGATAGATAGATAAAAAGGGTGAGGGATGGACGAATAGATCGACTGTTAGGTAGAGGGACTAACAGACAAACGAACAGACAGACAGACAGCATGTCTCTGTTTGACAGATACAGCTTCTGACTCTCAGTTGTTCTCTGCCTTTAATTTCCTTTAATTTGGAAACCAATGGAAGATTTATTAAAACAATTTTGTCGTTTTATATTGGTGCTTGAAACACAAATTAGCATGAAGTTTTCTTGGAATACTTTATTTTACGAGAAGGTTTCTTAACATACAACCAAGGGCGGGCTCAGACAAGTTAGTATCAAAAAAGTGCAGTATTTAAATTCATCAGGAAAATTTGCAAACCAAACTTTTTGAACCCGTAACTGCATTAACGATACCTGCATAAAAGGATGTGCATGGCTTAGTAGTCAGAGTGATGAACTCATGATCGTAAGATTGTGGTTTCAATTCCTGACCGGGCGATGCATTGTGTTCTTTAACAAAACACTTCATCTCATGTTACTCCAGTCTACTCAGAGAGGCACGAGAGTGAGTCAAAAAGTAATGCCATTTTGTTTAGGACAGGTATAATTACCAACACAGGAACATGTATCATAAATCAAGATGAAGCTGGTCCTCTGTGGATTACATCCCTACTTCTCAACAGAGTCACCGTTTCTCTCAATAGCAATGTTCCACCTTCGAATGAGAGCATTATCTCTGCCCCGTAAAATTCTGTTGTCTGTTCTTTGAGTTACTTCTTCACTACCGTTTTCACTTCCTCATCACTGGAATAATGTTTGCCTCTCAAACCCTCTTTCATGGAGCCAAAGAGATGATGGTCTGAAGGTGCTAAAAAAATCCCAGAGACGTGGAAGTGAAAACTGTAGTGAAGAAGTGGCTCAAAGAACAGTCAACAGAATTTTTCGGGGCAGGGATACATGCTCTCATTCGAAGGTGGAACATTGCTATTGAGAGAAACGGTGACTATGTTGAGAAGTAGGGATGTAATCCTCAGAGGACCAGCTTCATTTTGATGTATGATACATGTTCCTGTGTTAGTAATTATACCTGTCCTAAACAAAAATGGCATTACTTTTTGACTCACCCTCGTATATATACGCCAGACAAAACGGAAAACCGGTCCGATACTCCTAACACAGTCAAGTTGACGAACCATATAAAAGACTAATTTCCATCAGATTAGTTTCTCTATTTATAAAGTGGTAGAACTGTTAGAGCGTCTGAATTAATGCCGCACGGTATTGGTTCTGGTGCATTACGTACTGAGTTCAATTCCTGCCGGGTCAACATCATCTTTTATCATTTCAGGGACAAGCGATAAAGTAAGATACGTGTCTGATTTGACGTAATCAATTATTCTTCTTGTGTGCGTTTACATCAAAATCCTGATTAGGAAATCAAAATTCTGATTAATAATATAACCACTCAATGCTTGGTCTCAAATAGCAATTTACCAATTTTATATAAATGAAATATACAAGAAATGTATACACACATACACACTCACATATACATGCTCATACACTTATGCACACGTACACACACATACACACATATCGTGTTACGCTAAGAAGTTATTTCAAAACATTAGTTTGGTTTGACTTCATTATTGGAACTACACACACACACACACACACACACACACACACACACACACACACGTTGTTGTTTGTTCCTTCTCGAACCACGCCGGGCTCATAGGGCCGGTTTTCCGGTTTCCTTGGCCTATAGGTTCCTCACCTGGACGGGACGCCGGTCTATCGCAGATGAGCTGCAAGTTGCCGGAGGAAAGAGTGAGAGAAAGTTGTGGCGAAAGAGTCAGAAGTTCGCCATTAACTTTTTCCGGAACCGCGTGGAGCTTAATTAAAGCCTTATTTAGTATAATAGGGTTCATGGAGGAGTAGTAATTTTGTATATCAAATTGGATAAATTTATTGCTTCTGCTATCACTAACCTGAATTGTAGAGAACCAATCCAATGCACCCTGGGTGTTTTTCCATTTCAGGTCAGTGATAGCAGTAGCAATAAATTAATCCAATTTGATATACAAAATTACTACTCCTCCATCAACCCTATTATACTAAATAAGGCTTTAACTTTTGCTAGGAAACATACCAACTTAAGTATGGGGGAGATAAAGGTTATCTTAACAGCTAGAAAAACATTAACAGAGTTTGATAACAAACTATGGGCTAGAAAAGACACACCTAATTTATTTGACATCATCATGGGCTCGTCGGATTCAGCGGAAGTGCCGGATCTAGTGGGGATGTATCTACTCGATAACCTTAATAGGGAATTCCCTGAATTAAAGGGCGGACTATATAGGGACGACGCTTTATTTCCAGTCAGAAACACTTCTAATAGGAGGCTAGAATTACTGAAAAAACGACTACATAAATTTAAAAAAAGTTTTGGCTTATCCATAGTTATTGAAAATAAAAACTACTCTGATAATTATTTAGATGTCAATTGCAACTTTACTAATGGAATGCATGAACCGTATATTAAACCTAATTCTAACTTAGTATATATAAACTACTCTAGCAATCACCCACCTCAAATTAAAAGGTCACTGGTAAGAAGTATTAGTCAGAGAATCTCTTATCTATCCTCAAACGAGGACATATTCAATAAGCATTGTGAAAAATACAACACGGCATTGCTGAAGGCGGGCTACAAAAATAAAATTTGGTATATACCCAATAATAATCCTTCGAACACAGGTGGAACTATTAGGAGTAGGGATATTAACAATAGGCATAATAACATTGATAATATTTATGGTAATAATGGAGTTCATCTAAACAATAATAATAATAAGAATAACAATAACAATAAAGTCACTAATAAAACCAATCTGAAGGGGAATTCTAGGCATTATATTGACAATACTAAGGGTAGAAAGCATATGGGTTGGAAGAATAATAGAGTTTTTCCCAAGAATAACAACTTGAGGAGTAATCCACATAGTGATGATGATACACTATGGCTAATAATACCATATGCAATGCAGATTAAAACGGATATAGTCAGAACTATACATAAAGTAATATATAGACTATTCACTAAGAGTAAGAATAAATTTAGCCGAAGTAATATAATGTACAATTGACTATGTATATTTGCATCTAGGTACTAATTTGTGTATGTTTATTATCACAATATTAAGTCGAAAAACTGAGACATTGAATGTGGAACACATATATATGTTTACTAATTTATATTATTTATTTATATCATTATGTATATGTATATTTTTATATGTATAGGAATAAGAGTATATGCACTCATATGTATATATATATATATGTTGTATTATGGGTATGCACCCACACCCATGTGGGTATATATGTAGACTGATTTTATTACATAATCTCCGAAGAGGCCTTATGATATTTTTGTAAATGTCTCATTTATATCTATATATTGACCAACCATAAAGGGCTAATATTGGTAAAATGAGACATACCTATCTACATGGCCGAAACAGCTGTAAGATGTAATCTATACTTATATTTATATTTAATTATATTTATATTCTCTTTTATATATATTCCACTTATTATACAACATTACTCTTTTATGTACACTTTTTTATGTACATTCCTTTATGTACACTGATTTGTTCTGATTTTTATATTTAACCCTACAGTCTCTTATGTGGTGGTTTAATAAAGTATGTGATTGAGTATTATCTGGTAATTGATATTTGATTTAGATGTATTTCTCCATTTTCTTATCTTGTATTAGTAATTTGTGGTAAATCATCTTACCTTTGCCCATATAATACAGTAAATGAATTAATTGCATCGCAATCATTAACATTTATGTATTAACTTTGTTGGGTACTTCACTAGCAGTATATTGGATATATGTTATCCCATGGAGGTTGCATTTACAACCCCTATCTCAATTTGTATATATGTATATATATATATATATATTATATATATATATATATATATATATATATATATATTATATATATATATATATATATATATATATATATATATATAAAGTTAATCCAAACAAGAAACCACAAAAAAACACAACGCGAGGACGTGGAATAAATATAGTATTATTGGACGCTCAGGAAAGAAGGAAAGGAGGGTTTAACGTTTATACATACACACACACACACACACACACACACACACACACACACACACACACATATATATATATATATATATATATATATATATATATATATATATATATATATAAAGGCAAAGTTTACGAAAATAAACAAAAGACGAAGGCAGGTGGTGTACAAACAACAGATGTATTAGTATAGCGCTCAGGAATAGAAAAAGTCTTTCACGTTTGGAGCCTACGCACTTCTACAGAAAGATACACAGAAAAAAAACAAGGAGGGAAAAAATCTGTGTAGTAGCCCAGGTATTTAAGAGCCCCTAGTAGGCAACGACTAATCCCGATCTAGTCCTTTCCCTGTAGGGAACGAAGGCGCATGCGTAGGCTGCAATGTCTTCTCTTCACTCAAATACTTTTGTGTATACGACGTTCCTATGCCAAGGTTATGTTGTCTGCTCATGTTTTGTCTCGTTGACTGCTTGAAGTGGCGGTGTTGTGGGTAAAGTCTCGAATGTAATTTCTTCCTGGTAGGAATTGGTTCACCAAAACTTAGGTTAGTCTGGAGGTTTCGATGTAATCTTTGGTTTGCATGTGGGATACCTTGAAGATTAAGTCTAGATTTCCTCCTGGGGGTTGGAATATCGATAGCTGTTTGATAGTTATTTGGGGGAGTAAGAGAGTTAAAGAAGTTCGAGTTGCGCCCCCTAGACAGTATGTGGTTAGTGTTTAATACACAAATCGGTTTGCTATGTGTGCCACATATGATTTAATTAACCGATTTTTTTCCAGTAATAAAGTATCCTATTGGAATAAAAAGGGCCATATAGCTCCTTGGAGTTGACATGATGCTCGCTGTGAATTTTAAAAAAAATTTCTGCCAATTTGTTAAAGATATTGTTGAAAATATGTCATCTTGAATTTGAACGCAATTTCCCAAAATGGCATGATTTTATCGATTTTTTCTGATGGTAAGGTATTGCATGGAAAACTAACGTCAGAATTGAGTTTCTCAGGGTAACACTAAGCTTCACCATGAGTTTGGTGAAGATCGATTGCAAGTTGTGAAAACTACAACGGAAAATGTGTTGCATATGAAAAGCTTAGATTCTCGACCCCATCTCGAATTTATCGGTCTTTTTAAGAACTGGGGGAACTTTTCAAAATTTTCTCTACGTTAGTTTTGAATTATGACATTGGAGTATGTGTGTATCAAGTTTCATCAGAATCGGTTGAAAGCCGTGGTCAGGGTGAGGGTACAACCTGATAGACACACAGACAGACAAACTGCCTTATATATATATATATATATATATATATATATATATATGTAGGTCGCGGGTTGAGTCGGGGTTAACCACAGTAAATAAGGTACTCAATACATGGCAGAGTAAATTAATTTATTTTATAGAAAGAGCTTCTACAGGACTAGAACTGTTTAATTCAAATGAAATCATCAGGAAGCTTGGCGTCAAGAATCTTGACGCCAAGCATACTTGACGCCAAGCTTCCTGATGATTTCATTTGAATGAAACAGTTCTAGTCCTGTAGAAGCTCCTTCTATAAAATAAATAAATATATATATTATATATATATATATATATAATATATATTATATATATATATATATATATATATATATATATATATATATATATTATATAAAACATTATTGGTGAATTGAAGAAATGGAGCTGAACGCAGATTGAACAGAAATCGTTTTATTTCATTCTACACGTGTTTCGAAAGGCAACAAATTACCAAAATCCGATTGAATAATGGGACCATATTGTGTCTTTCTCTTCAGGAAGAAAAAAGGAAATCCGTTGGAAAAACAAAAACAGAACAGAGGCAGAGCAAAAAACAAATCGAACTGTGCTCCTAAGAGCCCAGGCGAAAACTGTTTATCAGTGTATGTTGAGAACCGGTGGCTGAAGAATTCAACAGGTCAGGCATCGGTCAAACATGTGGGTGAGGGTGTATAGATGTTCTTTGTGACCGCAATAGCAGTACCACGGGCAGTAGCAATGACAGCACTCTGATAGATAGTGGAGAATCAGGGGTTATTCCTATAGTTAATAGTGACGTAGTGGAAAATAGAGTAGTAAGCGGCTGCAGGTCTCGGAACGAATATAGTGACAGGAACGCAGTTCTAATTTCAGAAACCAATCCTAGCAGAGTAAGATTCACGTCGGCGAACTCCAAGATCAGAAACGCCGTCTACCAATGCAAGGTTTACACGGACTCAGATGCCTTCACTTATATAGGGGCATCATCCTCAAGATTGTCTTTGCGTGTCTCCAACCATTACGCAACTTTTCGGGACGTGAACAAGCGCCAGACCACGGGACTCAGTAAGCTAATATGGCGACTGAAGGATGCGAACTTAGCTATAGGCTGGAATGGTCAATTTTGTCGGTGGCCCTCCCATTTGATAGGGGCAGAAGACAGTGCAACCTTTGTGTCTCCGAACTCTTCCATATTTTGTTTGCCAGAGGCCGGATGGTAAACGGGCTCTTACAGTCGGCTTTTCGATGCCCCCATTGGCGGCGTTACACTTATCTGGCCTTTAAATAGCGTTTATAAATAAGACCGGCACCCTAGCCCTTGGTAACAAATTCTGAATTAGATTTTAAGATATCTACAATTAACACTGCAAGGGAAATTACTCCTGTAAGACAAACGGGGTTGTTTTTCACAGCGGGGGGTTTCCTTGTCAAGGTAGGCTTAGATGAACACACACACACACACATAAAACATAAATATATATATATAATTTCTTTATTTTTTTTCTTTCTGCCACCCAACGGTTATCACGGCAGTAGCCACTGACAGCCGAACGATCAAACGCACACACGTACACAAAAAATGTTTTCTACCCCTACGCCAACACACACATATATAGAACAGTATACACACACACACGTCTCTAAGTAGATTTTTTCTCGCCCCTTATAAAACATCCAATATTCTTTAAATAGTTAGAACTTTATTCTCGGTCACAAAGAACATCTATACACCTCACCCACATGTTTGACCGATGCCTGACTGTTGAATTCTTCAGCCACCGGTCTCAACATACACTGATAAACAGTTTCGCCATGGGCTCTTAGGAGCACAGTTCGATTTGTTTTTTGCTCTGCCTCTGTTCTGTTTTTGTTTTTCCAACGGATTCCTTTTTTCTTCCTGAAGAGAAAGACACAATATGGTCCCATTATTCAATCGGATTTTGGTAATTTGTGCCTTTCGAAACACGTGTAGAATGAAATAAAACGATTTCTGTTCAATCTGCGTTCAGCTCCATTTCTTCAATTCACCAATAATTTTTAATTTCAATTATCCGCACCAACGCACGGTTGCAACGCCAGATGGTTGTACCTCCAACCGTGCTGTTCACTGCTGTGATTTTTGCTACTAAGGTATCGGTTAAACTTTTGATTAATCTACTACAAGATTATTCATCTTTCTATTTCACATAATATATATATATATATATATAATATATATATAATATATATATATTAATATATATAATATATATATATATGTATCTATATACATATATATATGTGTGCACATCAGCAAAGTCATGGAACGGATAGTCAGAAAGAAACAAATCGCATTCCTTGAGGAAAATAACTTGCTAAGTGACACCCAACATGACTTTCGACCAGGTAGGAGCAGTCTGACACAGCTCTTACAACATTATGACTGGGTGTTGAGGCAGTTACTCAACAAATCAAATGTGAATGTAATATACCTTGATTTTGAAACAGCTTTTGACAAGGTGGATCATGGTATGATACGACACAAACTGAGTGACCTCGGCATACCTGCAAAAATTGGAGTGTGGTTACATGACTTCCTGAAAGATATGAGTCAGGTAGTAGTGGCTAATAGAGCCACCTCTATGAGCACACAAATAGTGAGTGGTGTTCCGCAGGGCACTGTCTTGGGACCACTGCTTTTTATAGTGGCCCTCTCAGATATGCCCTCAAATGCCCGGATAACCACTCTGGCAAGCTATGCAGATGATACGAAAGTCTCACAGAAGATACAGAACCCCAGCGATGTTGCACACCTGCAGCAGGAGTTGGACTCAATCTACAGATGGGCTGAGGATAATAATATGCAGTTTAATGCTGAAAAATTCACGGCCCTGCACTACAAGCATCCAAAACTGAATATTAAACCTACAGGGAACACCGGTCCACAGGGAATTTCAATCCCAGAGCCTAAGTCTGTGAAGGACCTGGGTATCGACATGAGTGATGATACCTCTTTCCAAGTGCACATTACCAGGATGGCGGCAAAGTGCAGACGGATGGCGGGATGGATCCTCAGAATATTCAGAGCCAGAGATAAGGAAACCATGATGGTCCTCTGGCGGACATTCGTCCTCAGCCGCCTGTGTTACTACTCACAGCTATGGTCACCCACCACTGTGAGATTAACAGCGGACCTTGAAGCAATCCAGAGAAGATTCACAAAGAAGATCGTCTCTTTGCAGCAGCTCAGGTACTGGGAAAGGTTGAAACAGCTAAGACTCAACTCCCTGGAGAGAAGACGGGAGAGGTATGCAGTAATATATGTCTGGAAGGTCCTGGAAGGTCCTGGAAGGTCCTGGAAGGAATTGTGCCAAATTTTGGCATTGAAAGCTACACCAATGCTAGAACGGGACGACACTGCATAGTGCCAAAGATCCTAGCAATGTCATCACGCTTCAGGACCAGTTACTGCAACAGCCTGGGTTTTCATGGACCCATAATTTTTTAATATTCTTCCAAAAAGTCTGAGGAATTTGCACAAAGTATATGTAGGGGTTTTTAAATCAAAGCTGGACATCTTCCTGTCGAGAGTCCCAGATGAGCTTACCTCACGGCAAGAGGTGCAAATAAGGGTAGCTATATCAAACTCCATTCTTCACCAAGTGCCACATATTAGAGGAGGCTCCTAATATTAAAGGTGTAGCGCAAAACGGCGGTATATCAGCATGGCAGCAGCTCTGAGCTGAAACTTAAAAAAGGGAAAATACATATATATATATATATGTATATACATATACATACATACATATATATATATATATATATATATATATATATATATTATATATATATATATATATATACATATATACATATATAATATATATATATATATATACATATATACATATATATATATAGTTAGATATATACATATATATGTATATGTATATCTATCTATCTATCTATCTATATATATATATATATGTATATATGTATATATATATATATATATATATATATATATATATGTATATATGTATATATATATGTATGTATATGTATATACATATATATATATATGTATTTTCCCTTTTTTAAGTTTCAGCTCAGAATATATATACATATACATATATATACATATATATATATATATACATATATACATATATATATATATGTATATATACATATACATATATATGTATATACATATACATATATATGTATATACATATACATATATATGTATATACATATATATATATGTATATATATAAATAATATAATATAAATTGGACATGGGCGATCATTGTATTCTTTCTTGTCGCGTGAAAAAATGGCACACATGTGAGGATGGGTGCATAGACTGGAATGCGGTTTGTATTATTTTCCTAGCCCCCATACTTATTGAGAAAATCGATTAAAACTTTTTCAAATAGAATTCCCCTGTTTGTTCCGCCATTAAAACAACCAGTTGCTCACACAGCCGGCATATACCATTTTGCTATTTCTATCAGGTCTAGCTACAATGTAGAGGTCTGAACTTAATTTTCATTCACATATTTGCATTTCAAAAATTTTACATAATCTTTTCCATAAATCAACTATTGTAAACACATACACGCACACATGCACACACAAACAGACACACAACACACACATACACATACGTCCATTTCATATATCTTCTTTCAATTTCTGCTCTCTGCAAATAAAATTTTTATGGATATAACTGCTTACAAAAATAGGTACTAATGTAGAATTTATTTCTATGTTCATAATTAAATCAATGTTTTAATGATTAGATAGAGGTCCAATACAATATCTCTCAGAAACAGACTACGTACAAATTACTTTTCACAACTCCTGAAGATGTTTTCTGATAGGGGGAGGAGGGTCAGGAAATTTTCATACAGCTGGAGGCTCCAATCGAAACAGGAAACCCGAAATGATAAGGCTGAGAAACACTGTTATAGATTATGCCTGACCGGAAACGATGACAGCCACATCATCCAAACAGACCGGGTGAAACCGGGCTTAGCTGCTAGTATATATATATATATATATATATATATATTGTTATATATAGGAATGGTCATTTTGCCAGTTTAGCCAATAAAAACACACGCACTATATATTTGTTGTTATTTTGCTCAGGCACACACACTAAATAAACATAGACGTACATAGAGATATAAGCATGCGCAAATGAAGACATACAATAGAAATACAAAATGGCTGACTGTTGGTAAGGAGAGACGCAAATAAGAAAGAAGAAAACAAAGGACCACTGATGCGGTCACAGGAGTGTGACGAAAGAACTCTGGCCGAAATAAGATTAAGATTAATATAAAAAATAAATAACACTGAAGCAAAATAACACCAAATATATAGTGCGTGTGTTTTTATTGGCTAAACTGGCAAAATGACCATTCCGAAATATAACAACATCTGTTCCACATAAAAAATCTTGCACAACAAATATATAAACATGTACATATATATATATATATATAATATATATATATATAATATATATATATATATATATATGTGTGTGTGTGTGTGTGTGTGTGTATATATATAAACAAAAAAAGTTTATCAGTGTATATATATATATATATATATATATAAACACACACGCACACACACACACGCAATACACACACGCACACACATATACACACACATTCACACACACACATATATATATATATATATATATATATATATATATATATATTATATATATAATATATATATATATAGTTAGTTAGTTAGTTAATTTGGCTCAAAAATAAATAGCAAGGCCATGTAGGGGGACATGGAGTTAAGTACAGGGTGGTGTTCATGTAAAGAGTTCAGGCCACTTGAGGTCCAGGGAGGCTTTGAACAAAGCGGTCGTCGGCATCTTCACCATCTCGTCTGGCAGCTTGTTCCACGGATCCGCAACCCGGACGGAGAAAGCTCCTCTCCTTCGATTGAGATGAAATCGTCGCAGGTAGAGCTTTTCGGAATGACCCCGCAGCCGACGCTCTGGAGCCGGAGTGAAGAACAGCTCTTTCGAGAGGTTACACTTCCCGCTTATGATGTTGTGGGCGAGAATGAGATCACCACGGCGGCGGCGTTTTTCAAGAGAACAAAGGTCGAGCGTCCTCAGCCTTTCTTCGTAGGACAAATTTTTGAGACCATGAACCATGCGGGTAGCCAGCCTCTGGACTATTTCGAGATGCTGTATGTCTTTGAGGAGATAAGGAGAAGAGGCTTGAATCCCATACTCCAATATGGGTCTCACCAGCGTGACATAGAGTGGTAGGAATATGGCTGCTGTGAGCATTCCGAATGACCGTCGAATCAAGAACAGAATTCCGCGTGCTTTGTTGGCAGCATGGACGCACTGGGCCGAAGGCGAAAAGGAGGAATCCACCAAGATACCCAGGTCCTTTACCTGATCGGTCCTCTCCAGCAGCAGACGACCCGGCTCGAAGTCAAGTTGAGTTGCAGGAGGAGAGCCAACAGGCAGATGACAGCACTTTGACACGTTCAGACACAGGTCCCAATCGTTAGACCACTTCCAAATTTGGTGGAGGCATCGACGAAGATCCTCTATATCACCGCGAGGAGCGACCAGTTTGATATCGTCGGCAAATAGAAGGGTGTGTTGCGTGAGGTCGTCGGGCAAGTCATTTATGAAGACTAAGAACAACCAGGGCCCAAGCACTGAACCTTGAGGCACGCCACTGCTCGCACTGGAGACGTCGGACCGCGAACCATTAACTTGGACTTGGAAGGAGCGATCTGAGAGGAAGGCACCAACCCATCTTACAATATCCGGATGGAAACTATATTCTTGAAGCTTGACAAGTATTAGGCGGTGGTTTACCGAGTCAAGAGCTTTGGCAAAGTCCAATAAAACGATGTCAACAGCATCACTATCATCGAGGATGCGCGTCACCAATTCTTCCATTACAAGTAAGTTGGTCAAGCATGATCTCTTCGGCACGAAGCCGTGTTGGGAATCGAGATAGAGGCTGTGTTTAGGAGGTGGAGCATCATACTTTTCTTAAGATGGTTTCGAACATCTTGCTGATTATTGATGTAAGGGAAACCGGTCGGTAGTTAAGCGGGTCTTCGCGGCTCCCTTTCTTGAAAATTGGGCAGATTATCGCTGTTCTCCAGTCTGCAGGTATAACACCCGTCGCCAATGACATATTGAATAGACGTGTTAAGGGCTCGCAGATGACCGGAGCCAACGCTTTGATAACCCGTGGGTGTATGCCGTCAGGGCCGTGACCCTTGTTGACATCGAGGCCTTGAATAACACGTTTGACTTCGTCCCTCGTGATGACCAATCGAAGCATTGGAGGTACCGATCTATCAAATGGAGGGGGTTCACGACCATCATCTTGTTTGAAAATAGTTGAAAAAGCCTCGGCAAATAATTGGCTCTGTTGATAAGGGTCCTCAATCGATACGCCTGTTGAGTCTACCAACGTTGCAATCTGGCTGTTCAAGCGGGAATTCCGCTGGACATGGGCAAAGAAGGTTTTTGGATTGCTACTGGCATTTGCCGCGATTTTGTATTCATAACTGAAGCGTTCTTTCTTTTCAATTTTCACGGCTCGGTCTCGTTGAGTTTTGTACACCTCAAAAGCTGCAGTCGAATCCAGATTTTTGAATTCAGCCCAAGCAATATCTCTGAGTCGACGTTCTCGTTTAACCTTCTTCGTCACCCAGGGCTTGTGTTTCTTCTTCTTGGGAAGCCCAACGGGAACTGCCTGGTCAGTCAACCAGATTACATATGCTTTGAGGGATGACCATAGTTCGTCAACTGAGGACAACGTCATCAGGGATCGCCAGTCCAGAAGCGCGGAAGCCTCGGTTAGAATTTCAAGATTAATTGCAGAGAAGACTCTACGTGGCAGCGAAGTAGTCGTGGGCGTAGAAAAAGTTGTGTGCATGACGAACTTCAGGACCGCATGATCACTCTTGGCAAGAGGGGCGCACACAGATACGTCTGACACTGATCTTGGATAGCGGGAGAATACCAGATCTAGCATAGATGGCTGCTGCCCAGACCGATGCCTTGTCAGATATTCAACATGTTGCGATAGAAAACAATCTTCAGCCACGTCAAGAAGGGCCTGGCCGAACCGGGAAGATGTTGTACAAATTGATGCGGGCCAATCGATCGTGGGAGCGTTGAAGTCTCCTAGTACCAAACAGTCATGCGAAGCTGAAACGAATCTTATCGCTTCGAGTAAATGAGCATCGTCCTGGGGGTCGGCAAGAGGCGGCCTGTAGACAGCCAACACGGGCAGGCAAAACTCGGATAGGCTCAGCTAGCAATAGACGGCATCAAATTTTGTTGTAGGTTGAGCATTAGTGGGTAGAATACCGCTGGACGGTTTGTGCTCAGACTTAACATACACAGCAACACCTCCACCTCGCCTTTTTCCTCTGTCACATCTGAAAAGGACGTAGCCCTGCAGGTGGATTTCTGAGTCCTTTACTGCTGGAGTCAGCCAAGTCTCGGTGATAGCTATCACAACAGGGGAGTCACGTATGGCCAGTGTAAATAGTTCACTGAACTTTGGGAATAAGGAGCACGAGTTGGTATAGACGATGCTGAGCTGTAAAGTCTGAGGGGCGGGAGTTGGGGAACAAGCAGAATAAGGGGTATCAGAGATAGCATCGTTGACGGGGGTATCAACTCCACTTCGATTTGCCCTCACTTCACTTTCCCTGTCAGCACTACAGCATGGGATCAGAGGTAGGACTTGATTATCTGTCCATCTTGGATGCGTAAACCCTTCTCTCCCATTTGTTTCCTCATCTTTAGTTCGGATATATTATGATATATATATCATGCAAACACGCACACACACGTATTTATGTATTTTTATCTACTTTTCTTTCAATCTCTTTCTTAATTTTCTCTCTCCGTAATTACCCATTCTAAATATATGAGAGATAGAGATTTAAGATTTGGCAGCGATAAGGGTTTATTTGCGTCAAATGGATATTTCAAGTAATACTTCTGTCAAATGAAGATTTTAAATAATACAGTTGGAATCAAAACTATTTTTATTTATACTTATTATATAATTATTTACAATTATCTATAATTGTTAAAATATAATTATTTATAATTATTATAACGCTTTCATTGATTACTTACAAAAAAAAAAAAAATTCTGGATAAAATTTGTCGTTAGTAAGTTTT
This sequence comes from Octopus sinensis, assembly GCF_006345805.1. Taxonomy (NCBI): domain Eukaryota; kingdom Metazoa; phylum Mollusca; class Cephalopoda; order Octopoda; family Octopodidae; genus Octopus; species Octopus sinensis. The sequence goes on along the minus strand of NC_043011.1, from coordinate 67,675,808 downwards.
TGTAGACAAGGAAGGCAACTCTGGACTGGTGTTACATCGTCAAATTTAAACGACATTCTTATAGAAATAATTATACTAGAATCACGAAGTATATATATATTTGTGAAAATATGGAAATTTACCTTATTTAAAGAAATGAAATCAGAAACGTTAATTTTTTTAAACACGTCATCTGCATGGGAAAAGAATTGTTAATAGAGTATCAGAAATCTAATGAAAAAGTTTTTATATGGTTGAGTAAGGACATTATTTCATTACGTAGTATTATGTTCATCCTTTTGCCATCTACAGGAGACTACTACCAGTATGTTTCGGTGTTATCAGCCCTCTCCAGCCAAGAATATATTACACTGTACATGTAGTAGTAACGAGATTATCAGTAAATACAAATAGAAGGTTGTGGGTTTATGTTGTTTCTTCCCTCTCCACATAATCATTTCTAATTAAAATTTTGATACTCATTATATCAAATACACGAATGCTAACTTAACTATGGTTAATCCAATGAGATGGTGTCCCTGTATAAAGTAACCTCACCAAATATTTTAAACGTTACTTTAAATGAATTAAGGACCCACTAATAGTTTTTATAGTGAAGGACCCCAGAGAGAAAAAGTCGACTCTACACCCAGCACAAAAGTGGAAATGTTTTTTTCCTTTCTATTATTATCACTGTGGAGGTGCATTGTGGTTAGGGTGTTGGACACATGATTGTATGACTGCGGTTTCGATTCCTGGGCTGGGCGATGCATTGTATTCTTGAGTTAGACACTTCATTTCACGTTGTTCCAGTCCACTTGGGCTGGCAAAAATGAGCAATTTGCAATGGACCTGACTCTCGTCCAGGAAGTGGAGAAGGTGGGGTGGGGAATATTTACGCCAAAGAATCCGGAAACCGGTTTTCTAATCTTCTGTCTCAGGAACGACCTTTGACCCTTTTGTCTTATCACAGGTGGTTCATAAGTTGTTGTTATGGAAGACTACTCATGACAAAAAACCCTCATTTAACCTACATCGACCAACCAGCGCAATATAACTGGTATAACGCTGGAAAATCTGCCTGTTACTATGAACGATCAGGCTTATTGGACGTCCTTTGTCTGAGTTCCTTTGTAAGAAAAAGAACTTGTCACAACCATTTGAAGGAGGCAAATCCTTGTGGGTCGTAGTTATCATTGTTCTCAGCAATAGTCAGTAAGGGGCCATCTCCTTGGTTTTCTTCTCTAAAATTTTCTTCATTCACTTTTTCAGTTAGGTTGTCTGCCTCATCATCGAAGTTTGTAGTATTTACTTAATTTCTTTCTGGTTTCTGAAAGAGTAAAAGAAAATGTGGTATTTGTATGTAAATTATATATTAAGCATGGCTATGTTAACCAGAAACTTGACGTCAATGTTAATATTTATAGCAATAACAGGTTACTAAATATGTCGGAGAGACACACAATGTTGCAGAAAAGGGAAACACTTAGAGCAAACTGCAGACAGAGCCTATATCTGTTGTATTTGTATCCCATTCCTGTGCAGGAGTATTGGTCACACATCCGACACAATACTTCAAATGTATTTGCTCAAATTCTGGGCAGTAAATTAAAAAAGGCAGTAAACCTTATAATAGTCCTTTACTCATTCTTAAACTACTTTCCAATTAATTATATAACGTCTCTCTATTTATCTCTCTCCATTTCTGTATCTTTTTCTTTCTCTCTCTCTCCCTCATTCTGTCTATTTATCTCTCTCTATATACTATATCTTCACTGCAATAATAACCCCCATGGCCAGTTATTCCTTCGTTGGATACTATGATCCAGTATATTCGTCCAAGAAGTTATGCAATCACCAGAGACCGTGATTGACCCGGATTGAGCGTAAGACCTCTTGACAGCGAAGTGGCCTTCTTGACTATTCGACCAGTAATATTCATCCAAATTTCTTTGTCTCAAAAATTCCAGAAATAGATAGAAGTTGTTATCCAAGCTGTTCGATTGTCAGTTTATTTCCTTAGCAGCATACGTAAGTCAAAAGGTGCCGTAGAAGAGAATTACTAAAATGTAATTAAATTATCGACTTTATCGTCACAGTCATCACTATCACCCAATACTTATGTTTCTGCATTAAAAAGAAACTGATTGACATGACTGTAGAATAAATACAAATTTAAAAAGTTTACAGTCGAAAATTGGGAAAATTTTCTTCTAATTTTCCGAAACTGTCATCAGACAAATTTTTTTAAAGGCAGAAACATGGCGATCTCTCTCGTGCAATCTATTATTGTTGATATCTCCAAAAATAATATCAAACTCAGTGATTATATGTGTTGGAGAGTAAATAAATGTTTGCATACATGTGACAGTGATCTAGATCAGACGAACGTAAATAGTGCGCTACGCTACACTGAATCGCCAAAGAAGTATCTATGTTCGTCGCAATGCTACCTAATTGCGTCACAGATTTTTCAAAATATAATTTAAGAGTTTAGAAAAATCCATTCTAGTGCATGAGAATAAAAAAAAAGGTTATTACTCTTAAGATTGTTTTACACAAATATGATTTTAAAACGTACATTCCATGTATTTGCTCCTGATTGTAAATATGTCCATCTTTAACGAGATATCTCGCTCCATAAAATGTTTATAAGTCACATGTTAAATCATGCTGACAGTTTCTAATAAGAATGAAATAGCCCTATACGTAATTGCCATCGACCAAAAAGTTTTAGTACTTCGTAATAAGTAAACAAAATAAGAAATAAAAGTAAAATATCTGAATTATACACGCCTTTTACTACACATTTCCTTCATTTCAAATTCAAATATTTGATCCCACTATATATTGTGAAGATAGCTGGGATCACCCGATGAAAAACAGACTACACAAATATTTTGTCTATTCTTTCCTGAATTCTTAACCTTTACACCAAAGGTTAGAACAATTAACTCATTTAAGTGTTCAAATGAGAGAACAACAGCTGAAATATCAGAGTCAGCTGTTTACTCTCAAGGATTACCCAGTTCCCATAAAGTTCCGTGTGGTTATCCCAGAACTGCTGGATGAGCATAAGAAACTCTGGTAAGAAATATTTCACACATGAATATCATGCATGATTTCGGCAGATGAAACCTTGTGAGCGATGCTAATGTCAACAGAAATATATGTAATGTCCATAATGTTCCAAGATGAAATTGAGAATATCGATTATGCCATATATCTGTGGAAGAAATTAGATATTTAATTAGTACTTACGAAAATATTTTGGGACACTACGTTCTGATGTGACAGGATATTGTTGCTAAAACAATATACGACACCAAAGTACTAAGAACAGCCATTCAACAAAATATATAAAGGCTGTCGAATAAATTAATGAAATCCAATCAAAAAGGATATTAGTGCAAAAGTGGCCATCAACTAATTCAAACAAAGTACTTTGGGGTCGTAAAAGGAACAAAATATATTGTGGTTGTAAGAAGGCGAGCTGGCAGAAACGTTAGCACGCCGGGGGAAATGGTTAGCGCTATTTCATCTGTCTTAACGTTCTGAGTTCAAATTCCGCCGAGGTCGACTTTGCTTTTCGGGGTCGATAAATTAAGTACCAGTTGCGAACTGGGATCGATCTAATCGATTGGCTCCCTCTCCCAAAATTCGGACTTTGTGCCTAGAGTAGAAAAGAATATGTATCGTGGTTGTTGTTGAGGTTAGCTGTTCAGTGGATGTGAATTTTTATTGAAAATTAATGAAAAAAAGATCAACAACAGACGAATGTATAGAAATATGGTTCGTTTGCACATTTTAAATATAGATTGGTAACTCTTAACATTAGCGACTTTAATTTTGTGTTACTGCTGAGAGACAGCAGTTAATATTGCAACTGAAAATAATGCTTTCTACTAAAGGCACAGAGTTTGAGGCTTTTGTGGAGGGGGGGTAGTCAGTTACATCAATCTCAGCGCTTGCTTTGCGGCAGAAAAAGGTGCCATACCACCAAAATGATCTTGACCATATCTCTTGTTGTAAGATGACAGTGTTACCATTGCACTACTTGATCTTCTCCCTCGATCTTCTCACTTAAATTAATTGCTTAAATCTATTTACATGTTTTCATTATAACTTCATCAATTTTATATTTTTATTCAAGGTTTTTGATATCGGATCCAAGCGGAACACCTTGCTGTATTGAGAATAACGCTATAAAAAAGTGATTTTGATTCAGTAATTAGAGATAGAAAGATTAGCAGGGGTTGTGTGGTGAAGTGAGTAAAATGATCAGCCGTCAGCCTATCATGGCTCTAATTAACAAAATTTTGTTCACAATTTTTGTTATCTAACAACTCTAGGATATTCTCTTTACACGCAAAAAGCTTAAACATCTGTTGCGAGCAAGTATGATCTGGTAGCATATATCACGCTACAGCAAATTGTTTTAGATGCCTACGTAGTCAAGAGCAGATATAGATTACATTTTGATTCATCCGTCCTTGATCCAGCTGAACAACAACCTTAATAAAATTGTAAAGTCGCCTAAGAGGAAACTAAAATCTGTATACTAAATGGAATAGTGTACAAAAAGACTACAAAAATGTTAAGAAAACATCTATAATTACAACGGGGAATCTAAAGAAGAATGATGCAAATGAGTATACAAGAAATTGTTACCTTATCTATAAATTGAACACAAAATGTCAGATAATAATATGAAAAGCGTGAAGAAAAATGACACTTTACAATCTATAAGTGAAAATATAACGAAATCTACAGCAATATTACAGAAGTTATAGCAAAAAAGGGCAAAAATAGGAAGAAAATCAGGGCAAACCAGCAACGATAGACTAAAATAACACTATGGAATGGTCAAGAAATGGATCTACACAGAGATCTCTAAAAGAAACAGTCTTCAAAAAGGAACACAGGAACACAATGGAGTCAACAGAATAGAATAGCTTGAAATGTGAAAAAACAAAATGGAAATACTTCAGAAAATTATTACAAAGGTATCTCGAAAATAATCTAAATTTTACGAAAATATTGTATAGCAAAAAATATTAAGAAAGGAATTCAAAACCTACCCAGTTACCACCTGAAGTGAAAGTATCACGAATGTATTTAGAGCATGCTGTATACTTCCATCAGTCAATGGTGGGTGCGTAGATGTATATCGGTGACAGATTTCAAATACTGCGATTAGCTGGAAGAAGAAAAGACAATATATATATATATTATATATATATATATATATATATATATATATATATATATATATATATATATATATATATATATATATGTGTATGTATATATGTACGTTAGGGTGGAGTGAAAAAGGTACTTTTGAAATATGTTGCCAGAAATATATGTTTTATTGCGAAATTCTTTAAAAACAACTGTTAAAATCTGAAGTTCCTTAATTTACATTTTTCAGCTCCGCTCACTTGAAATTTTGAATAATGAGCGAAAATTCAATTTATAACACGTTTGCTGTACTTCATTTTATTTTTCACATTCATTATAACGAACCCCTTTTTCTTTATAACATCCTTTAGAAACAAGAGTATTAAATGTTCAAGCTCTAATATTTATATCTTCAAGTTACGCAACGCACTTGAAATTTTGAAATTATGTGAAATAAATAGACTTTTCGACTTTTGTTTTCTCTATTATTCGTAACACCAGGTCATCGAAAATATGTGTTAGATGAGATCTAGATTACACACACATTAAAATAAAATTACGTGTAAACCAATTTTTGATTCTTGACACGTTGATCCTGTAAAAAATATTGTTCACTCTGTGGTACATTTTGTCACAACTACAACTGCAGTTTTTAAAGGAGATGCGCTTGGAGCAGCAAATGTCAAATAAATCTTTTGTTGCATTGTTTTTAAACACATTGCCTTCTGTTTGAAACGATGGCATATTTTTACTATTTTTCACAGATTTTTGTAATGCTTGGTACCTTAGATAAAAGTTTAAGATTTTCGGTTTAACCGACTCAATCATAACGCAAGAATTATCTTTTCTGTTACAATCTCGATAATTAGTTTAATTGAAGGATCTTTCTTAATAACATTCTTTTCTTTTTCTGGTTCAAATAAAACACATTTTAGTACGTCCTTGTAAGTTGGCAAAACTCACTCGCTAAGATCACACGGAGTACAAAATATTGGGCATTCATTGTCATGGCGCTTTATTGACTTATGAGTCATCACACTCCCGTACTATTTATCGTCAATGCGGAACCTCAAAATATTAGTAAATCATATTGAATCTTGGTATGCAACCTTTTAAGTATATTATATTTACTGTTTTGCCTTCTGCTGTGTAGAAACAATATTTGTTATGACTTTATAACCCATGAAATCCAAAGTTCGACCAAAAATGGCGATGTTTAATAATTTTAATTGCGTTACGGAGCCTGAAAAAATATTTAACCACAAAATTCTTTATACACCTTTCTTTTAACCCTAATTCTCAACAAAATATCGATTTTTGGTAACAAATTTCGAAAGTTATATTTTTCGCTTCACCCTAAATTACTTATACACATATAGACACATACACAAACATACATATAACACATATATAGATATTTACATACACATATATGATAAATGTTCGTAGGAGTGTGTATGCATCTATCTATCTATCTATCTATCTATCTATCTATCTATCTATCTATCTATCTATCTATCTATCTATCTATTATCTATCTATCTATCTATCTATATGCGCGTGTATATATATATATATATATAATGTGCGATTTAAGTGAAATCAGTATGTAAAGTTTCACGTTCATTTCAATGCATCCAATGAGAAAACTGCGATGAAGACTCATATTGTAGCTCAAGTTTCCTTTCCTTAGTCTCCATGTTTAGAAAGTTCAGAGATTCCTGCAGTAAAACAAAACAAACAGGGCGAAATTGTTCCTTAATTATTTTCTTACGTCATCCGGAGGATTATGTTTTGTTATTAATGAAAAACATATCCGCTGTGGAAGGAAAACCTTATAAGCATATTACAATGTCAGATCTTCAGATAATGAATTAGTCTTTAGGATTTATACATTGTATAAACCTATTTCGGTCCTACCAGCAAGGAGCGGAAAAGTTTTAGTATAAAAATATTGCTAAGAAATATAAAAAATAAAATTAAGAAGCTAATGGATAAGCAGAGCACTGTCATAGGAATTCAAAGGATAAGCAAGGTGGCGAGATGGCAGAAATGCTAGCACGCCGGGAGAAATGCTTAGCAGCTTTTCGTCTGTCTTTATATTCTGAGCTCATGTTCCGCCGGGGTCGACTTCGCCTTTCATCCTTTCAGGGTCAATAAATTAAGCACCATTTGCGTACTGGGGTCGATCTAATTGACTGGCTCCCTCCCCCAAAATTTCGGGCCTTACGCCTAGAGTAGAAAAGAATTTAAAGAATAAGCATACAGTTAGATATACAGTTTGATATTGTAGATTTTTATCCCTCGATAATCATATTCTTACTGGATAAGGCGACGGAGTTGTCTGAAAGATATGTCAAAATTAACCGCAAACCTTGACTTTATTGCACATTCACGAAGACCCATTCTATTCAGTAAAATTCAGAAGGTGACAACTTGTTTGATGTATCGGTAACACTGCTGTCACACACATATATATATATATATATATATAGTGCTTGGAAGGAAAGTGTGTAGTGTGCGATCGTCGCATTGACCATGACAGAGAAAGCTGAGCAGAGAATCTGCATCAAATTTTGCCAAAAGCTTTGGGATACCTGCTAAGATGCCTTTGCAAAGTTTTCATCGTTCTCCACACGATCAAAGAGGTTTTAATTAGTTAGTTAGTTAAATTTTGGCTCAAAAGGCAAAAAGCAAGGCCATTTAGGGGGACATGGAGTTATGTACAGGGTGGTGTTCATGTAAAGAGTTCAGGCCACTTGTGGTCAAGGGAGACTTTGAACCGAGCGGTCGTCGGCATCTTCACCATCTCGTCCGGCAGCTTATTCCACGGATCCGCAACCCGGAACTGAAGCCCGAGTGTCTTTTTGTTCAGTTGAAAGCAGTTTTGACACAAACTTGGCAGACATGCGTCTCATATTCAAATCTTTAGTGATAATGGACTGGACTGAACAGTAACTAATCTGCACATGCTCTGATAACTCACAGATGGTGATTCTACTATTTCCCCTCACAGCTGCACGTACATTTGTGATGTTTTTCCTCAGTTCTGCTGGTTGCGGGTCTCCCAGAACGTTCGTCAATATCGACATTTTTCGGTCATCTTTGAAACGTCTAAACCACTTGTATACTTGTGTGCGGCTCATAAACTTCTCTCCATACACTTTCTGCAACCTTGCGTAGGCCTGTGATCAGCTGTCGCCATAACAACTTTATCTGTCATGGCCAATGTGACAGTATCACGGTACACACCTTCCTTCCAGGCACTGCTGTAAATAGCAGAAGTGAACTAGAACGTTAAAACTTAGTTTGCATACAGAGCAGAGTTCAAGGAGCTTCACTCTGCATGCTTTAGCTTCGTTACTATGGCAACAGTTTGAATACTTATTGATCAGACCTCGTATATGTATATGTATATCTATCTACTTATATAATAAATAATAATAATAATAATAATAATAATAATAATAATAATAATAATAAATAATAATAAAATATAAATAATAATATAAATAATAATAATAATAGAAATAATAATATAATAATAATAATAAATAATAATAATAATAATAATAATAATAATAATAATAATAATAATATAATAATATAAATATAAATAATAATATAAATAATAATAATAATAATAAATAATATAATAATAATAATAATAATAATATATAATATAATATAATATAATAAATAATAATATAATAATAATAATAATAATAATAATAATAATAATAATAATAATATAATAATAATAATATAATATAAATATAATAATAATAATATAATAATATAAATATAATAATAATATAAATAATAATAATAATAATAATAATAATAATAATAATATAAATATATAATAATAATAATAATATAATAATAATAATAATAATAATATAATATAAATAATAATATAATAATAATAATAATATAAATATAAATAATAATATAAATAATAATAATAATAATAATAATATAAATATAAATAATATAATAATAATAATAATAATAAAATATAAATAATAATAAATAATAATAATAAATAATAATAATATAAATAAAATAATAATATAAATAATAATAATAATAATAATAAGAATAATAATAATAATAATAATAATAATAATAATAATAATAATAATAATAAAATAATAATAATAATAATAATAATATAAATATAAATATAATAATAATAATAATAATAATATAAATATAATATAATAATAATAATAATATAATAATATAAATATAAATAATAATATAAATAATAATAATAATAATAATAATAATAATAATATAATAATATAATAATAATATAATAATAATAATATAAATATAATAATAATAATAATTAATAATAATAATAATAATATAATAATATAATAATAATAATAATAATAATAATAATAATATAATATATAATAATAATAATACTAATAATAATAATAATAATAATAATAATAATAATAATAATAATAATAATATAATATAAATTAATAATAATATAAATAATAATGATAATAATAATAATAATAATAATAATAATAATAATAATAATAATAATAATATAAATATAAATAATAATATAAATAATAATAATAATAATAATAATAATAATAATAATAATAAATAATAATAATAATAATAATAAATAATAATAATAATATAATATAAATAATAATATAAAATAATAATAATAATAATAATAATAATAATAATAATAATAATAATAATAATAATAATAATATAAATATAAATAATAATATAAATAATAATAATATAAAATAATAATAATAATAATATAATAATAATAATAATAATAATAATAATAATAATAATAATAATAATATAATAATAATAGACCGTTAGCTCCTACACGCATTTTTCTCTCTCCTTGTTTCTTTTCTGTGTATCTTTCTGTCGAAGAGCGTAAGCTCGAAACGTAAAAGACATGGCCTTGCTTTTTGCTTTTTGAGCCAAATAATTAACTAACTAACTTAACTAACTATTTCTATTCCTGAGTGCCATACTGATACATTTGTTTGTTTGTACTCCACCTGCCTTCGTCTTTTGTTTATTTTCGTAAACCTTCCCGTTATATATATATATATATATATATATTATATATATATATATATATATATATTTCTTTATATTAAAAACTTTTATGTATTGATTAAGTCTTTCCTCGTTTGTTTTGCAAAATAGTGGTTTTGTCTCGAATTAATATTATATATATATATATATAAGAAGCCTGTATTTCCTCATACTGCTCCACCAGACCTATGCTGTTTGTGTGTGTGTGTTTGTGTATGTGCCCATGTACGTGTATGTATGTGAGTGTGAGACAGACTAAGGGGAAGAGAGAAGGGGAGATGGAAAGAGAGAGTGAAAGCGAGCGAATCATTTTAAAGTGTGTAAATTTAGAGATAGTATTGACCATTTAAACACACACACAAAACAAAAGCCGATTCTGGATAAAGAATCAGAAGAAGTATAACATCTTCTTTATACACAAAGAGGACAGGAACAGCAGCCTTGAAATTTGAATTTTAAACAATTCATTTAAAATGGGACAGAAGTGTAGATGTTATAATTTTTTGTGAGGTAATATGAAAAATGAGATTGCAGTTACCTGTAGACCTGGTTCTTGAATTTTTGATAACAATTTCATGGCAGCTTTTTTGAAATTATCATATTCATTTAAACTAGGTTCGTATTCACCAAGAACGCAGTTGGTATTCTCCTGATATTTTTCATTAAATTCGTTACCCATCCGCGCTAAGTTGCGTCCAACTTCCTGACAGGTTGATATATTTGGTTTGTCTGATTTATGAAAATAATATATTAGTAAGAAGTATGTATGTATGTATGTATGTATGTATGTATGAATGTACGTACGTATGTATGCATGTATGTATGTATGTATGTATGCATGCATGCATGCATGCATGTATGTATGTATGTATGTATGTATGTATGTATGTATGTATGTATGTATGTATGTATGTATGAATGTACGTACGTATGTATGAATTACGTACGTATGTATGCATGTATGTATGCATGCATGCATGCATGCATGTATGTATGTATGCATGTATGTATGCATGTATGTATGTATGCATGTATGTATCTATGTATGCATGTATGCATGTATGTATGCATGTATGTATGTATGCATGTATGTATCTATGTATGCATGTATGCATGTATGTATGTATGTATGAATGTATGCATGCATGTATGCATGCATGTATGTATGCATGTATGTATCTATGTATGCATGTATGTATGTATGTATGCATGTATGCATGTATGTATGCATGTATGTATGTATGAATGTATGCATGCATGTATGCATGCATGTATGTATGTATGAATTACGTACGTATGTATGCATGTATGTATGCATGCATGCATGCATGTATGCATGTATGCATGTATGTATGTTGTATGCATGTATGTATGCATGTATGTATGTATGTATGAATGTATGCATGCATGTATGCATGTATGTATGTATGTATGTATGTATGCATGCATGCATGTATGTATGTATGTATGCATGCATGTATGTATGTATGTATGTATGTATGAATGCATGCATGCATGCATGCAAATAAGTATACACATATATACAGAAAATAAAATGCACTAGTTTTTGATTTCTATAATTTATTAATTCATTCCTAAATATGTAATTTCAGTCAAATTGCTGCAAAATGCAACATTATACATTCCAGATATTGGTTATTAACGTACAGAGCATTGACTCTGTTAATTTGTGTGTCTACAATGAGGCAATTTATCAGTCAATGCACTACATCGCAACTGAAGGCTAACAGCTAGATATTAAACCCAAAAGAAGTGAAAACGGTATGTAATAATGTACCTCGGAGCATAGAATAACATGTTTTAAATGTATTTCATTGCAATAAAATGTTTTGGAATAATTTCGTTAATCACAATAGAAAAGGAATCTAGGAAAAAATTGAAGTCAGGCACCCGTCGACGGAGGTAAGCACAGCTCCATAGGTATTGATCACACACACATACACACACGCTTTCAGTAACCATCATATCACTTCCCCTCATTTTCCATCTGCCACGTGACTGCTCCAATGCATTATCCTGGGCAACTTCCGGTTACCGTTTTGGTTATATATTTCTCACATCATTTCCGAAAGCCTTCCTTCCTTCAAATATATCTACACACCCAGCAGCCATTGCGTTAACACTTCTTTCACCCGTTACAACACCAATTCAGGACAGTTCATACCGCCATTATGATACTTGTCATCTCGTCCAGACCATTACCACACAGCATCGATCTAGACCAATGTTTCATATCATTGATAACATTTCTTCATTTAAAGCAGAATATCTTGCATTTTATGACGATTCTGTGGCTTAGGATTTCTATAGTAAAAGCAGTCAGGAGAGATAGGCCTATAGTTTTTGGCATCTGCTCTACTTCCCACTTTATGTATTGGGCATATTATTCCTTCCTTCAGCTTGCTTGGCAGTTTGCCATTCGCAAGAAAGCTCTGGAAGAGAATCTTGAGGGGTTTTGCCAGGGCATGCTTACATGCTTTGAGGAGGATTGCTGGGAAACCATCTGGACCAGCAGTTGAGTTTGTGTCCACTTTATCTATGGCTAGTAGGACATCTTTTTCGCTAATGTCAATACATTCTATTGTAACCGCCTTGCTGGTTATAGGTGAGGCGGCAAAGAAGTCCACTGGTTCGTTCACTTTTCTGTGTTCCAACGGGGTCGTAAAGATACTTTTGAACTGGTCATTCAGCATCTCACTGATCTTAGTTGGACTGTCTGTGAGGGAGCCATCCTTTTGGAGGAGGGGTCCTATCTTGTAGTGCACTGAGACTGTTTCTTTCGCGTAATGAAAGAAGGCCTTTGGGTTTGATTTAATGTTTTTTATAACCCAGGCTTCTTTGTCTGCTTTCTCCCTCACATAGGATTGTTGCAGCCTTTTTTCGATCTCCATCAGTGTTGTGTTTAGGCGGGACGTTTTGCTACTTTTGGGATGTTGTTTGAGACGATTTGCAACCTTCGTCCGTCGTCTCATGAGGATCTTCCTGTCTCTTGGAATCTTGCTCCTATTTGTTTTGGCCTTGTGCTCTGGGACAAATTTCTGGCATACGGCTTGCATAGAAGACATGAAGCATTCTAGTTTCATGTTAATGTCTGGTGTGGAGAGACATTCCGGGCAGTCCTCTCTGAGGATCTCTTTTTTCCAATCTGCTTTGTGGAAGTACAGATTGTAGAGATTTCGGGTGCTTCCTTTAGGGTGTATGTCTCTGGTTACTTTTGGCCCAATCATAGACAGCTCTCTCTCTATATATATATATAGTATATATATATACTATATATATATATATATATATATATATATATATATATATATATATATATATATATATATATATATATATATATATATATATATATACATATATATATGTATATATATATATATATATTGGCCTGCTCGCTTAGCCAGCGGGGTGGCGTCATTCGAAGGCTAAAACAATGTTAACGCATTGTGACCAGCGATGTGTAACAACATCTGATGGTCTGGTCGGTCACGTGATCACGTGATATATATATATATAATGTGAGCATATATTCCAGTTTGTGTTTTCCAAATCCACTCATAAGGCTTTTGTCAGCCCAAGGCAATAGTAGAAGACACTTAACCAAGGTATCACACTGTGGGTCTGAACCCGGAACCCTGTGGTTGCTAAACAAGCTACTTATCACACAGCCACGCCTGCACCTATTCTATTCATTATTAATATTATTTATTTATTATTATTATTTATTTTTTCGCTGTTTATTATTATTATTATTATTATTATTATTATTATTATTATTATTATTATTATTATTATCATTATTATTATTTATTTATTTATTCATTTATCATCATAATTTATTTATTTTCTGTTGTGTTTGGGGAGAGTCATTTTCTTTTCGTGCCTTATTATTTAACACACTCACTGGTCAAATTTCCAATTATAACAAAAAATAAAAAATGCAAAATTAAAAGTAAATAATCCGTGCCGGTGGAATGTGCAAAAAGATTCGAGCGAAGTCACTGCCAGTACTGCCTGACTGGCCCCCGTGCCAGTGGCACGTAAAAAGCACCCACTACATTCTCGTAATGGCTGGCGTTAGGAAGGGCACCCAGCTGTAGAAACTCTGCCAAATCAAGACTGGACCCTGGTGCAGCCATCTGGTTTGCCAGCCCTCAGTCAAAATCGTCCAACCCATGCTAGCATGATGATGATGATGATGATGATGGTGATGAAAAATATAAAAAAATATAAAAAAGAAAAACGAATAAAAAAGAATTAAGCAGAACTTTTACTGGTGAGTGTGTTAAATTATAAGGCACCAAAAGAGAATGACTCTCCCCAGGCGCAACAGAATATGCTTCAAGCACACAAACTCACATAAAGAATCTTCCAAATCAAATCCCAAAACGAAACTTATTTATTTATCATTATTTATTCATTTATTTATTTATTTATTTATTTATTTATTTATTTATTTATTTATTTATTTATTCATATCTATGTGCATGCGAGGGCGTGCGTGTGTGGAATGCGTCCCCGCTTTTGGCACTATTTTATAAGTATTACGACGCTGTGTTTAAGGTATATAAGTATCACTGCGCTGAATGTCAGACAGTTAGTGTAACATGCAAAGCAAATAAACACATAAAACGATATATGCCTTCAATTGAGTTGTCCATCTCCCATCAGAACGAAACGACACATAACATGGTGGCAGCGGACATACATACACGGGGTTGCAAAATGGCGACCCCGTCACTGTTCAGATGAATTTACATCCAACCATGAACTGGGACTCCGATGATATCGTGGAAGTGTTTAAGAAATTTAAACAGAAAACTCAACTAGCTTTCAAAAGTTTCCTGAAAGGTACAACCGCCGAAGAAAAGGTAAGCTACATCCTTTTATGGACGGGAGAGGAGGGCCTAGACCTATTCAATAGCTGGGACATGTCAGAATCGGATTGCAATAACCCAGACACACTTTTAGAGAAATTTGAAAGGCACCTAGAGCCCAGGTCGAACCATAGAATTCACAGATACGAATTCCAGGGGCCTGAAACAAGACCCACAAGAAACGATTGACAACTTCCTGTCCAGATTAAAGAATGTTGCCGAAAAATGCAAATTCAAAGATAAGGACGAAAGAATTGTTGATCAATTAATATGGGGGTGTGCTCATAAAGAAGTTCAGAAATCCCTCATAGGTAAGGACGCTCTCCAGTTGATAGAAGCAGTAGACACTGCAAGAGCATTCGAAGCCACTACCAAACAAATGACCTCACTTACCTTACAAACAAACTCACTAGGCAGCAGTGTAGATATTGTATCTAGGCACATACCCGCAAACAAAGAACATGCCAGTACTGTGGTACGGAGCATGAGTTCAATAACCGGAAGAAATATCCTGCATTCGGTACACACTGCAAAGCATGTGGAAAACCCAACCACTAGGAAAATATGTGTAGGGTAACAAAATCCCAGAAAAACAAGCCCCAATTTTCAAAGAGGAGCGGAAATAGAAAAAGAGATATACATGCCCAACAACAAGAACAAAACACCTCAGAGGAGGAATTCTTGGCAGTCGGCTCAATAAATGTGCATGAGATGGGAAATGACGACCAGAAACGAATAAACATTGACTTAAGGCTGAAGATTGACACTGGAGCCCAGAGTGATATCTTGCCTGTCAACCTCCACAAAAAGGTGTTCCCAGAACACATGACACAAGAGGATAAAGTCAAAGAAGGAATCCTCACACCAAGTGATGTAATCCTCACTGCGTACGGAGGTACCAGGATTCCACAACTGGGCAAAACAACAATCACAGGGACACACAAAGGAAAAATAATCACGTGTTCTTTTAATGTCACAAGAACAGAGGGACCAGCAATTCTTGGACACGATACCTGCAAAAAGCTAAATATTGTGTCAATCAATGGTGAAGTGAAGGCAGCTCCAAGCAGGATTGACAGAGATATGCCTATCAAAGACCGACCACCCATCACAAACAAAGAACTGATAAGCATGTACCCTGAATGATTTGACGATACAGTGCTTTGTGAAATGTCGATACCATATAACAGTCGACCCAAATATCAAACCAATTGTTCACCCACCTCGCCGCGTCCCTCTAGAACTAAAAGAGAAGCTGAAGACAGAGTTGGACAGAATGGAAAAAAAGAAATAATCACCAAAGTGACACGACCAACAGACTGGGTAAATTCAATCGTAATCAAGGAAAAACCCAATGGTACCCTACGGATATGCCTCGACCCAAGGGACCTGAACAAGGCATTAAAAAGAGAGTACCATCCAATTCCAACCCTTGAAGAAATCACACCATCATTGGCTGGGTCCAAATTATTCAGCAAACTGGATGCCAGTAATGGGTACTGGAATATAAAGATAGACGAAGAGTCATCCATGCTTACTACCTTCAACACACCATTTGGCAGATATCGATTCAACCGACTCCCATTTGGATTGAAGGTGAGCCAAGATGTTTTTCAGAGCCAAATAGATGAGACCTACCAAGGCTGCAAGGGAGCAATTGGGATAGCAGATGACATCCAAGTGCATGGCAAGGATGAGACCACACATGACTTCAATTTACATGAAGCTATGGAGAAAACCTGACAAGCAGGTATCAAATTTAATGCAGACAAGTGTGTGATAAAAGCAAAGGAGTGCAAATTCTTTGGAATTATATACTCTGCAGAGGGAGTTAAACCAGACCCCGCTAAAGTGGAAGCCATCAGAGACATCAAAGAACCCAAAGACAAGAAGGAACTCAGGAGCTTCCTGGGACTCATCCACTACATGGGAGCCTTCATACACAAGCTGGCTGGGTATGCAAATCTCCGAGATCTAAACAAATATGACGTAGAGTTTGATTGGTGTGCTTCATACACACAGGATTTCGAAGCAATCAAAAAGCTCATCAGTAAGGAGACAACTCTGCAATACTATGACAGACGCAAACCAATAATACTCCAAGTCGATGCTTCTATGAGAGGAGTTGGTGCAGCACTGATACAGGAAGGTAAACCCATTGCATATGCCTCGAAAGCTCTCTCACAGAGGCAAGGTACACAAATATTGAAAGGGAACTCCTGGCAGTAGTATATGGATGTGAAAAGTTCCATACATACCTGTATGGCAGACATTTCTATATTGAAACAGACCATCGCCCGCTAGAACAAATACATAGAAAAAACCTCACAAAAGCACCAACCAGACTGCAAAGATTACTGTTAAGGCTTCAAACATACGACTACGATATCAGGTACAAGCCAGGAAAAGACCTGATATTGGCGGATGCTCTTTCCAGACTATCCTCACGTGATAAACAGGAGATGGAAAGACTAAGCATAAACGTCCACTACATTGTAAATGTAACAACCACAAAGCTAGCAGAAATCAAAGAGGAGACCAGCAAAGATGAAGAACTCCAGCTCCTTACTCAGATGGTGATTCAGGGGTGGCCAGAAAAGAGACGTCAGGTGCAGCCCCTCATTCGTGAATATTGGACCATCCATGATGATATATCAGTGGAGAATGGAATCCTGATGACTGGACCCCGAATAATTATACCCAAGTCAATGCAAAAAGAGATTCTTGACAAGATCCACCTAGGGCATCTAGGAATGAAGAAATGCAAGCTCCGAGCCAAGTCAGCAGTATATTGGGTAGGCATGTACAAAGACATAGAAAATACAGTTTCTACATGCTGTCAAAAGTACAGAAACTCACAACAAAAGGAGGAAATGATATCTAGTGACATCCCAAGAAGACCATGGCAAACTATTGGAGTAGATCTGTTCATAGAAAACCAAGAATGGTATTTGATAATGGCCTGCTATTACTCCAAATTTCCATTTGTGAGAAAAGTGAAAGACCTGAGATTCAAAACAATCACTACAGTGGCTCGAGGACTTCTAGCAGAGCAAGGAATACCAGAGCAGATCATATGTGTCAATGGAACCTAGTTCACATCGCAAGAATTCAAAAAGCTAGCCGATGAGTATGGGTTCAATATTACAACCTCATCTCCACAGTACCTCAAAGGTCATGGGTTTATAGAAAGACAGGTGCAGACAGTGAAGAGAACACTAGTCAAATGCCGAGAGACTAAAGAAGACCCACACCTGGCACTTCTGTCCCTACGAGCGACACCACTGAGAGCTGATATGAAATCCCCAGCAGAATTGCTGAATGGCAGGAAGTACAAAACTACCCTGCCAAGTAAGATCCAACCTCCTATTGACCAGGAAGAGACAAGGGCAAAGCTAGCAGCCACTCAAGAACAATCACAGAAATATTACAACAAACATGCACAATACTTACCTGAGATACTTGGAGGACAACATGTGCATACTCAAGATCCCGTAACTAAAACATGGATCCCAGCACAGGTTGTCAGTAGAGCTGAAAATCCAAGATCATATATAATAGAAACGGAATCTGGTAGGCAGCCGAGACGCAACAGGGCCCACATCCGCCCAACACCAAAGCTGTCGCAGACAACGTGTACAACACCTGCTGCATCAGTGACAACAACCACAGAATCATCACCCCAACGGGCACCAACCACCCCTCAGCAGACAACATGTACAACACCTACTGCATCAGTGACAACACCAACAGAATTATCACCCCAACGGGCACAACCACCTATCGGTAGCCCAACAACACACTTCAGACACCGGTGCGAAGCACAAGATCCACCAGATGGAGAAAGAACATTCTGCCACCGGTTCGATACCGTTAAAAAATCTACTACTACTCTTATGGCTAGCAGACATCAGGAGACAAATAACTGCTACCATATGAATTTCATATAAAAATATACATGAACTTTCAAAACTGCTATGATTAATTTAATTTTACTCAATTTTGGTTTTCATTTTCTTATTAAATTTTTTTAGGCAATTGAAAGTAATGGTATATTTTGATAAAAATGTAAATATTTTCTCTTTTTATTCATGACAAAGGCCTTGAAAAAAAATGAAAAGATAAGTAACTAATTCTGCTAGATTACAAAGCAGAGGCAGAATACTCTCACGGTTTCTGCCGCAGGATTGCCACCTCGCGCTGACAATCCATTAGAGTAAGGAAGACTACTATATTTGTCTTCACTGCCAAAAGACCCCTTTATTTTTTCAAGAAGAAGAGATGTTACACATTCATATCTATGTGCATGCGTGGGCGTGCGTGTCTGGAATACGTCCCCGCTTTTGGCACTAATTTATAAGTACTACTACGCTATGTCTAAGGTATATAAGTATCACTGCGCTGAATGTCAGACAGTTGGTGTAACATGCAAAGCAAATAAAGACTTAAAACGATATATGCCTTCAATTGAGTTGTCCATTTCCCATCAGAACGAAACGACACATAACATATGTAATTATTATTTATTTACCATTATTATTATTATTTATGCATTTTTTGCTCTCTCTTTTCCTTTCTTTTCCAAATAAAAGGTGACACTTCCCCATTTGTTTTATACAAGACTTCACAGTCCCCTCGCTGTGCTGTTTTCAATTATAACAGGGAAAACCGGAAATAAAAAAAAGCTAATTATAAAAAAAACCCAAAAACTCTGTATTGTGTCCTTTAGGATATTGCCTTTGTACCGACTCAGTAGAAACAAGAAGAAGCGTAACTAACCAGATTTTACAATTGGGCTGTCAACTTCCCATTCATCGTCGCTTGGTTGAGCATTACGTATCTTTAAATATTCCCGTAGCAGCACTTCGGTATCACTGACAATATAGGCTGGGTCAAGTAACCTGGAATAGATATGTTCAAGAATATCATTCTGTATCTGTATGTATGTGTACACATACATTCATCCATCCATACATACATAAACATGCATATATATATATATATATATATATATATATATATATATATATATATATATATATATATATATATATATATGTATATATATATATATATATATTATATATATATATATCCTTTCTGTTGGAGCGCATCAGTTCAAAATGTAAAAGGCATTCTCACCTTCCCGAGCATTAAACTGATACAGCCCTTTGTTTACACACCCATCTTCAACTTTTGTAAATTCCAACTATATATATATACACATATATACATATTTATACACACACACACACACACACACACACATATATATATACATATATATATATACATATATATATATATATACATATATATATGTATACATATATATACATGTATATTTACATATATATACATATATATATACATATATATATATAAATTTACATATATACATACATATATACATATGCATATATACATATACATATATACATATATATATATATATACATACATGTATATACACATATATAAATACGCATATATATATACATAAATATATACAGATATATATATACATATATCTATACACATATATATATATACATATATATATATTTATACATATATATACATATATCTATACGCATATATATATATATATATATATATATATATTATATATATATATATACATATATATGTATATATATATATATATGTATAGTAAAAATATATATATATTTAAGAGCAAAATCCCCAGAGAGGAAAATTCTAATGAGACGGCGTACAAAAGTTTCAAATCGCCTAAACAAATAAATTGAAAGCAGTGAAAAGTCCCGCCTGAAAATAAAACTGCTGGAAATTGAAAAATGTCTGCAACTCTCCCATGAAAAAGAAAGAGCAGACAGAGAAGCCTGGGCTACATACAACATAAAATCTAACTCCAGAGCTTTCTACATGCATGCCAAAGAAACAGCTACGGTGCACTGTAGGATAGGGCCACTCCTTGAAGAGGATGGTACACTCACAGGAAAACCAATGAGAGTAAGTGAAATACTGAATGAGCAATTCAGGAGTGTTTTCACTCCACCCCTTGGGCATCTCCAAATCACCAATCCAACTGACTTCTTTACCACTGCAGATATAAACTCAGAGGCGGCGACGATAAATTACATCGATATAAAGGAAGACGATGTAATAAAGGCTATAGATGAAATGAAAACAGACTCAGCTACTGGCCCCGATGGATTCCCATCAATCCTTCTAAAAGTATGTAAGAGAGTCCTAGCAAGACCACTGCAGTTCCTCTTTGAGATCTTCCTTGCAACTGGCAAACTTCCAAGAAAACTGAAGGAAGGTAAAATATGCCTTATTCATAAAGGAGGTAGCAGAGCGGAGGCCAAGAACTACAGACTTATTTCTTTGACCTCACACATCAGTAAGGTCATGGAACGAATAGTCAGAAGGAAACTAATCACCTTCCTTGAAGAAAATGACTTGCGGCCTGACACCCAACATGGTTTCCGACCGGGAAGAAGCTGCTTAACTCAGCTCCTACAACACTATGACTGGGTGCTGAAGCGACTGCTCAACCACTCAAATGTGGAAGTGATATATCTCGACTTTGCAAAAGCCTTTGATAAAGTCGATCATGGAATGATATGTCACAAACTGCGTGATCTTGGCATAGTAGGAAAATTGGGAGAATGCCTTCATGACTTTCTGAATGATAGAAGTCAGGTGGTAGTAGCCAATGGGGCCACTTCCATTAACACGCAAATAGTGAGCGGTGTCCCACAAGGCACTGTTCTGGGACCACTACTGTTCATAATGGCCTTCACTGACATGCCCTCAGCCACGCAGAGAGCCACGATCACAAGTTATGCAGATGATACAAAAGTTTCACAGGCAACACAGAACCCTGAGGACACTAAGCACCTGCAATGTGAGCTGGACGAAATATACAAGTGGGCTGAAAAGAATAGCATGCAGTTCAATGCTGGAAAGTTTCAAGCTTTATACTATTAGCATGCACAACAAAATGCAATACCCAATAAATACACTGAACTGGAGGGATTGCAATCCCAGAGGCACGATCAGTGCGAGACCTGGGTATTTACATGAGTGATAATGCAACCTTTCTTGTGCATGTTGCTAAATTGGCAATGAAATGTAGGCGGCTGACCGGATGGATTCTTAGAACCTGTAGAACAAGAGACCAGGAAACCATGATGGTCCTCTGCTAGGACACTTGTCCTAAGCCACTTTGACTATTGCTCTCAGCTATGGTCACCATCCAGTGTCAAGTTAATCACAGAACTTGAGGCGATCCAACGAAGCTACACGAAGAAGATAGCCTCTGTGCAGCATATAAACTATTGGGAAAGACTCAAGAGATTGAGACTCTATTCCTTAGAGCGTAGGCGAGAAAGATATGCCATAATATACATCTGGAAGATCCTAGAAGGACTTGTCCCAAACTTTGGCATCGAGAGTTACACAAATGCCAGAACTGGGCGCCACTGCATAGTGCCAAAGGCTCCAAATTTGCCATCAAGATTTAGGACAAGATACTGTGATAGCCTAGGCTTCCGAGGCCCACAGCTCTTCAATATCCTCCCGAAGAACCTAAGAGACCTGCATGGGGTGGACGCAGATGTCTTTAAAATGAAACTGGATCTCTTCCTGTCAGGTTTACCAGATGAACCAACTTCACGGCAGGAGGTGCAGATGAGGGCAGCTGCATCGAACTCTTTTATGCACCAAATGGCATTTGCTAAAAAGCATTCGTGAAGTAAAATCATGTAGCAACACCAAATGGCGGTGCCCCAGCATGGCCACAGCTTCTGAGCTGAAACTAAATAAAAAAAATTAAAAAATAAATATATATATATATATATATATATATATATATATATATATAAAGCATTAATAAATCTCCGAACGAGATGTAAACAGTAACCGCTCGACAACGTAAAGTGTACTAGCCATCTGAATGTGGCTAGCCACTGGGGGTGGGTGTTACTGACGCTTTTAGCCCCAGGAGATCGACGTCTCCAGCTGGCCTTAGACACAATTTCTGTGCCCTTATGATATTTGCAAAGAGAGGTCATCCTCCCTCGAAAACCTAAGTGATACATACGGACTATAGTTTCAAGGTTTTTGCCTCTCGTCAACGTATGGTAAACACCGGTTTTCGATTATTTCTTTATTATGATTATAAAATCAGTACATAGAAGAACAATACAGGACATACATACAAAAAAACAGTTAAGTGGTTCGTTTAAAAATTTCCAAAATATATGGATTATTCATTATACAAAAAACTGTATTTAAATTGTCGTTTGCATTGACTAATATAACGTTACATTAGATTGAAATCTTACCGATATATTTGAAACCCCGGCAACCTATAAGGACCCGCAGCTTTCCTCTCCTCTTCTCCATCCATAGTTAAACTGGGTTTCTGACACCCACCTTTTTCGCCACTTCCTTCCATCTTTTTTCATACACACCTCGTGGTAAGGTCTTCTTTTCCAGCCCCATTTTGCTCTTCAGATGATATCTGAAGTAAGTGAGCAAGCCGGGGCCTGAGACAAAAGATCCTATTGCGACTCCTTCCATTCTTGTATGCCACATGCATTCTTTTACTACTGCAACCGTGCAGTGAAAACATGCCTCACCTTCCTTCGAGAGTCCAGTTGGCGGTATCATCTTAATCATAGACTCAGCCGACAGCTGTACTCGTCCCAGATGCGATAACACGTGTTCTGCGTAACTTATCAAGCCTGACAACTGCCGACAGTGTACAAAAGTGTGCTGGACGGTTTCATCGTCCAACCCACATCTTGGACATGTCGGTGAAATTCCGTGCCGCGATAACTTCTCACGAACAGGTAAAGCATTCCTATAACACTGCCAGGCCAGGGATCTTTGGAAATTATCCAAATACCCTGTCCTGAAAGTCTTTTTAAACAGGTTGGTAAGCTGGTCCTCGTCGAACCCCAGAGCCCCTCCTAGGACGTCGTCGTTCTTTGCCTCTACCAGCCTGCAATAAAATACCGAGGTGGTATTTCCGCAGCCGGCCTTGCCCGCCTTGTGGATCAGCGTGAGTGCCTGCCGACACTCCTTTTGCCATAAAGTCAGATTCCGTCTTTTGATGTAACCGGGTTTAAAATTCACTAAGGAAGCCGGTCTCGGGAAAAATTCCCCTGCCAGCGGACTCCACACCTTATCACCCTCCAGGTGGTTCCAGAGATACTTCAGCCTCAACGCATGCCTGCGCATCATCAACCAAGGCATTCCTAACCCACCCTTTAACGGTTCCTGGGAGCAAACGGAGCGCCTCACAAGTGGCTTTCCTCCCTTCCACAAAAAGCAGAAAAGGATTCGCTCCAACTTGCTCAGCCATGAATCGGGGCAAGGGACAACGGTCAGGCGGTAAGTGATTACAGATGCAATAAACATCTGTACCACCTCCGCCCTTCCTTTCAAGGACAGAAACCTTCCGGACCAGGTCCGTACTATGGCCTCCACCTTGCCCGTCACCTCACTCCAATTCCTCTCCGTTTGGGAGTCTGGCCCAAACCAAACTCTTAGCAACTTAACAGGACCATCTGTCAAGTGTCCCAAGGCACTGGACGATATCGACTTGCTCCTCCAGGTGCCGAGGTGTAAGCCAATCGACTTGTCCTTGTTAACCTTTGCTCTTGCCACCGCCTCATTGGACACGATGAGGGTGACGTCATCCGCATAAGCAGAAACCGTCCTCCTGCCTCCGATCTCATCCGGGTTACTTCCCAGCCTCTCCAACTTTCGCAGCAATGGCTCGAGAGCCAACACGTACAAAAGTGGTGACAAGGGGCACCCTTGACGAACTGAACATTCGATCGAAAACGGTTCCGTTAGGTAACCGTTTATCTGGACGGTGGACTTGATGCCGCTATACAATGCGGAGATCCACCCGCGAAATTCAGGGCCCAGTCCAGCCGCTTCGAGGACCGTCGCCAGGTACTTATGGTCTACCCTATCGAACGCTTTACTTTGGTCTAAATGGACCATTACCCCGCCCTTGCCGGTTAATTTACCCACCCTATCTAAGGTGTAGCGTATAAGGTGAAGATTGTCCTGGATCGACCTGCCTGGAATTGCACATGTCTGTGCTTTCCCTACAAGTTTCTCCACGACAGTCGTCAACCTTTTTGCCAACACCTTGGCCAAAATCTTTAACTCTACATTAAGTAGAGTTATGGGCCTGTAATTACTAATGTTATCCCCCTTGCTCGGGTCTTTCTGGATTAGCGTCACCACTCCCCGGCTCACAGAACTGGGAATTCTCCCGTTCTGCTGCAAGTTCGCGTAGACGCCTGCCAGTATTTCCCCGAACAAGTCCAGCATACTTTGATAAAACTCGTAGGGCAGACCATCTAGCCTCGGCGACTTCTCCCCAGCGCATCCGGCCAGTACCCCCTCTATCTCCGCGAGACTGATCGCTTCTTCACAGCACTCCACCTCACGCCCCGAGAGCCGCGGTCCGCCGGCTAGGAAGTCCTTTAAGGCCCTCCCCCGCTCCAGCGGACCACCACCCCCGAACGCGCGGGCGAAATGCTGGTGAAGAAACTTTTGCATCTCCTCCTGTCCATAGATCTTGTGTCCCTGTTCGTCAGTTAAAGACTTGATTGAAGCTTTGTTGCCTCTCCGACTCTCCACTCGACGGGCCCATCCGGCAACGTTAACACCTTCTCGTTTCCCTGCGCGTAGCTTAGCTCTAACTCTGCAACCTTCGTGTTTGGAGTTAAGGTGATGGTACAATACCGTCCTTGCCGCCATCATTCCGGATGCAGAGCCAGATTAACTAAATCGTCCTCTATCCTAGAACTATCTAACCTTAGCTGATTGCTAAATCTAATGGACTCTGAACGAATGGCTCTTTTGAGGGAGTGCCACCATCTATTGTTAATGATGGTGCCACATAATGCCCTCTCTACTAACACCTTAATCCGGGTACGGAAGTCTTCACAATTCAAAATAGACTTGTTCAGCTTCCAGTACCCGGGTCCCTGTCTATGACACTTATCTAATTGCACCCTACAAGTCACAAATTTGTGATCCGTGTAAGGCACAATGTGAAACTGTGGACAACTAAACGTATCCTTATCTCTTTTCCTAACGAATATCCTATTTATATACGATCTGCGTGAGCCGTCGTTGTTACTCCACGTCCACTGTGGAAGGCTCGGCTCATCCAGTCGATAACGGTCTACTAGATTAAAGCTCTCTAGTAGACCCTTGAGGCTAGGGTTCCCCTTCCTATTGGTTGAGCCAACACTGTCGACCCGCGCTTCGAGGACAGTGTTAAAGTCCCCTACTAAGACTACCGTTTTCGACGTCACTAAAAAGTGCTCCAGATTCCGAAAAAAAGCCGACTGCCTACTCTCATTCGGAGCGTAGACAGCTACCAACCTGAAGGACTGTTTACTTACGTGGGTCACATCCAGAACGACCAGCCTGCCTTCTGGGTCCAGAAACACAGTACTTACCTGCAAGTCCAAGCTCGTCTTGATAAGGACTGCCACGCCCCTTCCTCTTCCTCGGCTAGGAGAAATAAATTTCTCGAAACCATTTAGAAGAGGCGAGAACGCTTGGGCCCCGTTCATCTTGGACTCGGTTGCAATAGCTACGTCCACTCCGTGTGTCGTGAGGTCGTTCAGGAGACAAATTTGTTTCCATTTCGACCCCATTCCACGTACATTCACACAACCCAGCTTTGCCATTGTTGGTTGGGACAGGGAGCATGACAGTTTAAATCTGCATGCTTCCCCTTCTTCCTCCCTTGTGGTCGTAGCTGCAGGGCTCTTAACGGTTGGGACAGGGAGCATGACAGTTTAAATCTGTATGCTTCCCCTTCTTCCTCCCTTGTGGTCGTAGCTGCAGGGCTCTTAACCGGCGTTGCCATCGGGCTCTGGGTAGGTGTGGTTGCCGGGGTTATAGTAAGTTTACCCTCCAGTATTTCGTTAGTAACGTCTCTGATAAGGTTATTTTTTAAATGTTCTTGAAGTGTTTTTTCCTTCCACTCGTCTTCCTTTAGATTTGCAAAACGAGTGGTCGACTTAGTGTCTGCAGACTTACTGAATAATTTTAGTTTTGAAAATTTTAAATACTTGAACACTCTATCGTTTCTCTCGTCGAATGCGACAACCTTTTCGTTGTTTTTAATCAATTTTTTCCAATCTTGTTTTATGGGGAGGGGCTTGGCGAACTGTGTTCCAATGAATACAGTGCCGTGGGGGTGGGGCTGGGGAATTTGTTTTGTATGTATCTCTGCGGTGTTTGCTGATTTTTTCTTTGTTTGGGGAGGGGAGTCCAGGGTATTTTCTTTTTTTCTTTTGTGTGTCACCTGTGTAAATTCCATTTGTTCATTTTTATCTTCCGTTTCGATTCCCTTCCTTGTCGCAGTCTTGGGGTCTTTTTCCGCCTTTTCTTTTTCTGTGTTTGAAGCACTTTGAGGAGGGGCTTCGCTGTGTTTCTTTTTTTTATGCAGTTCGAGCGGACGTGACCCTTTTCACCACATTTGAAACACTTAGGTCTGCGCCCCTCCACTGACACTCTCATTGTAATTCCCTCCTCAATAAATACCCTATCGGGTAAGTTTTCTAGCACATTATTTTCTGCTTGAACGAGGAGTTCGAGCGCTTGTCCCTTCCAGTGTACCTCCTCTTTCCTTTTCATCTGCAGAATTGAGACTTTCTGCTGCTCTACGTCGTGCAGAACCGCCGCTGCTACCCACATTATATCATATCCTCTTGGAATGTCTTCCACATATAGTTTCGCAGTTCTTTTTCCCATATATGTAGGTAGTAACATGATGTCCTCACTTTTTAAGGTCATCGATGAAATCTCTCTTGCCACATCAGCCGAGTCGAAATGTGCTTCAACGGTAGCGCTGCGGGCACCTCGACCGACGTGGCGAATTTTGCTCCACACCGGGCACAAGCACTTCTCTACTATTTCGTTCTTCACGTCCATTATTTTTTTCTCTTTGTTACTGTAAACCTTGTATACGACTATCTTAGCCTTTATTTCCTGTAATTTCGCTTGCGGCGGTACCAGTTTAATTTCATTGCCTTCTTTTTTTACTAAGTTCCGGTATTCGAATAACTGTTCAATTTTAAATTCTACTTCCGTTATGTTTCCGCCCACTGCGGCCGAAAATGACTGTTTTTTAACCTCGATATCCTTCTGTTCGCCTTTTCCCATCACGGGAAAGTCGCTCCTCGACGCCAAGTCGAATTCCATTTCTCAAATTATGAGAACCAATTTATCAAAAAAAAAAAAAAAATTACCCGAAGGTAATAACAATGTTTTTACACAGAATTTTCAGCCCCGTAGGGCGAACATTACTGTCACACAACGGACAACTGTTCAATTCACGAGCAAACACAAACAACGACGAACAAAAAATGAACTCACTCAACAAAATAGGCAGCTAACTTCTCAATACGCAGATGAAAGAGGGGTCCCTAGACGAGTCAAAACACCGGTTTTCGATGGAGGAGGCCTTTGCAAATCACTATTTAATGTTTTTCCCAGCAACCACAGTCACTGATTTAGAAAAACTGTCTGAAAGCATTAATAAATCTCCGAACGAGATGTAAACAGTAACCGCTCGACAACGTAAAGTGTACTAGCCATCTGAATGTGGCTAGCCACTGGGGGTGGGTGTTACTGACGCTTTAGCCCCAGGAGATCGACGTCTCCAGCTGGCCTTAGATACGTTCGGAGATTTATTAATGCTTTCAGACAGTTTTTCTAAATCAGTGACTCTGGTTGCTGGGAAAAACATTAAATAGTGACTTGCAAAAGTCTCCTTCATCGAAAACCGGTGTTTACCATACGTTGACGAGAGGCAAAAACCTTGAAACTATAGTCCGTATGTATCACTTAGGTTTTCGAGGGAGGATGACCTCCCTTTGCAAATATCATAAGGGCACAGAAATTGTGTCTAAGGCTAGCTGGAGACGTCGATCTCCTGGGGCTAAAAGCGTCAGTAACACCCACCCCCAGTGGCTAGCCACATTCAGATGGCTAGTACACTTTACGTTATATATATATACATATATATATATATATATACATATATATATACACATATATATACATATATATATATATACATATATCTATACACATATATATACATATATATATATATATACATATATGACTTCCGGTTTTCGTAGAAGAAAGACGTGTTTGCTTTTGCTCTGTGAAAAAACAAAAAGATTTGCGTAAAACGACGAAATAATCTACTAAAACTAACAAAACGTAGAACCTGTTAACTCATAACGATCTGCTAAAATGCATTAATTAAAATTATATTAATTAAGAACGTAATATATTTCGCTTGAAGCCAAATATAATACATTAAATTTAGTTACACAAGCTAGATTCTTCGCCGAATAAGCACGTGGTGGCAAGCCTTTAATTTATCTCCAACCAAATGTAAGAAGCAAAAAGACTTGATCTCTTTTCTGTTTTGAAAGAAAACTTCCTCGAGGAATGCGATTAGTTTCTTTCTGACTATCCGTTCCATGACATTGCTGATGTGTAAAGTCAGAGAGATAGGCCTATAGTTTTTGGCATCTGCTCTACTTCCCACTTTATGTATTGGGCATATTATTCCCCCCTTCAGTTTGCTTGGCAGTTTGCCATTCGCAAGAAAGCTCTGGAAGAGAATCTTGAGGGGTTTTGCCAGGGCATGCTTACACGCTTTGAGGAGGATTGCTGGGAAACCATCTGGACCAGCAGCTGAGTTTGTGTCCACTTCATCTATGGCTAGTAGGACATCTTCTTAGCTAATGTCAATACATTCTATTGTAACCGCCTCGTTGGTTATAGGTGAGGCGGCAAAGAAGTCCACTGGTTCGTTCACTTTTCTGTGTTCCAACGGGGTGGTAAAGACACTTTTGAACTGGTCATTCAGCATCTCACTGATCTTAGTTGGACTGTCTGTGAGGGAGCCATCCTTTTGGAGGAGGGGTCCTATCTTGTAGTGCACTGAGACTGTTCCTTTTGCGTAATGAAAGAAGGCCTTTGGGTTTCATGTCAATGTCTGGTGTGGAGAGACATTCCGGCCAGTCCTCTCTGAGGATCTCTTTTTGGATCGATTTCCAATCTGCTTTGTGGAAGTTCAGATTGGAGATATTTAGGCTGCTTCCTTTAGGCTGTATGTCTCCGGTTACTTTTGGCCCAAACATAGACAGCTCTATTATGTTGTGATCCGAAACTAATGTCGGTGTCACTTTCACATCATGAATGATGTCCATATTGTTCGTGAAGCAGAGATCCAGATATATATATATACATATACATACACTTGATTCCATCTTTGAGAACGAGCAGGGCAAAGATGGCAAGAATGGAGACGATGAAAGAAGTCACCCCCACCTGGTGGACACCCGGGAAGAGGTTTTGAGTGAGAAACCTGCCCGGGAAGTGAACCCAAGTGCAAGTGCTCCTATCGGCAGCAAGGGCCATGGAGATGGAGAAACCAGGGAAGAAGTAGAGGGAGGAAGAACTAAAAGAAGGACTGAAAGAGCTAAAGGAAGAGCTCAAGCAGGACCAAAGGGTGAAACAACCAGGAATGGAAGTGGAACTGCAAAGGATGGAAACAAACAGCGCCGACGGGTGTGTAGGTTCTACCTGAGAGGTACCTGCTGGCATGGAAAGGAAGGTGCAGGCAGCCGCTTTGCACATCGGGGACCCTGCCGCAGAGACACGAGGCAGATGGACAAGCCATCAACACAAGGAAAAGGGAAGGTCCACGCACCACCTGCCTCAAAGCGGAGGTACGCAGATGTTGTGCGTGCCACAAACCGCAAACATGATGTTGTTAAAAAGGGCAGCTGCTGAGCAGCAATCTTTTTTGTGCATGGCACAAAAGATTGTACAGCAGCTGACCTGGCTTCATCAAACCCAAGCTCGCAGGTGGGACTACCCACTATATACAAGACCACCACAGCAAACAGACCCAGGATGGACACCGCCGGCAACAACATACACCTCACCTCGATGCTCCTACTGAACATCAGAGGACTGCAACCACTCAGTAACAGGACAAAAATCCCGTTCTTGAGAGACTTTGTTGCATGCAATCAAGCCTTATGCATAGCACTTACGGAAACGCACCTGAAACCGGATATAGCAGATGCGGAGTTACACATACCACAGTATGTTGTACTACGGACCGACAGAAAAGAAAGGAGTCATGAAGGAGTTGCTATGTACATCCGTGAGGACCTCACACCCCAGGTCCTCTTGTCATACTGAAACTCGGTGTGTGACACACTAATTGTACATATAAGGCAACTGGATGTAGCTGTGTGTGCTACATATCGCCCTCCAGATGCCCCAAGCCATGTGGGCAAGTTTGAAGACTGCCTTATAAAAATAGAAGAAGTTCTAATCACATTAGAACAGCACATAAGTGTACTTCTTATGGGAGACTTCAATCTACCCAATGTCAGATGGCCCGAGGGCCTTTCTCTCCCAGGAATGACAAGATGTGAACGAGGACAGGCGAGGTCCCTCCTGAACCTCATCAACACCCTGTACATGGAGCAAGTACTACTCCAACCAACCAGGGCAGGTAACACACTGGATCTCTGCTTCACAAATGACATGGATCTCATCCATAATGTGAAAGTGACACCAACACTACTCTCGGATCACAACATGGTAGAGCTGACCATGTACGGGCCAAAAGAGAGCACGGGCATGCAGCCTACAAGAAACCTTCAGAATCTTTCCAGCTTGAACTACCATAAGGCAAACTGGAAACAAATTGAGAAAGAGATCCTCAAACAAAACTGGCCTAAATGTCTCTCCTCGCCAGACATCGACGTGAAACTTCAACAATTCATGTCTGTAATGCAAGCCATATGTTACAAATGTGTCCCAGAGAGAAAGGCCACTGTACACAAGAACAAAATCCCCAGAGAGAGGAAAATTTTAATGAGACGGCGTACAAAAATTTCAAATCGCCTAAACAAACAGATTGAAAGCAGTGAAAAGTCCCGATTAAAAATAAAACTGTTGGAAATTGAAAAATGTCTGCAACTCTCCCATGAAAAGGAAAGAGCAGACAAAGAAGCCTGGGCTATAGACAACATAAAATCTAACCCCAGAGTTTTCTACAGGTATGCCAAAGAAACAGCTACGGTGCACTGTAGAATAGGGCCACTCCTTGAAAAAGATGGCACACTTACAGGAATACCAATGAGGGTAAGTGAAATACTGAATGAGCAATTCAAGAGTGTTTTCACTCCACCCCTTGGGCATCTCCAAATCACCAATCCAACTGACTTCTTTACCACTGCAGATATAAAATCAGAGGCGGCGACGATAGATTACATCGATATAAAGGAAGACGATGTAATAAAGGCTATAGATGAAATGAAAACAGACTCAGCTACTGGCCCCGATGGATTCCCGGCAATCCTCCTAAAAGCATGTAAGAGAGTCCTAGCAAGACCACTGCAGTCCCTCTTTCAGAGCTTCCTTGCAGCTGGCAAACTTTCAAGAAAACTGAAGGTAAAATATGCCCCATTCATAAAGGAGGCAGCAGAGCGGAGGCCGAGAACTACAGACCTATCTCTCTGACCTCACACATCAGCAAGGTCATGGAACGAATAGTCAGAAGGAAACTAATCACCTTCCTTGAAGAAAATGACTTGCTGCCCGACACCCAACATGGTTTCCGACCAGGGAAAAGCTGTTTAACTCAGCTCCTACAACACTATGACTGGGTGCTGAAACGGCTGCTCAACCACTCAAATGTGGAAGTGATATATCTCGACTTTGCAAAGGCCTTTGATAAAGTCGATCATGGAATGATATGTCACAAACTGCGTGATCTCAACATAGTTGGAAAACTGGGAGAATGGCTTCATGATTTTCTGAAAGATAGAAGTCAGGTGGTAGTAGCCAATGGGGCCACTTCCATTAACACGCAAATAGTGAGCAGTGTTCCGCAGGGCACTGTTCTGGGTCCACTACTGTTCATAGTGGCCCTCTCAGACATGCCCTCAGCCACGCAGAGAGCCACGATCACAAGTTATGCAGATGATACAAAAGTTTCACAGGCAATACAGAACCCTGAGGACACTATACGCCTGCAATGTGAGCTGGACAAAATATACAAGTGGGCTGAAAAGAATAGCATGCAGTTCAATGCTGAACAGTTTCAAGCTTTATACTATCAGCATGCAAAACTAAATGCAATACTCAATGAATACACTGGACCCGGAGGAATAGCAATCCCAGGGGCACAATCAGTGCGTGACCTGGGTATTTACATGAGTGATGACGCAATCTTTCGTGTACATGTTGCTAAATTGGCAATGAAATGTAGACGACTGGCCGGATGGATTCTCAGAACCTTTAGAACAAGAGAACAAGAAACCATGATGGTCCTCTGGAGGACACTTGTCCTAAGCCACTTTGACTATTGCTCTCAGTTATGGTCAGCATCCAGTGTCAAGTTGATCACAGAGCTCGAGGCGATCCAGCGTAGCTACACGAAAAAGATAGCCTCTGTGCAGAATGTAAGCTACTGGGAAAGACTCAAGAGATTAAAACTATATTCCTTGGAGCGTAGGCGGGAAAGATATGCCATAATGTACATCTGAAAGATCCTGGAGGGACGTGTCCCAAACTTTGGCATCGAGAGTTACACAAATGCCAGAACTGGGCGCCACTGCGTGGTGCCTAGGACTCCAAATTTGCCATCAAGATGTAGGACAAGATACTGTGATAGCTTGGGCTTCCGTGGCCCACAGCTCTTCAATATCCTCCCGAAGAACCTGAGAGACCTGCATGGTGTTGATGCAGATGTCTTTAAAATGGAACTGGATCTCTTCCTGTCAGGTGTCCCAGATGAACCAACTTCACGACAGGAGGTGCAGATGAGGGCAGCTGCATCGAACTCTCTCATGCACCAAATGGCAGTTGCTAAAAAGCTTTCGTGAAGTAAAACCAAGTAGCAACACCAAATGGCGGTGCCCAAGCATGGCCACAGCTCATGAGCTGAAACTAGAATCAATCAATCAATCAATCAATCATACATATATTTCAATAGGTGAATGAATTATCCCATGTTTATCGTCAGCATGGAAAATTCGTTGAACCGATACCAGGGTAGCAAATTCGCGTCAGAAACACGGTTGAAGCGACCTGTCCAAGGGTTGAAACGCATTTGCAGAAATTTGTGTTATATATGAATAAATGAAAGAATGGAGTCGAACGAAGATGCTAACAAAATTCCTTTACTCTCGACATATGTTTTGAAGACCACATGGTTTCATTCCAAAGGAATAAAGGGTGCATGATGCAATCTTCTCATCAGGAAAGAAAGGGAGCCTCTCTCGGCAACAAGACAAACAAATATTTCGTTGACTGTCTACATAGTAAACAAAACGACAATAAGTGATTTAAAAAAAAAGATCGTTAGTAGATTTGACGTCAAAGTTAGATAGTAGGAAGAGAAGGGTTAAAGGAATGATAGAGAGGGAACCAGTGGAAAGGGAAGGCTATGTTTATTAAGAATGCTCAAAGGCTTAGGAAAGAAATTCACTATTGAAGTGGAGTGCACGTTAAGCTAATTGTTCAAAGCACGATGCCTATCGTAATCATTTGTAAGAGTAAAAAGTAAGTTTCTGCCAGTGCTTACATTTATTGGATTTCTCTATGAGTGTGTTTACAAGGGGAACCTTAGAGAAGAGAATATGGAAGAGCTCAGAGTTGCAAATGTTACAAAATCTCCTGCCCTTATCAAAAGGAAAGGATACAGACAGTATGAACCAATCTAACTTGAAATCTATAGTATTGTCTTTAAGACGCCAAACTAATTTACTTAGCCCTGTACTATGTCGTTTTTTACTATCCCTGAATGTTGAATAATGGTTTTAAATTCTCTGGGAAGAGGACGCTCCTATATAGAAGAAGACATCGGTACCGGAAGAAATTCTACACTGGTAAATAGAATTCTTAATCTTAGAATTACTAGACAAAAATTTGTCCTCCGAGATCGAAACGAAGTTTTTATTGCTATGATTGTTGTTAGTATTATTATTAGCGTTAGCAACTATACTATTCGTATTATTGTTAGTATTATTAATGGTAATACAATCAGTAATTTCTCCGTTATTGTTATCACTATCAACATTATCATTGTTATTAACACGACTAATACTATTATTAATATTATCATTGTTAAAACTATCGCTACTAACATTGCTATTACTATTAATACTATTCCTATTATTATGACTGTATGATGGGTTGGAATTAGTAAGATTTATGTTGGAACTCCCGGGTGAAGAATCTCTATTTATCAGTGTGGTATTGTGAGAAGATATAATTTGTGAAAGATTTCTAGTGTTAGAGAAAGCGATTCTGACTATGTAGGAATTGATAATAGAATAATATCTAGAATTTCTGGTGAAGTTCCTAGCGATGACTTCACGGAACTGTAAGGGAAGGTTCAATTTAATTTGTTTACCGAAAGGTATTACGAACCAGATACATATATATGTATATGTATATATATATATATATATATATATATATATATATAGATATATATATATATATATATATATATATATATGTATGTATATATATATATATATATATATATATATATATATATATATATATATATATGTATGTATATATATATATATATATATATATATATATATATATATATATATGTATACATATATACACATATATATATATATATATGTATGTATACATATATACACATATATATATACATATATATACACATATATATGCACACACATATACACACACACACACACATATATATATGCACACACACATATACACACACACACACACCACACACACACATATATATATTATATATATATATTATATAATATATATATATATATTATATATATATACATACACATATATACGTATATTTATATACATATACATATATACATATATATATATATATATATATATATTATATATATATATATATATATATATATATATATATATATACATATACATTTTTGTTTTTTTAAGTTTCAGCTCAGAGCTGCGACCATGCTGATGCACCGCTGTTTTGAGCCACACTGTTATTACTAGGATCCTCCTCTAATATGTGACGCTTGATGAAGAATGGAGTTTGATATAGCTACTCTCAATTGCACCTCTTGCCGTGAGATAGGCTCATCTGGGACTCTCGACAAGAAGAGGTCCAGCTTTGATTTAAAAACCCCTACATCTACTTTGTGCAAGTTCCTCAGACTCTTTGGGAGAATATTAAAAGGCTGTGGGACCTTGAAACCCAGGCTGATGCAGTAACTGGTCCTGAAGCGTGATGGCGTTGCTGGGATCTTTGGCACCATGCAGTGTCGTTCCGTTCTAGCATTGGTGTAGCTTACAATGCCAAAATTTGGCACAATTCCTTCTAGATGTATATTACTGCATACCTCTACACACACACACACACACACATATATATATATATATACATATATACGCATATATATACATATATATACATATATATATATAGGCACCCTGGAATTGATGGGAAAGGCACCCTGGAATTGATGGGAAGCAGGAGGTAAAGGGTGACAGAATCAAGGCTAAAGGAAGCCCTGTCCAGAGAAAGCAGAGGGACCCCAGCAAAAACTGTAAGGGCAGGGAAAGAAACACCTGCAAATTCTACCTGAGGGGGGACTGCTGGTACGGCGTTGAAGGTGCAAACTGTCGCTTTGCACATCGGAGGCCCTACCAAAAACCGCCGGACGCGAGACAGAGGTCCCTCCCTCAGGGAGAACAAAAACAAAAAGTTAAAAGAAGGGAAAAAAGCGCACTGACCACTACTGAAAGACGGTATGCAGATGTGGTGCGCGGAAACCCAACAGGTGGCCAGCTTCACCCAGATGTGAGAAGGGCGGCAGCTGAACAGCAGTCTTTTTTGTGCATGGCACAAAAAATTGTTCAGCAGCTGACCTGGCTACAAGCACAAAGCTGGAACTACCACCACATAAGGCCACCTCCAACAGATGCAGGATGGCCACCACAGACACCAACACCAACACACCCACAAAAATATTTCTACTGAATGTAGGAGGGCTGCTGCGCGGAAACTGTAAAAAGAAAATTTCATTCCTGAGAGACCTTGTGACATGCAATCAAGCTATATGCATGGCACTCACAGAAACGCATCTTGAACCCGATATAGGTGATGCAGAAATACACATGCCGCAATATGCAGTCATACGCACAGAGAAAAGGGAGGAGCCATGGTGGAGTTGCAATGTACATCCGAGATGACCTCACGCCCCAGGTCCTGCTGTCATATTCAAACTCAGTATGTGAAACTCAAATTGTACACATAAGACAACTGAATATCGTCATATGCACTACATATCGCCCACCAGACGCCCCAAAACACTCAGGCATGTTTGAAGACTGCCTAACAAAAATAGGAGAAGTCCTCACCAACCTTGAACAGCACAACAGTGTATTCTTCATGGGAGACTTTAACCTCCCCAATGTGGAATGGCCTGGGGGGCAGATGCTCCCAGGGATGACACACCATCAGCAGGCACAGGTGGAGTCCCTGCTCCATCTCACAAATACCTCTTTCATGGAGCAAATAGTTCTGCAACCAACAAGGGCAGATAATATACTGGATCTCTGCTTTACAAACAATATGGATATTATCCATAATGTTAATGTGATGCCGACAATGATCTCGGATCACAACATAATAGAGCTGTCTATGTATGGAACAAAAGCCCCCGCAGACACACAGCCTATACGAAGC
The DNA here is from genome assembly GCF_006345805.1 of Octopus sinensis. Classification (NCBI taxonomy): domain Eukaryota; kingdom Metazoa; phylum Mollusca; class Cephalopoda; order Octopoda; family Octopodidae; genus Octopus; species Octopus sinensis. The sequence goes on along the minus strand of NC_043011.1, from coordinate 67,637,804 downwards.
ACCCACCATCTCTCCAACTTAAACTTTCATAAAGCCAACTGGAAGTCGATTGAGAAAGAGATCCTCAAACAGGATTGGCCTGAATGTCTCTCCACACCGGACATAAACATGAAACACAAACACTTCATGTCCATAATACAAGCCATATGTGACAAATATGTCCCAATGTGCAGGGCCAGCACACACAAGAATAAAAACAGGATCCCTAGAGAAAGGAGGATTCTTATGAGACGACGGACAAGGATTGCAAACCGCCTGAGCAAGCACACCAAAAGTGGTGAGAAGTCTCGGCTCGAAAGAATGCTAATGGAAACTGAGAAAAGTCTACATCAGTCCCATGAAAAGGAGAGAGCAGATAAAGAAGCTTGGGTAATAGAAAATATAAAATCAAACCCTAAAGCTTTCTTTAAGTTTGCCAAAGAGACAGCCACAGTGCACCAGAGAATAGGACCTCTCTTCCAAAAAGATGGCTCTCTCACAGGAAATCCCACGAGGATAAGTGAAATACTGAACGAACAGTTCCAAAGTGTGTTCACTACACCTCTAGGACACAGGCAAGTAAACAACCCAGAAGAATTCTTTGCCACTTTACCAGCGGCCAAAGAGACAAAAATTGAGTACATCAACATCGAAGAAGATGATATCACACTAGCCATTGATGAGATTGACACAAACTCAGCTGCTGGACCTGATGGATTCCCAGCGATCCTTCTCAAATCGTGCAAACGAGCCCTTGCAAAACCGCTACAGCTTCTTTTTCAGAGCTTTCTTGCAAATGGTAAGCTCCCAGTCAAGCTGAAAGAGGGGGTAATATGCCCTATCCATAAGGGAGGTAGCAGAGCAGATGCTAAAAATTATAGGCCTATCTCTCTGACCTCACACATCAGCAAAGTCATGGAACGAATAGTCCGTAAGAAACTAATCATGTTCCTTGAAGAAAATGACTTACTGTCTGACACCCAGCATGGATTTCGACCAGGTAGAGGCTGCCTAACACAGCTCCTGCAACACTATGACTGGGTGTTGAAACAGCTACTAAATGGCTCAAATGTGGATGTAATATATCTTGACTTTGCAAAAGCCTTTGATAAAGTCGACCATGGTATGATCTGTCACAAACTGCGTGGTCTCGGCATAGGCGGGAAACTTGGAGAGTGGCTGCACAACTTCCTAAAAGACAGAAAACAGGCAGTTGTGAGCAATGGAGCCACCTCCAGGGAAACGCAAATAACAAGCGGTGTCCCACAGGGCACTGTCTTGGGGCCACTGATGTTCATAGTGGCCCTTTCAGACATGCCTCAGTTGCTACGATGACCACCCTTGCTAGCTATGCAGATGACACAAAGGTCTCCCACGCAATACAGAACCCTGAAAATATTGCGCATCTGCAACATGAGCTGGACACAATATACAGGTGGGCTGAGGACAACAACATGCAGTTTAATGCAGGTAAGTTCCAGGCCCTGCGCTACTGGCACACAAAGGTAAATGACGTGAAGACTGGATACACTGGCCCAGGAAGAATTGCAATCCCTGAGTCAAAATCAGTGCGTGACCTGGGCATTGACATGAGCAATGATGCATCTTTCCAAATGCATATTGCTAATCTGGTGATAAAATGCAGACGGCTGGCTGGATGGATTCTCCGAACTTTCAGAACAAGAGAGAAGGAGACACTGATGGTCCTATGGAAAACATTTGTCCTCAGCCGCTTGGACTACTGCTCCCAACTTTGGTCACCACACAATATAAAACAAACAGCAGAACTCGAAGCAACTCAGAGAAGCTACACAAAGAAAATCGTCTCAATGCAAAATGTCAGCTACTGGGAAAGACTGAAGGTATTAAACCTCTTCTCCCTGGAGCGGAGGCGGGAGAGATATGCAGTAATATACATCTGGAAAATCCTGGAGGTCTTATCCCAACTTTGGCATTCAAAGTTACTCCAACCGCAGAACGGGGCGCCGCTGCGTGGTGCCAAGGATTCCAACATCACCATCAAAATACAGGTCCATACTGCAACAGCTTGGGTTTCAGAGGACCACAGCTCTTCAACATCCTCCCTAAATGCCTGAGAGACTTACTTGGTGTGGATGTGGGTTTCTTTAAAACTAAACTGGATCTCTTCTTGTTGGGAGTCCCAGATGAACCTACCTCACGACAGGAGACACGGATGCGGGCAGCAGCATCGAACTCCCTTGTTGATCAAGTGCCACGTATCAGAGGTGGATTCACAAACTAGTGTGGCTCATTCAGCGGTGGTGCCCCAGCATGGCCGCGGCCTTCGGGCTAAAACATTTTTAAGGATTTAAGGATATATATACATATATATATACATATATATACATATACATATATATATATACATATATATATATATATATAATATATATATATATATATATATATATATATATATATATATATATATATATATATATACATATATATATATATACATACATATATATATATTATAATATATACATATACATATATATATATACATATATATATATATAATATATATATATATATATATATATTATATATAATATACATATTATATATACATAATATACATATATATATACATACATATATATATATACTTTGATACTTTGATACTTTGATAGGTTTCGGCCAATATTGGCCCAGGCCATGTCTAACTTATAGCACCACCTGGTGAAGTCTTTCAAGTCAGAATTGGGCACTATGGCCCACTCAAGTAGAGAGTTATTGTTACAGAGACATATCCGGGTGTAGGGGGTTTATCCGGGATTTCTTGAAGGAATCTGTCCAAAGACTTCTTGAACCCTATAGGGTCAGTTTCTGTTTTAATGTGTTTTGGTGTAATGTTAAGAGAGCGGGGCCAATTGAGGTGAAATAATTGTGCCGTATTGTTGTTATGAGATGAGAGTGCGATTTTTGTTTTGGGCGGATGGCACGGGGCCCAAGCCTTGGATGTACCTTAAAGGTGATGCCAACATCATTTGGGCAATGCTGATGGAATATTTTCCACATCATGCAGATGATGTAGCGCTCACGACGACGTTGGAGAGAATAGAGTTTTAGATTTTCTAGTCGACCCCAATAGTCGAGGCCTGTCATGCCATCACTTTTTTGTGATTGCCCTTTGAGGTGCTTCAACTTTTACGATACCTTGTATGTGTGGGGAGACCACAGTGGACAACAGTATTCAAGGTGGGGTCGGGCAAAAGTGGAGAAGAGAAGGATAATGGTGTGGATATCTCTCGACTGGAAAGTTCTGAGAATCCAGGAACACATTCTGCGGGCCATGTCAACTTGGTGTTTATATGAGTGGCCCAGCTTACGTTGTTGTCCACAATTACTCCCAAGTCTCTGATGTTGTTGACGCCGCGAGAGTTTCACCTGAAGGAAGGGAGTATGGGAGTTTCAGGGCATCCTCTTTTCCAAAGTGGATTAGCTCAAATTTATCCTCGTTCAGCAGCATATTGTTTTTTTCTGCCCATTGGATAACAGCCAGTAGATCTGACTGAAGGCATGTCCGGTCACTCGCCTCATTTATGACCTTCTGTAGCTTGGAGTCATCTGCAAAGATTTTTATGTTGCTGTGCTTGATGATGTCATTAATGTCATTAATGTAAATGATGAAAAGAAGTGGGCCCAGCACAGTGCCTTGCGGAACGCCACTACTGACTTTGGCTGGGCTTGATTTTACCCCTTCAACTACAACATGTTGAGATCTGTCTGTCAGGAAACACTTAATCCATTTCAGTAACTTTCCAGAGACACCAATGTTGGATAGTTTTTTCAATAGGATCTTGTGATCGACCCTGTCGAAGGCCTTACTGAAATCAAGGTAGATGACATCGGTGTTGGAGCCCTCTCCCAAAGCTCTCAAAATGTCCTCAAAGTGATGCAGGAGCTGCGTTAGGCAGTCCCTTCCATTACGGAACCCATGTTGGTTGGAGATCAGCCGTCTGTTGCTTCCAGAAATTGGGTTATTCGAGATCTCACCACCCTCTCAAATACCTTGATGATATGAGAGGTGAGTGAGATCGGAGGGTAATTCACTGCAAGGGACTTGTTTCCCTTTTTGAAAACTGGGACAACAGACTGGGCAGAAGGTTTTTTGGAATATAGCCAGCATCCAGTGAGTTTCTCCACAGATTAGCAAGGGGAGATGCAAGTTGGTGTCGACACACCTTCAGGACACAAGCAGGGAACCTATCGGGGCCTACTGCTGAATTATGTTTTATTTCGTTTATCGCCGCTAAGACATCAGGGGCACTAAACGTTATGTCCGATATAGTGTGTTGGGGGTTGACATCACTGATACAGCCCAGATCGGCCATATCAGGATTGCTGAAAACAGAGCAGTATTGTTTCTGCAGTATATACATATATATATATACATATATTTATACATGTATATATATACATTTATTTATACCTATATAGATATATATATACATGCGTACATATATATATATCCATATATATACATATACATATATATATCCATATATATACATATACATATATATATATATACAATATATATACATACATATATATATATATATATACATATATATATATATATCTATATATATACATATAACATTATATATATATATACATATATATATATATATACATATATATTATATATATATATATATACAATATATAATATATATTACATATATATGTATATATACATATATATATATATATATATATATATATATATATAACATATATATATATACATATATATATATATATACATATATATATATACATATATATATATACATATATATATATATATACATATATATATATAATATATATATATACATATATATATATATATATATATATAACATAACATATAAATATATATACATATACACATACATACATATACATATATAATATATAAATATACATACATATATATATACGTACATATATATACATACATGTAGATATATACATGTATATACATACATGTATATACATATATACATATGTGTATATATATATATATTTGAATAAGGGTAGAAATTGATATTAATCAATCAAAACCAGTGGCCTAGCATATTAAAAAAATCCGAAGATTAAAATATATTTACATACAAAATTTAAAGGACTGACCATTAAAAATGGACGGTCAACATGCTAGATATAGACGTCAAAATCGCTATTTTCCGCGAAGAATGTGTTCTCAAATAAAAACTCAGCACAAACCAAAGTGTAAAAAATAAGCAAAACAAATGAAGATATACGCATATGGATACGTGGATATTAACAATCGAAACTGATCGCTACATATTTAATCGTTGTTATTTCGTATATCTTCATTTGTTTTGCTTATTTTTTACACTTTGGTTTGTGCTGAGTTTTTTTTTGAGAACACATTCTTCGCGGAAAATAGCGATTTTGACGTCTATATCTAGCATGTTGACCGTCCATTTTTAGTGGTCAGTCCTTTAAACTTTGTGTGTATATATATATATATATATATATATATATATACATAAACACAATAAAAAGTCTCTTCGTCTGTGCAATTAAATAAGTAATTTCTACTCAGGCTGTCGATAGATATGCTTTAACTTCCGACAGTGCATGGTGTTGTATAACTTGTAAATTAAAATACGGGAATAATAGCAAAAGGGTCTCATGACCGACGTAAGAAACAATCTACCGCTGTGATTTCTTTTTCTCTGTCTTTCAATTTAGCAATTACAAACCTCAACAGTCACGCATGAACTTTGGTAACTGAATAGCAACCAATTTCAAATATAGTCCACATTCATAAAGGAGACAACTACTACCAACGCTACTGCAACTTTGGCTGAAGTTACCACAACGGCAGCCACTGACGCACCTACAGCAGTTGCTACTACGATTGAGTAAGAGTTACAAGGAAAGGAAACCCCATTGGCATGTGGCATTTTATACAGAAAAGCCTGTGATTTTTCAGAACTGGTTTTGTGTTAATCTAATTTATTGCAATTTGTTTTAACTTCTTGTTCAGCATGTCTAAGTTGTTTTTAGTTTTCCTTTTTCCAAACGATTCATACTAGTAACTTCTTTAGAAAAGAATATGTTATCGAAATAAATTTCTCACGTTCGTTTGATAAAGTTCTCAATGTATTTCCTTTTATGAATATGAAACTTCTTCACCTTATATCTATCTATCTATCTATCTATCTATCTATCTATCTATCTATCTATCTATCTATCTATCTATCTATCTATCTATCTATCTATCTATCTATCTATCTATCTATCTATATGTCTGTCTGTCTGTTTGTTTGTCTGTCCATCTATCTATATCTATATAAATATATATATATTTACAGGGGTTGGACAAAATAATAGAAACACCTAGCATCATAGTAACATAATTTGGAAATATTTATAAAATAGTTAAAAGCTTGTTTATTTTTACGATTTTTGATTTATTATTAGTATTGCTTACTTGCTTTGCTAAAATTGTTGTTTCTTTTCAGATATCATCAGAAAAAGGTAATTAAAATTCATTAAAATGACAGATCTATCGGACTTTCAAAGAGGTCAAATTGTTGCTGCTCGTATGGCAGGGGTTAGAGCAATGAAAATAGCCGAAATGTTTGGTGTATCAAGATGTACTGTCTCGAAAGTAATGACAACCTTTGAGAAAGAGTGAGAAACCTCATCGCCGAAGCAAAACTCCGGAAGAAATCCAAACCTTTTAGACAGGGACTGTCGGACTCTTATGCGAATTGTTAGAAAGGATCACAAAAGTGCAGCTCTCAAAATTACTGCACCTCGAGAACCCAGTTTTCACAAAAACTGTTCACCGGGAGCTGCACAAAGCTGAATTTCACGGGAGGGCTGCTATCAGAAAACCACTACTTTCAAAAACAAATACTGCAAAACATTTAGAGTTGAGTAAAAATCTACAGAATTGGTCCCTACAGCAGTGGAAGTATGTTATTTTCTCAGACGAGTCATTCTTTACCATATTTCCGACCACCGGCCAAGTATATATGTGGAGACAGCCAAAAGAAGCATGTGACCCAAACTACCTTCTCCCAACTGTTAAACATGGAGGAGGATATGTGATGATCTTGTGGGGTGGGTGGGGGCTATATCCTGGAAATCCACGGGCCCAATGGTTTCCCTTCATGGCAGAATTGATAGTCAAGATTATTTAAGCATTACTCAAATTCATCCTATGGTTGCGGTACTGTTTCCGGAGAGAAACGCAATCTTTCAGGATGATAATGCACCACGAGAAACATGGTAGTGAAGTTGAACGTCTTGTCTGGCCATCACAGCCCCCAGATCTCAATATTAGTGAACATTTATGGTGCATTCATCACTACAAGAACTGGATGAAGAATGGACAAAAATTCCTTTGGAAACAATTCAAACTTGGTACGAGTTCATACCTCGTAGAATTCAAGCTGTAATTACTGCCAAAAGAAATCCTACCCCATATCAAAATAAATTTGTTTGAAATTTTAAGTTATCTCCATTAATTTTGTCCAATAAAGGTGGTGCTCTAGCATGGCCGCAGTCAAATGACTGAAACAAGTAAAAGAGAGAGTAAAAAGAGTGAACACATAAGAGATGCAGCAATATCAAAGGAAGGTTAACTGGGAGGATAGTTTTCGTATGTGGCAGATGCTCGGGAGCTATAAATAACACTGAAAATGTACAGAGAACAACTTCCGCCACATTCCAGGGAGAAAAACTAGAAGTCGGTGATAGCTTCCGTTACCTAGGTGACCAAGTCAGTAGCGAAGGAGTGTGCACTGAAAGTGTAGCCACTAGAATAAGAATAGCCTGGGCAAAGTTCAGAGAGCTCTTACCTCTGGTGGTGACAAAGGGCCTCTCGCTCAGAGTAAAAGATAGACTGTACGACGCATGTGTACGAACAGCCATGCTACATGGCAGTGGAACATGGGCCGTGACTGCTGAGGACATGCGTAAGCTCGCAAGGAATGAAGCCAGCATGCTCCGATGGATGTGTAATGTCAGTATGCATACTCGACAGAGTGTTAGTGCCCTGAGAGAAAAGTTGAACCTAAGAAGCATCAGATGTGGTGTGCAAGAGAGACGACTGCGCTTGTATGGTCATGTGGCGAGAATGGATATGGATAGCTGTGTGAAAAAGTGCAACACCCTAGCAGTTGAGGGAACCTGTGGAAGAGGTAGACCCAGGAAGACCTGGGATGAGGTGGTGAAGCATGACCTTCAAACATTGGGCCTCACCGAGGCAATGACTAGTGACCGGGACCTCTTGAAATATGCTGTGATGCAGAAGACTCGGCAAGCGCAAGTGTGACCATAACCTTGTGGCCTGTGCTAGGGGTGGAAGAAGAGGCACTTATGCGCGCCTCTTCTTCACTGGACGCTAAACTCTGTTTGCAAAGACCAGTTGAGGCAAGTGAAATCGAAGTCGAAATCAAACTCGGTGACTAGCATCCGTTGCTAGTGGAGTGCTAAGAGTACCATACGAGTGAAATCATTGCCAGAACAAGCTGGCCTTCGTGCCGATGGTACGTTTAAACACACCATTCGAGCGTGATCGTTACCGCGTCACCTTACTAGCACTTGTGCTGGTGGCATGTGAAACATTCGAGCGAGGTCGTCGCCAGTGCCGCTAGACTGGCTCCTGTGCAGGTGGCACGTAAAAAGCACCATTTGGGCGTGGCCGTTGCCAGTACCACCAAACTGGCCCTCGTGCCGGTGGCACGTAAAGGCACCCACTACACTCTCGAAGTGGTTGGCGTTAGGAAGGGCATCCAGCTGTAGAAACTCTGCCAGATCAGATTGGAGTCTGGTTCGCCAGACCTCAGTTAAATCGTCCAACTCATGCTAGCATGGAGAGCGGACGTTAAATGATGATGATGATTATTTATATATATATAGTAGTAACAGAAGAGAGGAATTTCGGTTGTCCCCACGTGGTGGATTGTAATGTATATAAGAAATAAAAAAGGAAAATACGCACACTTACATGGTTATAATATAATTTTTAATGTATCGACCGGTTTCGCAATCGCTATCCATGATATAATGTTTAATTTATATGAATATATATTTTTTCTTAAGAAGAAATTTGGTCCATGTTGTTTGTAATGAAATTCACGAGTGAATGATTTTACAAGTTGACAAGTAAAGGGATGTAATTGGTTCTTATTATTGTTATTGTTGTGTGTAAGGGAGATAACTGTTTAGGATTTGGGTGGGGAATAAATATGTGTACAGAAAGGAGACAGGTTTAAAAAAAGAGGACCTTGTTTAGTAGGGGGTTTAAGTACAGTGATGTAATATGTTAAAATATAAAAGTTAGTTATGCGTGCATATTCAGACGCGTTTTGTATTTTTCAATGAAAAAAGTTTCTTTATTTAAGCGTTCTAAGGGAAGACTGTAAAATTTGGTTTGATGTTACCTACTGTAGAAAATGCAAAGTGCTAAATTGTAAGTAGAAACCGTTATCAAAGAAGGCACTGGGGTACAAATGATTAAAAAATTAGCTCTGAGGGCAATGCATTCCACTCAAGCACGCACATGAACATAGCCGCAGACAAATGATTAAAATCGATAAAAGAATAGAGAAATTGATTTATTTACCCATCATCCATGATACTCGATATGAAAGCTTTGAAATTACAAAGTTATAAACGAATTCTTTCGAAACTGTAGAAAAAAAGAAAAAAAGAACGAGAAACGAATATAACGGAGGTAAAATTATTTGAAATTATATAAATGAGAATATTTTGTCGTTATTGTAAAGTTTATTAAATAATTTTCAGGTTTGTTGCAAATTAGTAATAAAAACAAGCAAAGAAAACCAAACAAAAGAACAGCATAAAAATTAAATCTAAATTAAAATGATCGTCACTATGGAGAATCTTGAAATGTTTTTGTATTTCAATAAGCGCTAAGAGTTATCTCACATGAATGACCAGAAATAGTTTTCATTTCAATATATCGTTTTCTCTTACAAGATTAGCTCATTTGTTCAATCAACCCAAAATATTAGCCACGCCTTTCTCAGATTACACCCAACCGTCTTAAATACCTGAATATATATATATATATATATATATATATATATATATATATATATATATATATATATATATATATGCCATACATACCATACATATATACCATACCATACATATAAATAGCATACATACCATAAATACCATACACACATATATATATATATATATATATATATATATATATATATATGTATGTATATATATATATATGCATGTATATATATATATATATATATATATATATATATATATATATATATATATGCATATATACATACATATATATATATATAATGCATATATACATACATATATATACATACCTATTTGTATATATACATGCATATATGGGTACAGGACATAAAAAAACATTGAAATTCGCGTCTGAAAGAAGTAGAGACAAACACTTTCCTCTCTAGTCAATTTCTCATCAACTTCAAGTATCATTTGAACAGGAAAGTGAGAGTAGAGAGGCAAGTTTGTCTAGTAAATGTTTCAAAAAAAGATAGGTGAATATAGCAAGGATTGCATGTATGAATGACGAAGCCACCTTGAGCTTAATCCTATGAACCCGGAAAAATTTAAAACAGAGGGTTACTTACTTGCAAACAAATGTGGTAACATGTAACATTATTGACCGAGGTTACCGTGGTCTTTTCCGTAGGCTTTTCTTTCCACGGATAAACCTTATCTGCTTCCCCCCTTACACTTTACATCATGACATTTCTGTGATACACGATCCCTATTGATCGTTTTTTTCTTTTCTTTTTTTCTTTTTTCTCTTTTGATCGAAAACCTACCCCACTCCCTTTTTTTCTACCCTAAAAGAAAAGCTCTACTTTGTTATTTGTTCCGTCTGTGTCCAGCCCTGTGTGGCTAATAAAGAAAGATATTCTATATATGTATGTAAATAAGTCTTTCCACTATAAGGATAATAACTGTATGATTCGAGAAGTATTTAACTGCTATTTGTTGTAGAAGTGATCATGTAACGATTCACAAGTAAGCTTTTATGTTCATGATGTTATCATAATACCATTTGTATTGTGAGGGTGGCAAGTTCCGGGAATAAGCCAGGTTGCTTTCTAAACATATGATTCCGGGATTAGCCCCACTATATGGCATTTGGGGCAAGGGTTTTTTTCTACTAACTGACCAAGTGGATTTGGTAGACGAAATCTGAAAAGGCGAGTCGTACGCGCACGCGCGCGCTCACACACACACCACCGCTAGACAACCCATGTTTTGTTTTGCTTTACTTCATCGTAACCTAGCAGTTTGGCAAAAATGACCGACAGAATAAGTACCAGGCTGAAAAAATACTGTTGTTGTAGGCTGTGCCCCAGCATGGCCGCTGTTTGATGACTGTAACAAGTAAGACATAAAAAGATATATAGCTAGTAAGATAGATAAATGCAATTAGTGTTGATATAATTACTTACATGGGGCACAACTGATACAGAATCAAAAGAAAAATGAAACGAGGAAATTATATAAAGTCATATCTCGATAGCTGTTTCAGGAAATCAAGAGTTACTAATAGCGATAATTCTTAGGTGACATGTGCAACTAGAGACCAGTGAGATGAAGTTATTACCATAAGCTTGACTCCCCTTTCAGGAAATTGGCAAGTGTGAGTTGTTTTGTAGTGGTTACAAATATAGTGTGAAAGGCGAGAGAAAGCAGACCGAAATAGTGAGTAGAAGTGGCTCGTTAAGAGATAAGATAAGCGGAAGAAGTCCAGTCCTAAAACACGAGATAAAAAAAATGAAAAGATAATGTTGGATGCTAGTCTGGGTGAAGGTGTACGTCACAGGTAGTCAAAGTACTCGTACACGGAAAATAAGATAGTTGAGAATGTGTGTGGTCTAAAGAGGTGTAGAAGAGAGAAGCCCTGACGCACGGGAATGGGTGTCGGTCGGAGTAGCAGAGGTACAAAGTATAGAGAGTAAAAGCAAGTTGACAACAAGGAGAAATTAAAATGTAACCTCTTTTGTAAACATAAGTTTTACTGCACATTTGTTCATTATGTAAAATCAATATATTTCTATATAACAAACTTTCTTTTTTTTTTCTCCATACTTTCCTCCTCTTATCTCTCTTATCTCTCCGATGACAGACACACACATAAACATGTTTTACGTCACCAACTCTTTCTTTCCCCCCCTCTCTCTCTATATATATATATATACACATACATACATATGTGTGTGTGTATTATGCATGTATGTATGTATGTATGTATGTATGTATGTATGTATGTATGTATGTATGTATTGTACTGATATGTGTTGAGACAACGACGAACACGGAAGTTAAAAAAACTACATAAATTTTTAACTGCTTTAAACATTACCAAAATATCTACTTTATATATTTCATTAAATTTAAATAAATGAAAATATTTATTGAAAAACAGGTAATTAATTAGTATTTCATGTTTCCTTTTAATTGGAAAACGAGGTGGCGTGGGTGGGGGGAAATTAGCAAAAATTACCTAAATCTTTTCTTTACTGATTTCTTGTTCTTTTCCAGGAAAAAGTCTGACCTCGTTCAGAAAGTGACAAATGATCGAGAACCACCGAATTGGACAACGTGTAGTCCGCTACTCGAAAAACCAAAGCAGAAAAAGATAAACGATGGTCAAAGCAAGAAAGCAGTTATCCATAAACATATTCAGCACTGACCTGGGGACGGGCTTAAACAACAACAACAACAACAACTCAACTACATTGTTTACATTGTTTACAATATTTACATTTGACGGATATTTGTCCTCATCTTGTTTGACGGACAAATATCCGCCAAATGTAAATAATGTAATAGTGTACATAATTCCTGAACTCTTGAATTTAGAACTGTAACATCTCAACTGTTTGGTGTCTCACTTTTTTTTTGTATCGGACATTAGAACAGTCGGAACAAGTATAAACCAGAACTTTGAAAATACCAACCTTTCTTTCGAGCGATAAAAATAATATATATATATATATATATATATATATATATAATATATATATATATATATATATATATATATATATAGATGACGGAATGTGAGGAGGTGATGTCTACTGCTCTCGGTGTAGATCCAGTACTGTATAACAACGTGATCCAAGGAAGACGTATAGTAGGCAGTAACAAAAACAAGAACAGCAGCAGGAGCAGCAGCAGTAGCAGCGAAGTGGCAGCAGCAGGAAAACGATACTACTACCACTACCACCACCACCACCACCACCACCTACACTAGTATTTAAGTTATTTATTTGAGGCTTTCTTATTAGTATGTGACACAGAATTTGCCCACATAACCAGATGTGCATGAATAAGCAGACAAACCTTCCTAAGTTGACCTTATTAGTAATGAGATATGTTTGAATGGAAGTATGTTTAAACAGCAAATGTATTTTCTATTTCTTTTTTTTTGTCTATTTGACAAAAAATATTCCGGTGGCATACTTGCCAAGTAAGTATTCAAATCGGAGGCCGTGTGATTGCACGCGGAAGACACATTCCTGCAGTTCAAAAACACTGTTGACGATGTCTATAAACTTCACTTAAACATTTATTTTTTTCATTGATGTTGTTAAATTTTCCGTCGTGCGAGATGCGACCTGGTCACTGACAAGATTACTCCGCAACCGTGTCGTCTTGTCAGTAATCCGGTGGCACATTTTGACACCATATTACAAATTATAAATATTTTGCTAATTAACAGTGTTTGTGAGTTTTTGAATTACTAGCAAGTGTCTTCCATCCTGCAATCGTCAAAATAAATACATCTTCCAAAAATATTTCAAAGGGCCAGCCTTGTCACACTCTGTGTGACGCTGAATCTCCCCGGGAACTATGTTATAGGTACACGTGTTTGTGGAGTACTCAGTCACTTTCACGTTAATTTTACAAGCAGGTTGTTCCGTTGATCGTATCAGCTGGGACCCTCGTGGTCGCAACCGACGGAGTGCTCCTTCCTTCCTTCATTTATTGAGATAAGCTAGACCATGTAGGGGCCCGACGAAACTTGCTTAGGTCTAAATTGTTTTACAAACAAGTTATCTTGAATATTTTTATAGTTCCTTTCATTCTGTTTCAATTGTGTGGCTCTAATGTACCACCAACCAGATGGACACACTGTTTGCAGCATGATGATATTCTCATCATAAAGAACTGTCCATTGCCCTTTTCTTTTTGGTGATTCTTGCAGAAGAATGGTGCATTGGTGAAAAGGTCCAGTGCATCAGCGACAATATGAACTGTAGAGCCAACGTCTTGGAGGACGAGATCCAGTGAATGTTGTTCGCATTATTCAAAATATAAAGCAGAAAACAGATCTTTCAATCTTTTTGTACGCCTGAAATGTCTCCGCTCATGGTACCTGCACCATTAAAGGAAAAACAGCATAATTCTGAGTCCAGTGAAATGTTTTGGCAGTAACAAAAATCCAGAATAACTTTAGCCAGTGTCTCCCAAGATCAGTCAGGAGAGTTATAAAAGCCGACAAAATCTTCAGCGACATTCAGCTCTTCAGAAACATAACAGACAATAATTGATGTTTGTTCCATACCGCAGCAGTCAGAGATGCAATCACATATAATACCAATAAACATGAAATTTTAAACCATTTTTTACCGATCACATGCAGGATATTATGAGCCTATTATGAGCCACCGACTTACTTTTGCACCGCATTCTTTGGCAAGTTCTTTAACAAGATTTACAAAGTTTCCTGTGTCATGTTCATACCATTGTAATGCTCGGCCTTCCCTGCCACAGAATCTGCTTTGAAAATAACTTGCTTTTGTTTTTGCATCAGCTACTTATTCAAAACGACGGATATGTCTGTCTTGGGCCGAAAAGCACTTTCTGATTTCCTGTAGTGATTGGAAAGACTAGGTCCAACAATCTTTTCTGTAATTTTGTCCCAGTTACGTACACCAGTCATGAAGGCAATTTCCTTAGTCGATATGATCCTGTTATGCCGAACTCTTTCCAAAAAATACCAGTAGGTGACACCATCATGCTGTATATCTTAATGAAGCCACGGGGCTTTCTTGAATCAGTCTGGGCAGCACGAGAGTTTGTTTGCATCATTGGGTAACTTGAATGTCTTTCCAGGCGCAAATTATAGTGCAGAGATTCAGTTGGCTAAATATTTTGTATAATTATTCCTCATCTTATTCATATCATGTCCGTCACTGATGCTGATACATCCTTTATAATGAATACAAGGACGTCATTGTTTGTTCATAATAATTCCTACTGGGTGAAAAACAATGGAAACGAACCATTTGATATTACTATGGGGAATTATGGTGGTACAGAGGTAGTGACTTTTATATATATTGTAGTTGGCCTTTATATTCCAGTATCCTTAAAAAAGAGATAGAAAAAGCTGATATAGGATTATACACGGAAGACGGTCTTGGAGTGTTACATAAAAAAATGGACGCCATATGAATAAGATAAGGAAACAAGTTATGCAAAATATTTAGCCAGCTGAACCTAAGAACTACAATTAACTCTCATAATACAAAAATTAATTTCAAAAATGTTAATATAAATCTTACGAGTGGTTCATGTAGATTTAAACACTGCCATAAATCAAATGAGGATACCTTCTATATTGCAGATGAACTGCAAGATGCAGTAGGAAAGAGTGAGAGAAAGTTGTGGCGAAAGAGTCATTACCTTCTGGCGGAGCCACGTGGGGCTAAGGTGTTTCGCTCATAAACACACATCGCCCGGTCTAAGATTCGAAACCGCAATCCCTCGACCGTGCCTCCACTATATATATATATATATATATAATATATATATATATAATATATATATATATATATATATATATATATATATATATCACCGTGATCACCTTTGACCGACCAGGCTATCAGATGTTGCTACACATCGCTGGTCACAATGCGAGCAGGCCAACAGAAGAAAGAGTGAGAGGAAGTTGTGGCGAAAGAGTACAGCAGGGTTCGCCACTACCCCTGCCGGAGCCTCGTGGAGCTTTAGGTGTTTTCGTTCAATAAACACTCACAAAGCCCGGCCCGGGAATCGAAACCACGATCCTACGACCGCGAGTCCGCTGCCCTAACCACTGGGCCATTGCGCATCCACACACACACACATATATATATATGTACACACACACGTGCATACACAAACACATACACATACACAAACTCATACACACACGGACACACACACGCATATATATGAGTCGTTGCACCAGTCGGTGGCTGATCGTGATTATAATACGTGACCAAAGCTCTGATCAGTGATGCGTGCAAATTGATCATGTTACCAATTCAAATAAAGACAACTCATATATGCTTCACGTATATTTGAACAGGTAACTACTTCTTATTCATACTCATCATTTCTCAGAGCTTCGCTTCCATATTTTATATACATATACAACATATTTCGATACACACAGAAATACATATATACACATACATGTACACAAATACGTGTGTGCGTATTTTATTTTTATCTTTTACTAGCAGTATCGCCGGGTTTGTTTCGACCCTTTAGAATTGGAATTTTTGAAAAGTAAAAATTTTGCATTATGTAGCTTGTTATTCTGTTTAAGTGAACATTTTTCTGGTTGAAATACACCGAAAAATGGCAACACAGCAGTCACAAAATTGTAAAAAATAGGGATCTTCATAGAAAGAAAGCACCTTTTTGATGTAAATAATTTTTGGTGTTAACATGGTCCGATTTGAATTTTTTCTTCTACGGAAGGAAGAGCAAGCCTTCTTTTATCATACTCGCAACTTGCGCCACAGGGTCTCGGAGGAGATAGTGTTAATTGAAGGCTACCAAATCTGCCAGACACAGACAACTTCAGCTTTATATATAGAGAGATATAAATGGAGATATTTCCTTATTGCGGCTGATTTTATTTCTACGAAATAAGAAGATTCATTGCGGAACTGATATCTTAACGAATTGTATCTATTTAATCACCTGAGGAGACACATCTGCACGGCTAGTGACTCCTGAAACATTTGTTTACTGTCTCACCCGCGAGGGATAGACACTAGGCGTGTCGAAACAATTG
Source organism: Octopus sinensis (assembly GCF_006345805.1). Classification (NCBI taxonomy): domain Eukaryota; kingdom Metazoa; phylum Mollusca; class Cephalopoda; order Octopoda; family Octopodidae; genus Octopus; species Octopus sinensis. Next base: position 67,620,658 of record NC_043011.1, on the reverse strand, counting down.
CCATAAATTCTCCGATATTCTATCTTCCGTCCTTTATTTACCACTAGCACTATGACCCGGCAACGCCGGGTCATAGTGCTAGTGCATGCATATACAGCTGCATACGTGCACACATACACCCGAGTACTGTCCAAATATCCGACCAATCACATACAGGTAGCTGGCATTCAATTGGCGTATCAAGTATCAGGCATTTTGATTGGGATTTGGATAGAAAATTCACAAAAAAGTCACTTCTATTGATTTTCTAATGGCTTTGCGGGGTGACTGGGGAAATGTAAAGATGTGCATGACCACCCTTGGACGGTTTTGAATGGCCATAGAAAGTGCGAGCCCTCTAACTGAAAAATTGTGGATTTGTATAAAGGGCACACACACAGACAGACAGTTTGCTGTTTATATATGGTAAATATATGTGTATAGACAACAGGTAGGTGTATTAGTTTGACATTCGGGAAAGTGAGGAAATCTTTTACATTTCGATACATATATATATATCTCATCATCATCGTTTAACTTAGCAGTTCGGCAAAAGAAACCGATAGAATAAGTACTAGGCTTCCAAAGAATAAGTCCTGGAGTCGATTTGCTCGACTAAAGGCTGTGCTCCAGCATGGCCACAGTCAAATGACTGATACAAGTAAAAGAGTAAAGAGAGAGAGAGTAACAAAATTGTTCTTAAATTTAAAGTTTAGATTTTTAAATGCTCGTCTTTCAAGTATTTCAGAATTGTTTAAATTTAATCTTGCATCTCATAAACTGACTGAAAAGTTAATTTTGTTCGTGTTTGAATTTATTACAATAGCTTGTGTTCGAGTAAATGGTACTTGGTCCACAATAAACCTTTCGACGTGAGTGTTGAAAATCAACCGCGGTATGCATTTTCATAATTTTTAGAAACTCCTTTTCCTAATTTTTAGGAACTTGATCGACATGCGTAGCCGTTATGTAATTTGTATTTGTCAATGGGTGTAGGGTTAGGATTGGTTGACTGATAACAATATATGATTCCTATTCCGGATCCACCAACGCCAACCCACTGTATCTCTCAGCTAAATAAAGCCTCATTAGAATTTATCAGAAGGAGATTGATCTGTTGATTGCTTCTCAGGAATTCATATTCCGTTTCTTAGAAATACATTGTTGTTGGTCGCGTGATCACTAAAGGAAGTGACTCAGCAAATCCCACAGTATTTTTCCTCTTCTTTTCCCCTTCCCCATCTCCTCCTCCTCCTTAGTAGTAGTAGTTGTAGTAGTAGGAGGAGGAGGTGGAGGTGGAGTAGGAGGCGGAAGAGAGAGAGAGAGAGGGGAGGAGGGAGTCGAAACCATTGAATTCTCATATCTTATTTACTCAGGCCATTCATGTTGTAGCGACCGATTGTCCCCGCTAAATAGGGATCACGGCAGCCGATCGGAGAAACCCCACGAGTTAGTGTGGATGCTGTTGCGAGTGCCCTGGCCATTTTCTGCGGCAACGGCATTGCACTCATTGCCGCAGTGCGTGGTTGAGTACCCCACTTTTGTTCTGGGCGATGTGGACCCTCACCCGCCTCCCCTTCCATCTTCCACTGCTTTTCCCCCATCCCTTCACCGCCCTTTTATTCTCCTTTCTCTTTCTTTTCCCTTCTATCTCTATCCCTTTCCTGTTTTCTTCAATCTTTTATTTTTTCACTTGTTTCCGTCATTCGACGTGGTGGACATGCAGGGGCACAGCCTCGACGAGTTTCATTCCAATGCATCGACCCCAGTGCCTTTTTCTTCAAAAGCCAGCTACTTATTCCATCGGACTCTATGGCCGAACCGCTAACTTACGGGGACGTAAACACATACCACTACCTGTTGTCAACGGGTAGTGGGGAAGGGAGGACAAATACAGACACAAAGTCAAACACACGCATACATACACACACACATATATATATGCATACATACCTACACACACACACTAACGTTCTTGTCCCAGTTTGTATTTTTCTACATATGATATATATAGCGACGTCCGTACCCTCTTTGGCCTTGTATGTAAGTACATATTCCTGTAAATTTGGTACGACTCTACACATTGTCTCTCTCTCTCCTACATTTCTCTGCCTTTCACACTTTGCACTCTACTCTGATCTATCCCCTTCTCCCCCTCTCTCTCTACTTCTCCTCCTTTTCTCTTTTCTTGCCTCTGATTCTTTGGTCTACTCTTCCCCCCACTCTCTCACAATTCTCTGTCTTTCTCACTTTGCACTCACAAGCCAATCCTTGGCACGCACTCTTTTTTCTCCCCTCTTTAATTCCTTCTTTCTCTCTCTTCTCCCCCCTTTGTTGCCTTCGTCCCTCTTTTTCTCTCTCTCTTTGTTTCCTTTGCCCCCTTTCTTTTCTCTCTCTTCTCTCACATGATCGCTGGTCAAATCAGCCCTTTTGGCCTCCGACCACTGCCGTGAGAACATCGTTGTCTTCGTCTGCCGATAAAGGCATTTTTTCCAAATACGCCAGCTAAACTTGTACTGTTTATTAGTCGTAAGACACCCGCTGTTTTTGTCCTGTTTTTACCATTATTGTTTTTTGTATTTTATATTCGTGTGGCATCGTCCGTTTTTCTGTCCCTGTTTCGTATACATTCGATCCTTCTTCCAAGAAATCTAATGCTCATAGATTAGTTTTTCCTTGGGACTGGCCGGATCGGAGCGATCTCAAGATTAATCAGCTGAAATTGCTAGGATGATCTGGTTCTTGACTGAAGATTGAAGGCTTCGAATGTCCCGTCCGTGTTTTTTGTATCATCTTCTAAATGTTTTACGTTCTTGTCCCAGTTTGTATTTTACTACATATAATATATATATATATATATATATATATATTATATATATATATATATATATATATATAAAGGGGTTTGTATGATTGTGTATAGAGGGATATATATTATTCGAAGAAATTCCAGCTCTGTTTTTTATGCTTTATTTATATTCTTTATAATATTAATGTCGAATTCTACATTAATATTATAAAGAATAAAACATAAAAAACAGACAGAGCCGGAATTTCTTTTAATAATATATATCCCTCTATACACAATCATACAAACCCCTTATATATATATATATATATATATATATATATATATATATATATATATATATATATATATGCGGAAAGTCTATTTTAGCTTCCGTCAACCAGATCCACTCACAAGGCTTTGGTCGGCCCGTGATTATAGAAGATACATCCCCAAGGTGCTACGTAGTGGGATTGAACCCTGAAGCATATGGATGGGAAGTAAGCGTCTTACCACACACACATACACGCCTCTGTGTGTGTGTGTGTACTCCGTTACTGCTTCATAATAAAAGTTTGTTTACATGATCATATTTGATCAGTTTGTCAGAAGAATCCGGTAGAGTAAATAATTATTGGGGGCGCTTCGTTCGACGGAAACCTAGGAAGGACGTGCTCCACCATCGCCATAGTCCAATGACAGAAACAAGTAAAAGATTTTTAAAAAATGATTATAGTTAAATTTCAATTACTTTAGTTAAGTTAAACCATTAGCGCTGATGGCCTTTTATATTTAGAACCGGACAGATAAGCCATCATATTTCTGCAACACCTGTATTTTTCTGAGATACCTTTAATTAGTCATCAAAACTGGAGTGTCCTTCAGATATTGTAAGAAATGTTTTTTTTATATATATTTATTATCAGATAAAGTTGTATAAAAAATGGTAATAAAAAAAAAGGTGCCCTAATGGGTACCACTCTTAGTTTTAGTTTTAGGAATTTACAGAGTTTTGCGAAATTGTATTCTACACGTAGGAAAACGGACAGTCTGAGCTTTTTGGCTTAAATCATTGCAACAGACCATTAAATGTGTTTATGGGGAGACAAACAAGCAAGATATGAGGTGGTCGAGAAGGGTACTAAAATTAACAGTGAAACAGGCTTTCGCAAATCGTAAGAATTCCCTTGTGTACACCAAAAATTTCTGAAAGTTTCAGAAAGTAGGGAAGTTATGAAGGTTTATCTGCCGTGCATAAAGCAGAATTCCACCCACTGTGTTTAATAGCAAAGTTGATACATACCGGAATGCGGTCGGCGTGGTGGTGTTCTTTATGAAAGTAGTAGTAGTAGTAGTAGTAGTAATTATAAACGTTAACTTTATAGTGGTCGTCGCTGCTGCAGTACCAGTAGTAGCAGTGATAGTAGCAACAGTGGCAAAAAACAGCAGTGATAGTAGTAATAGTAGTAGTAGTGGTGATGGTGGTGGTGGTGGTGGTGGTGGTGGTGTTGGAGGTGGTGGTGGTAAGAGAGCCGAAACGATAAAATCCTTATAATTTGTCATTCGACGAAAGTTAGAACAAGGGACGTAACTCTCTGAACTCCAGCCTTACGCTTGCAACACAGAAGTTGATGCTTTTTTATCTTTTCTTTCCTTTCGTCTCTTATTCTATTTTATTATGAAGTCTTTTGTTTGTTCATATCTGATCACACACAAAACCAATCATAATTAAAAGATTGCCTTGGTTACGAAAGTCTGGCAAGATATTTGCTTCGCAATCTCATGCTTCCGGGTTCAGTTCTGCCACGTGATGTTCGATGTAGGCGTGCCTTTTATTATTATTATTATTATTAGTAGTAGTAGTAGTAGTAGTAGTAGCAGCAGCAGCAGTTGTAGTAGCAGTAGTAGTATAGTAGTAGTAGTAGTAGTAAACTGAAACTAATAGGAACCCGTAGAATGTATGTATGTAGGGGAGGTGGAGCGAAAAATTACCTGGTTTGGGGTACAGGAGGATCAGTTAATTATGGTTTTATCCAACATATTCCACTCTCAGATTCTCACACTTATTGCCGTGTTTTAAAATCTGATTTGCAAAAAAAAAAAAAAAAAAAAGAAATCGACAAGTTAAAAATTCTTTTTTTAATTCGAAAATTTAAAAAATGAACAAAAAACATTTCATAGACGTATGAATTCCTGTGTGTAGAATATAAATTCGTCGAAATTTTCCGAAGGTTTCAAAAATTAGAGGAGGCTATGAGGGGTTAAAGTAGAATTCCACCCAAAAATGTATTGGATTCGAATTGTTCGGCGAAAACACCTCAAGGCTGCACTGAAAAAACCTTTCTATCGAATGTGCGTTAGTGGGCGCGACATCAGAAAGAGAGAGAGGCGTGTGTGTTTGTGTGTGCATGTGAATGCGTGCGCGCGTGCGTGTGCGTGCGCGTGCGTGTGCGTGCGCAGCATCTGCGTGTGTGTTTATTTCATTTTTTAAAAAATTTCTATCTCGATTCTTTTGATTGCTTGTTATTTTTCTTTCTGCTGCAAATGCATTGGACTAAAACCGCGAGGCCGAAACGCCACAATGTCCGTCTCTCGACAATCAATCCTGTGTTGCTGTAGTAGTAACATGACAAGGTATTTGTCAACTTGAACACAACTTAGAAACAGGAAATTCCCATACACTCCCTGTGTGTGTATGTGCGTATACATACATACATACATACATACATACATACATACATACATACATACATACATACATACATACATGCATACATACATACATACATGCATACATACATACATACATACATACATACGTACGTACATACATACATACGTACGTACATACATGCATATATATATGTATTTGTATATATATATGTATATGTATATATAAAGGGAAAGTTTACGAAAATAAACAAAAGACGAAAGCAGGTTGAGTACAAACAAACAAATGTATTAGTATATGTATGTGTGTGTGTATGTGTGTGTGTGTGTGTGTCTGTATACACACAAGCACACACACTAAAATGGAATAAAGGCGAAACATTGTGTGAGCAATGCCAGATTATATATATATATATATATATATATATATATATAGAGAGAGAGAGAGAGAGAGAGAGCGCGCAATGAGAAAATGGGGGATCAATGGGTGGTTCATCAACTTTTAGACATTATATTATATTAACTTATATATATATATATATATATAAATGTATATATATGTGTGTGTGTATGTGTATACATACATACACACGCACAAGCACACACACAAACACACATACACACACACACACACTAAACTGGAATAGTTAAGGCGAAAGAGTGTGTGATCAATGCCGGAGGAGTTTATAAAGTAAGCTACAAAAAGAAAACAGAATAAAGTTGGGAGTTTTACCTTATATTTCAATGTTTCTGGTTATGATCCCTTCTTCGGGACATGTGGGCAAGTGAGGGATCGACCCGCACAAACTGGTGGTGCTATTGCCACTAGTCCCCTTCATGTAGCGCTTTTCTGTTATTTGTAGCTGGTCCCTTTTTGTTGGTAAGGAGGGCCGCCATGATTCTGAGATGGTTTCTATCGCGTTGAGTGGCTGACTCTGATGCACTTCGCAAATCTTGGGTCTTCTACTCTTGGAGGTGTTTTATGGTCGATGTTTCTATGCTCATACGTTCCTTGATTAGAACATGCAGTTTTCTGGAGGTGTTCACAATGTAGGATGTTCCACATTTGCTCATATATCACATAGGCCCTCGAGCACATTTCGAAGTCGTTGATATGGCAATCAGTTAGTATATACCCCCACGATGCTGTCTGTTGAATTATTTCTAGACGAAAATTTCGTCAGGCATGGACCGATGAGTACCATCTGTATGTAAAGTCCCTCCCTGCGGATCGTATATTGTGCGGTAGCTGTGGTTCTGTCGTCGAAATGGAGAAGTTTAATGAAGTACATGTGAGATAATAGCAGCAGCTGTGGCAACAACAGCGATAACGGCGACGACGATAAGAAAACCATGAAGAAAAACAATAAGAAATGGAAAGGAGATAAAAAGAAATACAAAATATTGAAAGACACACAAACTCCGCTGCCGCCATTACAGCAAAAACAGCAGCGAAAGGAATTTCTTTTGCAAGTACTGCAAGAATCTTCGAGATTTCTGCATTTGTAAGGTGCAACTACAATTGTCATAACAGATTGTTAAGAAAAATGGGCGACGAATAAACCTAAACGCTCCAACAGACGTTGTAGAAAACCTTCTCTGATACACGGTTATGTAACGCAGCATCGGAACACAATCGGGTCGGGTAGAAAAGGCAACTGAGGCCTGGGTACAAAAGTGCTTTGGGTGTGTGTAGGAACACAAATCCCATATCACTCGAGGTAAGAAACTCGGCATGGCTGGGGACAGATGTAGTGGCAAGATTTCACAGAACCAAAAAACTGATGAATAAAGAACTCTGCCTAATCCGCAGCTGTCGCACCCAGCGCCTCTCAAAATTGATGGTGATAAACCTTCCGCTAGAAATAACTATCACCTTGTTGATGGTAGTCGTCTTGACTGATATTAAGGAAGATACGACAAGTCTGGCGGTAAAAATGTACCGAAACAGAACTGGTCGGGGATAGGCATGGAACTAATCATAGCAGACAACCAACAAATCAGAGAAGACATACCTGATCTGATCGACAGCTCAGATGGTATCCACCTCTCTGTAACACAACTTTATAGCTTTCCTGCTCCCAACGAGTGGAGAAGGAAGCACGTCCGTCACTTTTAACAATACTACAAGTACAGTGGTCACAGTCTCAGCAGCGGACAGCACACTAGTAGCAACATCCTCGGGGACAGCAACAGCAACGCCAACAGAGGCTTCAGTCATAAAAAATCACAGAAACAGGAAAACTCCTAACCCCTACAAAATAATCAGCACCATCAACAAGAACAATATCAACGACAGAACACCACAGGCATGCCACCCCCTCCACACTTCGGATCAATCTGATATGTGATGTGATGTAGAAGAATGGAAAACTGCCTCCGTAAGAGGCGAGGAGAACGGAAGCGAGATCTAAACTCATCCACACAAAAAGCTGGAAGAAAATTGAAAGAAACACCATCATCTTCAGAGACGCAACCATCACCACAAATACCAGCATCACCACAAATACCAGCATCACCACAAATACCAGCATCACCACAAATACTACCGTCATTACAAATACTACCGTCATTACAAACTTGCATTCACACCAACAACCACAAAAGAAACAGTAAACCGAAAAATTCAGATTTACAACTACACGACCGTAGATACAAATAATTAATTGAATGCACCCCACCCCCACACACACACTTACAAACATTAAACTCAATGACAACATAAGAATTCCCCGACATTCAAAATCATGCAAATTCTTAAAACAGACCAACAAGCATACTGAAAACACACTGAAAACAAAATATCCCAAGGGAACGGGAGATTGATAAAGGAATATAAAGAAAATGCTCACAGCTATGCAGAAGAACAAAGCAACGATTCTTTCACAAGAATAGGGCAAGAGATAGGTCCTCGCTTTTGTCTTTCTCATTGAACATGGTCTTACTCAAAATGGAATGCATTAATGCACGTGAACTTGGGTCACCTAGGAAGTAGGGCAACCAACTCAACGACCTCAGATCGCTTGATTATAGATGTGTTAGTAATCAGTGAGACCAGTTCCCGCGGTACAAGCCACTGCACCAATTTTTGGTGGTTGCGAGGTGTATATATCTATGTCTGCCGTGATAGTGATGGCTTCTTTAGTAATTGCTCGAGAACGAGCACGTAGAGAAGCGGTGAAATTTGGCATCTTTGACGGACCGAACGGGCGATTCCAAGCGATTCCGTAGATGGCTGTTTACTTTGACTACCAAACAGATGTCGCAATACATTGCAGCGATCCAACCTCTGAAAACAGGATCGAAACCGTCCGCCGTGTGAAAAGCTTTTGGTTGATCTAAATTGATCAGGGCCCCAACCACGCAGGTTCCTACCCTACCCTCTCTATGATGTAGCGCGTGAGGTGGAAGTTGTCGAGGATAGATCTTTTCGGGACAGTGCATGTCTACGCATCACCGAACAGCCTATGACGACGAGCGCCAAACTCTTGCCTAACACCTTGGCTAAAATCTTATAATCTGCGTTCAGCAGAGTTATGGGTCAAAAATATCCATTTATCCCCACCTGTTCGGGTAACTCTCTCAGCAGTACCACCACGCCACGGCTTATAGCACTTAGTATTCTCCCGATCTGTTACTTGTAGACATCCTCCAAGAGGTTCCCGAACAAGTCTGGCATATGAAGATAAAACTCGAAGGGCAGACCATCCAGCCTCGGTGACTTCTCCCTTGTGCAGCACGTCATCGCATCCCGTATGTCTTCGGCTGTTATCAGCATTTCGCAGAACTCCTCATCCCTGGACGAAAGGTGCAGCAAACTGCCGAGATAGGAGGTGAAATCCACCACCGTGCCCGACACCCCTGCGCGTCGCATACAGTTTGGCAAAGTGCCGCTGAAATTCCATACATATCTGTTTGGGTTCATGTAGCATGCATCTGGCCCAGACCGTAAAAGACCGAATTGTAGTTTTGTTGTCACGTTACCCCTCTGTCACCCAGGCCCATTTAACGGCTTTCTTCCCCTAGTGACTTACAGCTCGCGCCCTAGTTCTGACAACGCAACCTTCGTGTTTGGTATTGAAGAATTGATCAAGAACCAATCTTGCCGCCAACACGACAGTCGCTATGCCACTCATAAGCGCCTCTTCTAGATTCCTAACTAGGTCTCTCTCTATCCTAGAGTCCTCTAAAGCTATTTTCTTACTCAATCTTACCGCCTCTACTCTGATAGCCATTTTCAGGACTACCCACCATCAATCGTTGACTATTACATCCGACAACTTCCGATTTTCTAACTTGCTTATCCAATCTTTACAAACTTCATGCACCGGGAAGGCTGTTTACACCTTCCAGTATCATGGGCCCTTGCCTGTGGATTCTATCTACGTGGACCGTACAGATGACAAATTTGGGGTCTGTGTAGCCGACAACTTATGGGACTTCTATCAGCAGGCCTACAAATTATTCTAGATACGATCCGGAAGACCCGATACTGTTAGCCTACATTCACATCGACGCATTCGGGAAATACAGTCGCTACCAGTAAGATAATTGGAAGCGACTGAGCTGGTTTGTCAAGCTTTTTCACCCTACTCTCCTATCGGCTAGACACACCCCACTCCGGCGAGCTTCCAAAATGGCGTTCTAATCGCCCACTAGAACCAAAGAGTGAGACGTACCAAGAAAAACCTCCAACCACCTGAAAAATTGTGGATGCCCCACTCCAGTTTGGACATACACAGCAATTAGTCAGAAAGCACCACCTTCGCTACAGCACACGTCTGGGACCACAAACTTACCTTCCGGGTCCAGGAGGATCCTCTGTACCTCGAGATCCAAGCCTTTTCTGGTGTTGCCACACTGCCTCCCATTCCAGACCGATGTGTAGATCTGAAAATCATCGAAATAAGGGACTAGATTGCGTGTCTCGAGAATCCTAGTTTTGCTGTCACATCTATAGCTAGTGACCTGAGGTCATTGAGCAGGCGACCCTGCTTCCGACTCCGGGACACGAGTATTTATACTACTTAATGTTAAAAACGCCATGCTGACCAGACAGAATTTGGAGAAGACACAAAAGGGCGTCTACTTATCCCGCGCGTATTGCTGGAGGTTAGGTGGCCCAACGTCCATGAGTTGTTGGGGCTCACATGGGGAACCCCTTTCAAAGCCTACTGTTTGTAATTGCGATGCTGGATGGGTTGATGAGGATGTAGGTGCGTCTGTGACAGTTGGGGGTGTATTTTCTGGGTTTTTTTTTGGTGTGTGTGCGTTGGTGTGGGGCATGATGTTTTCGTGTGATTCCTTTTAGTTATTGTTTCTTTTGGCTTTGGGGGATTCCCCTCATTTTTACTGCGTGTTGCAGATGAATTTATGTCTGTGGAATCAGGGTACGAGTCAATGAAAATACTTGGATTTGAAGAATGTGTGGGAGAGCTTCATTGGGGGAGCTCCTGGGTACTTCTGCTATTAAAGGAAGTGATGGCGATGCATCTGTTGCTAGCATTTGTTGTGTTGCTGTAGTTGTGGCGCTGCTGCTGTGGCTGGTGTTGCTGTTGAGGCTAATGTTGCTGAAATTGCTGGGATTGCTGTTGCTGTTGTTATTAAGCAACAAGACGGGTCAGGGTGATTAGGTGATAGTCTAGGGTTTAGGGGCGGAAGACCCCAGACTTTGGAAAAAAAATTTTGGTCGTCTTGTAGTCGACAGCTCTTCGTTGACGCCCGACACCACTGGGAGGTGGCCCTCGAAGTCGCTGGAAATGGAGATGTCCAGGTCAAAATTCTTGAACAGCTGCTGTTGCTGCTGTTATTGATGATGGTGATCTTCCAGCATTTACTGATTTTGCTGTTCCTGTTGTTGCTGATACCGTTGTTACCGGACTTCGAGCTGTTTTTGCTGCTGATCGTTGTTGGTTTGGTTGTTAAGGCTTTGGGGGATCTGGTGTTGGCAGAAAAAATCTTTCATTGTTCCCTGTCTTCTGTTGTGGGCAGGAAGCTCTTAAGTGTCCTGTCTCCCAACGCAGTTAGCTCCGTAACGTTCTACCCTCAACTGTATCGCGTAACTTTTCCACACCTTGCTGGAAGACGAATGAAATCTGGGATCTTATTAATTGCATTTGGTTTAATGTGGAGTAGCACCTCCCTGCTGTTCCCAGACCAACTTTCGCGACGGGTTCTCTTCATTTCCAGGAGGCTATTGCTCCTTCCCTAAAGAATTCATGCTAAAATCCACAACAAGTTTACCTCCGGTGGTATTCCAGCGATCTTTATGTCCATCATGCACCTTCCTAAATAGGATGGATGGAGCATATATATTCCACTCCGACAGGGAACTACGGAGTGTTTGTCGACTGGAGCTTCAGATTTAAAGAGCACTGTAAAGCCCTCAAACTGATTTGCCCTCGATACATGCAGAATGTCTGGCATATCTCCTCCTGGCTAGCCATCTCTGACCGATTTGTTTTTACAGAAAAGCATTTGTACATCACAGTTTTCTTTTTTGTTTCTGCCAACGCCTAGAGGTTGGGGCACAGCAATATACGCCCGCGCTTTCTCAAACCTTATCAATTTAGAACCTCAGCTAGACACATATCGTTCTAAAGTAGGTCCAGGTTGAAAAATTCTTTGCTTTTCCCGAACCGTTGCCGCGAACGTATTGTTATTGATATTGCTGTTAATTACAATTTTATACGTTATAATGGTGATGGTGGTGGTCGTCGTGCTCGTAGCCTTGATACTGCTGCTAACTGCTGTCTATGGTATTAACACATTCCAATTGAATGCAGGGAAATCAAGTTTATAATTTGGATTATGACCTTACGTTGTATTATCGATAAATCTGCTGCTGCTGATACTCTTGGTTGACTTAGTGGTACTATCTTTCACTGGAATTTGGACCTGCTGTATGTTCGCCTCCCCTTCTATTTGTGGATAGTAGGTGGAGGGTACCACTACGGTGTCTTGCATTTCTCTATCTGAACCACCTCTCAGCTCCTCTTCCATGTCCTGCAGTAAGGCCGGCATCGCCATGTTTGTTTTTGAAGAGTCAATTTTTTCGAAACAAAATGAATATTATCTTTTGAGATTTCAACCCCTAAAGGAACACTAACAAGGAAAACGATCGTCCTATGCAAATGTGGTGGTTTTGAAAAAGGTTTTGTAACAAAAATAGCAATGAACAACTTTTGGAAACAAAATTAAGATCGAAACACTAACGAGGGAGCAAAACGAATGATAATAATGATAATCCTTTCTACTATAGGAAAAAAGCCTGAAATGTTGGGAGCAGGGTGATAGCAATTTATATCGACCCACGTAAGCAACTGGTACTTAGTTTATCGATCCCAAAGGATGTAAGGCCAAGTCAATCTCGGCGGAATTTGAACTCAGAACGTAAAGAACGTAACTGATCAATTACTGAAATATGTAATCTTGATAGGAAAATGCAACAATTGTTGACAATGCAAAGAAAGCACCACCCTAAGGCAGATATTGAATGACTTTACCTACCAAGAAAAGAGGGTAGCCATGGACTTTTACAACTGAAATTAACAACGAAGATTGCCACAATTGGCCTAAACTCCTACCTGAAAAACTCTAATGAGTGGATGTTAAAACTCGTTTTAAAGCATAAAAACAAGAAAGCATCATACTCAATAACAAAACAGGCAAAGGAATGTCTAAGTGAATTCCGAATACAACAAATCCCAGAATTAAACGTACTGGAAACAAGCACAGAAAAAGCGAAGCGCATGAAAACCAGTGCTAAAACTGCTGCCATAGATATTCTTACTGATAAATGGCAAGAGAAACATCTCAATAGTAAATATCCCAAGAGAGCTAATAGTACCGATGTTGACAAAGCCCATACCCATCAATGGTTAGTGTCTTCTGACTTAAAATCAGAAACAGGAGGGGTTGTCATAGCAACCCAAGATCAATATCTACCTGCGAGGAAGTACCAGGCCAACGTATTAAAGAACTGTAATAGCCCAACATGTCATGTATGTAAACAACAAAATGAAATCATTGATTATGTCTCCATGTGCAGTCTTCTTGCGCCTACAGAGTATCTCAACGGGCATGATAGAGCAGCACAATATATTCACTGGGTAATTTGCAAAAACTTGGACCTGCCCCATGATAAAAACTGGTGGAAACACAAACTATCTCCAGTGCTTGAAAATGATTACATCTCACTCCACAGGAACTTCACCGTTCAACTGTCAGGAAGACAGATGCGAATAGGTTAGACATCATATTGAAAGACTTCAGACAAAAATCATCAAAAGGTATCAAAAGGGGCTGATTCCTACCTAGCTCAGCTACCAGGAAACCCCCGAATGGCAGAAATTCAAAAGCTAGTGCTCATGGGAACTGCCCATATCCTACGTAAAATACCGTCTATGTAATCTCAAATATTAAAACAAACTCACAATTCTCTTATGTTTTCTTAAACATTCTCTAGAACAATACTATGCGCAAAACCAAATAAATGACACACTAGGCATAACACCAACTTGAACTTCTAACTTGCACTTGAGGTCTCTGGCTGAGACTTGGAGTCACCTTGTACAAACACAGAGCAAAAGTCAAACATATAATAATAATAATAATAATAATAATAATAATAATAATAATAATAATAATAATAATAATAATAATAATAATTTGTTCGTCACCAAATAATCAAAAGAAAAAGAAGGAAAAATGGTCTAGGGAAGATAATAAAGAAGTTCTTGCAGTCTTCTACCATGCCATATATTTCCCCTCAGATAAATCTAACACTGTACAAACATACTTAAACTGGAGACAGAAACACCCTGAAGTAAGACCCTACATAGATAGCAACAAACTTGCCAACGTCAGAAGAAATATTATAAAAAAGAATTAGTGACTGAAGTAGAGATTGATCAAGTTAGACAAGCAATATCGAAAAAAATGAACGAAGCTGCAGCTAGAGAAGATAATACAGAGGAAATAATTATAGACAAGCCCAGGGCTGTTAAAAACGAAGTAAGGATTGAAAGAGTTAGTATAAATGATAGGCAAAGTGAAATACTCCCTGAACCAATCATAAACACTAAGACAGATGAGCATCAAATAGTTAAAGTAAGTCACACAAATATTGACCCAACAGAACTACATGAGCTAAATAATCAAATCATGATTGAATGGCTGAAAATTAAAGAAACCAGCATGGATGAACGTGATACACTCCATAAAATCCGCAACTCTAAACAAAACATGAAAATAATTGGTAAAATCCGGCTTGCATTTAAGGATATAATTTCAGCTAATGATGATGATATCACAAACCTCAACCACCTATACTATGCATCCGCGAAAATCTCAACGATCCTAATTGGTGTAAAGATTAGAAAACGGCAACATTCCCACAAAAAGCCTTCTTGGCAAGAGCGTTTGCAACAACAAATTAAAGTATTTAGATCTGAGGTTGAATATTTGAAAAACATTAATGTTCACAAGATTACCAAACCTACAAAAACACCAAAATTACTGAGAAAATATAATATGCAAACTATACTTGATATTGATGCCACCATAGAAACCATCAAGCAAAAGGTATCTGCTAAAGCTGCCCGCATAGCGAGGTATGAAAAGCGTGTTAGATTTTTCAAGGACAACAACATGTTAAAAAATAACCCCAAAACTGGAAGATAGGAAAAACAGCAGTTACTGTAAAGTCTGTACCATCAAAAGAAGAAGTACAGGGATTTTGGAATAAAATCTGGGCAGAAGAAAAAACACACAACGAAAAGGCCCCCTGGATTGATAGAATATCTACAGAACTGGACTCCTTAAAAGAGCAAAAGTGGGAGGGTGTCAAGGTAGAAGATATAAGATCTGCTCTCAAGAGGTCAAGCAAATGGAAGTCTCTAGGAAAGAATAAAATTCCTAACTTCTGGTTAAATGCCTTCCCAGAGAGCCATGAACTGCTAACAGAACTTTACAATGATGTTTTGCAACACCCTAGTAGGATGCCTCCTTGGCTAGTTAATGGGTTAACATTCCTGCTTCCAAAAAGTGAAGAAACAAATGAGCCAAAAAACTATAGACCCATAACCTGCTTAACAACTATGTATAAAACGCTAACATCTGTCCTGACGGAATATACTTATAGCTTTTTAACAGACAGCAGCATATTCCCTAATGAACAGAAAGGATGTAAACGCGGATCTTACGGTTGTAAAGGTCAGCTACTCATCAATAAGATGATCTTAGAAGATTGTCACAAACGACACAAAAACTTATCAATAGCCTGGATAGACTATAAAAAGGCTTTTGACAGCCTACCACATAGCTGGATCAAGAAATGCCTGGAGATAATAAGATAGCACCTACTCTGCGAAACTTTTTGACTGTAAGTATGAGATCATGGAGAACCACACTAACTTTGAACAGTGACAATGAATCCTTAAATGATGGTGATGTAAAAATTTCGTGTGGCATTTTCCAGGGTGACTCACTATCACCACTCCTCTTTTGCTTAGCCTTAATACCTCTCTCAAAACTGCTCGATGACGCGCAGTACGGGTATAAAATGTTTGATAAAAATATAAATCATCTCATTTACATGGATGATTTAAAGCTTTTTGCAAACAATGACCAACAACTCAAGGGCTTACAAGCGATAGTCAAACAATTCAGTGACGACATCAGAATGCAATTTGGCCTCGATAAATGTGCATAAGCTACCTTTATCAAAGGAAAAATGACAGAAACATCTAACGTTAACCTTGACCAGCAGAATGTCATAAAAGAACTAGACCCAGCGGAGAGCCACAAGTACCTAGGGGTAATTGAAGGGAACGGGATAAGGCATTCAGTGATGAAGGAAAGGATCAGGAGAGAATGTTATCGCAGAGTAAGAGCAATACTCAAGGCAGAGCTGAATGCAAGAAACAGGATCAAAGCAATCAATGCATTAGCCATACCAGTCGTGACATACAGTTTCAATATCGTTAACTGGTCAATTACTGAAATATGTAAGCTCGACAGAAAAATAAGAAAACTGTTGACAATGCATAGAATGCACCACCCTAAGGCAGATATCGAACGACTTTATCTGCCAAGGAAAGAGGGATGCTGTGGACTTTCACAACTGGCAATAACAATGAAGATTGCTACAATTGGCCTAGACACCTACCTGAAAAAGTCTGAGGACTGGATGTTAAAACTTGTCTCAAAACATGAAAACAAGAAAGCATCATACTCAGTAACAAAACAGGCAAAGGAATATCTAAGTGAATTCCGAATACAACAAATCTCGGAATTAGAGATAGACATACAAGAAACAAGCACAGAAAATGCTAAATGCATGAAAACCCGTGCTAAAACTGCGGCCTTAGATATTCTGAATGATAAATTGCAAGAAAAACCTCTCTTTGGCAATTACCCAAAAAGAGTGAATAATGCAGATATTGACAAAGCCCTGACCCATCAATGGTTAATGGCCTCCAGATCAATGCCTACCAACAAGAAACTACCTGGCCAACATATTAAAGAACGGCAGTAGCCCAACATGTCGTGTATATCAACAACAAAATGAAACCATTGATTATGTCTCCATGTGCAGTCTTCTAGCGCCTACAGAGTATCTCAACAGGCATGATAGAGCTGCACAATATATTCACTGGGTAATTTGCAAAAACCTGGATTAGCCCCATGAAAAAAACTGGTGGGAACACAAACCACCTCCAGTGCTTGAAAATGACCACATCTCACTCCTCTGGAACTTCACCATTCAAACTGACAGGAAGATAGATGCAAATAGGTCAGACATCATATTGAAAGACTTCAGACAAAGAACATGCCTCCTCATTGATATGACTGTCCCAATCGATATAAACGTATCTGTCAAGACCTACCAAAAACTGAGCAAATATAAAGATCTTGAAATAGAAATCAGCAAAATGTGGAACCTGAAGACTAAAACAATATCTGTTGTCATAGGTGCCCTGGGAATGATTGCAAAATGGGCTGATTGCTACCTAACTCAGATACCAGGAAACCCCAAAATGGCAGAAATTCAAAAGATAGTGCTCATGGGAACTGCTCATATCCTACCCAAAATACTTTCTATGTAAACTCAAGGTTTAAAACAAACAATTTTTATTTTATTTTTTTTTAAATATTTATTTTTTATTTATTTATTTATTAGACATTCACTAGTACAACACCAAAAAACCCCAAATATATGGCACACTAGGCATAACAACAACGTGAACTTCCAACCTGTTGTCTCTTGAGGTCTCTGGGTGAGACTTGGAGCCAACTTGTACAAATATAAAGCAAAAGTCAAACATATAATAATAATAATAATAATAATAATAATAATAATAATAATAATAATAATAATAATAATAATAATAATAATAATAATAATAATAATAAAATGCCCTGATGCAGTACCAGGCAGTGGCTCTCATGGCTTCTGATCTTAACTGATTGGAAGTGTTATCATGTACATTGTTTTGTCTTGGTATAAAAGATGGGCTACAGCAAATATTCTGCTCAATACCACAGATTTGCTTGTCAGTTGTTTGACCTTAACCAGTTGAGCATGTCCCTTAGTGGCTGACGATATGTGCATCTCTGATCATGAGCAGAAGTAGTGGGGGAGCATCATAGCCATGTGTTGAGAGGGATTCTTTGGGGTTTGAATAGTTCACCTCTGGAAACATGGGTGGTTCTTTCAACATCCTTAAACAACCCTTATTCAGGGACCGTTTGAGCGGGATGGGCTACTCAACCTGAAGAAAATTCTAACTGGGCCCCACCTGCAAGGTCATGTGCTGTTTATCTTGATATGAGATCACCATGTCGCGCACATATGGTTGTGATGCATGTGCCTGGTGTACCTTTATCAGACGGGTAGTCATGATGGGTATATTGGGCTTCGTATATTTTACCCCAGTGTCACTTTGATGGCATGAACTGCTCTCTCACTCAATAATAATAATAATAATAATATGGTATAAAAGATGGGCTACAGCAAATATTCTGCTCAATACCACAGATTTGCTTGTCAGTTGTTTGACCATAACCAGTTGAGCATGTCCCTTAGTGGCTGACGATATGTGCATCTCTGATCACGAGCAGAAGTAGTGGGGGAGCATCATAGCCATGTGTTGAGAGGGATTCTTTGGGGTTTGAATAATTCACCTCTGGAAACATGGGTGGTTCTTTCAACATCCTTAAACAACCCTTATTCAGGGACCTTTTGAGCGGGATGGGCTACTCAACCTGAAGAAAATTCTAACTGGGCCCCACCTGCAAGATCATGTGCTGTTTATCTTGATATGAGATCACCATGTCGCGCACATATGGTTGTGATGCATGTGCCTGGTGTACCTTTATCAGACGGGTAGTCATGATGGGTATATTGGGCTTCGTATATTTTACCCCAGTGTCACTTTGATGGCATGCAATGCTCTCTCACTCAATAATAATAATAATAAAAATTAATAATAATAATAATAATTAATAATAATAATAATAATAATAATAATAATAATAAAAATTAATAATAATAATAATAATAATAATAATTAATAATAATAATAATAATTAATAATAATAATAATAATAATAATAATAATAATAATTATAATAATAATAATAACAACAACAATGATAATACTAATAATACTAATAATAATAATAATATTAATAATAATAATAATAATAATAATAATAATAATAATAATAATAATAATAATAATTAATTAATAATAATAATAATAATAATAATAATAATAATAATAATAATAATAATAATAATAATACAACTTTGGCCTCCACAATATTACCTTGCACGAAGTGTACAAACACTTTTTATTGCAATAATACAAACGCACATGGAAAGGGTAATGATGCTGAGATTCTCTCTGGTCGAGCACAACTTCTCTATTCACAAATAGTACAGAGCAGGCCTTCAAAATAAGTTGAGAAATTTACAAATTTACATATCTACAGTTTTCAATCATACATTCGACCAGCTTTAGAAACTTTAATACCCACAATTGCCTCAGTAAACAACCTTTTTTTTTTCCTTCTCTCTAAAAACATCACGCTTTTCTTTTTTTTGTGGACTTACAAAACCCTAAAACTTTCTATGAAAATCTGACTTTTCTTTGCTTCCTCCCTGAATATTCAAATATAAATGTAAACATACTTTTTATTGCAAAAACACACCTGTTCTTCTAACTGGACATACAAACATCTCTAGAAAAGTCAACTTCAACCTCCACAATATTACCTTACACGAAATATACAAACACTTTTTATTGCAATAACACAAACGCACATGGAAAAAAATAATGATGCTAAGATTCTCTCTGGTCGGACACAACTTCTCTATTCACAAACAATACAGAACAGCCCTTCCTTAATTTTTCTTAAGGCTAATAGTAGTAAACATTTGAACTTTTTTTGACCGATAGAACCCCACCTAAAATATAAAAAAAATATCACTGATGGTGATGGTGATGATGGTGATGATGATAATAATGATAGTAATAGTGCTGATAATCTATTTATCTATCTACACACACACACACACACACTCAAAGAGTTCAACCAACACAAACCTCACCTCGGCTCTATTGTTAACCAGATATGAAAGTATTATTTGACAGGCAAGAACTCTGGGTTGAAGACAGTCAGCCAGCCAAACACCAAGCCAGCCAAACACCAAGCCAGCCAACGAGACAGACAGACACTACTGTGATGGTGATAATGATAAAAAACAAAAATAACAATAATAAGATACTGCTGTGACTACACATAAAACAATATCATTGATGATGATGATGATGACGATGGTGATGGTGATGGTGATGATGATAATGATGATTGTAATGGTGGTGATAATGATGATAGTGATAATAATGGTGATGATAATAACAATAATAAGCCGACTATAATGGTACGATTATAATTGCAATGATGGCCGTCTCCCCACGAGCCAATCAAAGCTCAAAAATGATAATATTATCGTAGCACCAAAATGTTTTTGGAAACTAAAAGGAAAACTAAATCAGTATACCAAATCGCTTGTCCTATGGTTAATCTGGAAGCGCGTCCCCCAGGGAAGAGCCAGCCTGGGATCGAAAAGTCATCAACTGGCACAAACTTTTCTCCGAATACGGACATGGATGGTCACTTGAACGGGAAATCCCCCAACTCGAGCCCTCCAAGTTCACCACCACAACCACCACAGAAAGAAAAATGTAAGCGGAACAAATGGACCGGAGAAGAGTATAAAGAAGTAATATACGCTTATTACTATGCATTAGGTAGGCCATCTCAAGAGAGACACACCGCAAACTCTTACAGTATATGGAGAACACGGAATCAAGACAGTAGGCCCTATTTGGACGAGAACAAATTAGCAAATGTGAGGAGGGATATCCTTAGAAATAACAGACTCACAGACAGTGAAATAAGCGCGATCAAGCACGCAACGGGAAATGACATAAATATAAGACACAAAGGAAATGAAGAATCAGATGAACAGTATAGCCCGGCACGAGGCTTAATTGAAAGACTGCCATCTGACCAAAGTACGCAAAGGCCTGAAGATACAAGAAATTCTATTGTACCTGTTAAAGAGAGTCAGGAAAATGATAAAACAACAGTAACTGAAGATCTCGCATTTGCTGAAGAACACAGAGAGTCTATGGCAGAAATGAGGCAGAAAATCGTGAATACGCTTGAAGTTGTAAGACATACAAGTATGAATGATAGAGAACCACTTCATAAACTCTCAAATACAAACCAAAATTTAAAAAAATCAAAATTGGCAACTATGTAACAAATGAAATAATTCAAGAATTAAAACCTGATTTTACTGAGTTAAATGAAATTATTTACGCTTCTGCTAGGGCAATTGAAACCAACTGTATGCCCCCCAAAAAACAAAGAAAACCAAACCTGGGAAGAAATCAAACCTGGAGAAGTAAAATTGAAAAAGAGATTGAATTTATGAGATGGGAAATATCAATATTAAATGAACTAATATGTGGAAATGATGTAAGATCCAGAACAAGAAGAAAGATGAAGAGAAAATTTGGATCCTCACCAACAGAAGAACTGATATCAATAAAAGAAACGCTGAAACAAAAAGTCCAAGCAAAAGCCCAAAGAATACGAAGATTTGAGAAGAGAAACAAGTTTTACAAGCAAAATAAGCTGTTCACATCCAATGCCAAAAAATTCTACAGAGAAATAGGGAAGGAGAAAGTAACCGTTAAAGACCCCCCTCCCATGGAAGAAGTTCAAAACTTTTGGAAAAGGATTTGGAGTGACAAGAAGACGTACAACATAAATGCAGACTGGATTATACAAACAGAAGGATCCTACCAAAATTTACAACAAGCATGGGAAGACATCACAATAGCAGACCTAAGAAAGGCACTCACGAAGGCCCATAATTGGAAATCCCCCGGTAAAGATAGGAACCCGAATTTCTGTCTTGCATCGCTCCCATCCGCACACGGTAAGCTAGTTCAGCTGCTCAATGGAATTATGAGAGATCCAAAGAAAACACCTGAATGGTTAGCAAGTGGTATTACTTACCTACTCCCAAAGAATAACGAAACCAACCTTCCAAAAAACTATCGGCCTATAACCTGTCTATCCACCACGTATAAAATCCTAACATCTATCCTGGCGGAGAAAACATATGCATTCATGGAGAAGAACGATATTTTCCCCATCGAACACTAAGGGTGCCGCCGAGGCTCTTACGGATGCAAAGATCAACTGCTAATTAATCGTATGATCCTTGAGAACTGTCACAACAAGCGCAGAAATCTCAGCTCCGCATGGATTGACTATAAAAAGGCCTTCGACAGTATACCGCATCCATGGATCTTGAGATCGCTGGACATCTTCAAAATTTCCCCTGTGATTTCAAACTTCCTTAAGCACAATATGTCGTTGTGGAATACGAATCTCCAATTATACCACTCTAATGGAGTACTTGCCTCAGAAAATATAAACATCAACTGTGGAATTTTTCAAGGTGACTCACTTTCACCTTTAATATTCTGCATAGCCCTAATACCCCTTACAAGTGAATTAAACAGAACAGAGTATGGGTATAAAATTGCCAATAAAAAAATAAGCCATCTATTTTATATGGATGACTTAAAACTCTATGGTAAAGACAATAATGAACTTGAAGGCCTATTGCGCACTGTGAAAGCATTCAGCGATGACATCGGGATGGAGTTTGGACTTGAGAAGTGTGCCAAGGCCCCTTTCCAGAAAGGGAAAGTGAAGACCACAAATTCAGTCGTGTTAGATGTTGACACAGTCATAAGAGAGCTTGAGCAAGAACAAACATACAAATATTTAGGGATAAATGAAGGCTTTGGTATTCAGCATGCAAGCATGAAAGAGAAAATCAGGAAGGAATGTTATAGGAGAGTTCGTGCAGTCCTGAAATCTGAACTAAATGCACGTAACAAGGTGTTAGCTATAAATTCCTTAGCAGTTCCAGTTGTTACTTATAGCTACAATGTGTTGAACTGGAATATGAGTGAAGAATATAGATAGGAAAATACGCAAGCTGCTGAGTTGCAATAGGATGCACCACCCAAAGGCAGACGTAGATCGCCTTTACTTTCCCAGAGCCCAAGGAGGTCGAGGCCTGATCCAATTTGAACTAGCTTACAAAACAACCACAATTGGACTAGCCAAATATCTCGAAATAACGAATGACTGGATGCTAAAGCTCGTGGAAAATCACGAGAGACGAAAGAAGCTTCATTCTATCATAAAGGAAAGCAAAAAATTTGCTATTGGTCTCGTGCAGGATACCCAAACTGAACAACCCGAGGGAAGTACGGCAACTATTGTTGCAAAGAGGGTAAAAATAATGGCAACGAAAAAAGCGCACGAGCAATTGGCTGATAGGTGGGAGGAGAAACCTCTGCACGGCAAATATGTGGCCCGCAGCAAACAAGCTGATGTTGACCAGAAGCAAACCCATCAGTGCCTACGGAGCTCAGAGCTAAAAGCAGAGAGTGAAGGTTTCATCCTGGCTGCTCAAGATCAAAGCCTATTAACCCGGAACTACCAGGCCAATGTGATGAAAAATGGAGCAGAACCAAAATGCCGATTCTGCAACGACATGATTGAAACAGTGGACCACCTAATCTCTGGATGTAAAGTCTTAGCGCCAGTGGAGTATAAATTAAGACATGACAGAGTTGGCCAATATCTCCACTGGCTAATAAGTCGGCATTACAATATCAAAACTGCCGACAAGTGGTATAATCACCACCCTGAGGCTGTAACTGAAGGAGAAAATGTAACCATTCTGTGGGACTTTCCAGTACATACAGACCAAACCATCAAGGCCAATAAACCAGATATTGTTGTGAAAGACCAAAACAATAAAGTTTGTTTACTGATCGACATGAGCACCCCCTGTGATCATAATATCTCAGCGAAAGAGTTTGACAAGCTCAGAAAATATAAAGACCTACTCATTGAAATTGAGAAAATGTGGCATCTCAAGGCGGTTACAATACCAGTGATCGTAGGAGCACTAGGAATGATCAAGAAGGTAACCGAAAATTATATGAGAATGATCCCTGGCTTACCATCCCTGCAAGAAGTGCAAAAGATTGTCTTAACTGGTACATCACACGTATTGAGAAGAGCATTGTCGTTGTGAGAACTATTACTACTCATGTATTTTAATTTAACTTAAAAAAAAAAAAAAATTTTAATGAACGAACTATTGAGTTTGGTTTAATGGCCTACCAATGTATACTATGAGTTTCTTTGCCCTAGGAGTCGGGAAGACACTCGGCAAGAAATGGAAGCAAATTTGAAAGAAGAAAAAAAATAATAATAATTACAATAACAATAACAATTACAATAACAATAACAATTACAATAATAATAATAATAATAATAATAATAATAATAATAATAATAATAATAATAGAGTAAAAATAAAGAGGATGTATATTTTTCCCTTGTCTTTCTACTGTCCTAATTAATGCAATCTCTATATCCTTGTTTAATCTTCGTTATTTACAGGAAATTACTAATTTGACCGTAATTACAATAAATTTAGGGAGCGGCAAAGGGGCAGCTAATCGCGTTCATTTTGGTTTTTGTTATGTTGTTGTTGATGTGTTGTTTTCTTTTTGTTTCCATCAATTGTTGAATATTGCTGTTGTGGTTGCCGTGGCTGATGTTATTGTTGTTGTTGTTGCTGTTGAGCGAACGGTCTTCGCCCCAGAGCTCGCAAGATGGGAGAAGTCCGAAACGTGGTCCTTTGCTATTCGTAAGACCCGCAGAAGAGAAAGGCGGTCAACCCCTGACACCGAGAGCATCGACGGATTGCTGCTGCTGCTGCTGCTGTTGTTGTTGTTGTTGCCGTTGTGTTGATGGTGATTTTTATTACAGAAATCCAAAAAAGATTAAAAAATGCAAAGAAAGGAGAAAAGAAGAGTAGTGGGGTGGGATGGGGTTTGCACAGCAGTGGAAGACGGAGAGGGAAGGGCGACGGGTCACACCCCAACCCAGACCAACTTTGCCTCAGTCGTGACCCGCGATCAGGACTGCAATGGCATTGCCGCTGAAAATGGCCAGCGGCACTTGCTGTCACACCACTCCACCGCAATGGGCCTCAGTGTTGCTGTAGCTGGGCGTTTTCGTTGTGGTTGTTGTTATCAATGTCAATATCTTTGAATTCGTTGTTGTTGTTGTTGTCGTTGTCAGTCTACAGCTTGATTTACGAATTTCAAGTGGACCAAAAAAGAAAAAAACAAACAAAAACAACAAAGCAAACAATAAATAAATAACAACAAACAAAAACACATATTAAAACAAAACAAAAGAGAAAAGAAATATGGCGTTCTTGGAAATGCTTAACACTGTGTGTGAATAAATCTTACCTGTTTACCTGTTTACCTGTTATCTGAAAAACAAACAAACAAAACAAAAAGGATATCAAAGCTACCTTAATCTCAGAATATCAATAACTAAGAAAATGAACAATTGCTTATCAATTCTAGGAAATAACCACCACCTCCACCACCACCACCTCCACCACCTCCACCATTATCACCACCACCACCACCACCGCCACCACCGTTATCACCATCACCACCGCTACCACCACCTCCACCACCGCCATTAACACACCACCACCACCATCAGCACCACCACCACCACCATTATCACCATCACCACCGCTACCACCACCTCCACCACCACCATCAGCACCACCACCACCACCGTTATCACCGCCACCACCGCACCACCACCTCCACCACCGCCATTATCACACCACCACCACCATCACCACTGCCACCACCACCTCCACCACCATGATGATGATTAGTAGCGATAGATGCCATTATTGTGTCGAAGCTTTTTGTTGTTGCTTCAGTTGTTGTTGTTGTTGTTGTTCTCCCAACAAGTGCTGCACTTCAAAAGTCACTCCCTTATACGGAACATCCTTGTACAGTACCGGATCTACATTGAGAGCAGTGAACGTCATCGCCTCCTCATATCCCGCCACACATATCTCGAAGGAAAGGTTAGTATTTTCAAAGTTTTATACTTGTTCCTACTAATGTCTTTTGTAAGAGAGCAAACAATCGAGAAGATGTTTAAATAATAATAAATGCGCCCTTTTAAAGCCTAGCCAGGCTCACGGGCCCGGTTTCCCGGTTTCAATGGCGTATGCCTTCCCCACATACCATCATCGCAGCGTTACTCATTTTTGCCAGCTGAGTGAAATGGTGCAAAGTGAAATAAAGTCTTTTGCTCAAGAACACAACGCATCGCCCGGTTCAGGAATCGAAACCACAATCTTACGATCATGATGCTGACACCCTAACCACTAAGCCACGCGCCTCCACTGTTGTTGTTTAGCTAAACGAATATATTTATGGGTAAACGCTTTC
The DNA here is from genome assembly GCF_006345805.1 of Octopus sinensis. Classification (NCBI taxonomy): domain Eukaryota; kingdom Metazoa; phylum Mollusca; class Cephalopoda; order Octopoda; family Octopodidae; genus Octopus; species Octopus sinensis. The sequence goes on along the minus strand of NC_043011.1, from coordinate 67,594,255 downwards.
CACTCGTGATCATCCAGCCTCTTTTTTACTTTTGCCTGCTAAGCAGCTCACAACAGGCACGTCATCCTCTAACTTGTACTTCAGGATTTGTATCATTTGAAGGAGATTTGGCTACTACTTTTAGCTTGTTGAGCGTCTATATACAGGCTCTCAAGCTGGTTGGACTCTTTTCAGAAATTAATGTCGGTTTTATTAAATTTGGCCGAACTTTACCCAGAAAAACAAACAAACAAAAAGCCGGCAGATAACAGATAACAACAGATATCAGCTTTACTTACATTTTAATACACACACACGCGCGCGCGCGCGCATACACACACACACATATGTGTGTGTATATATACAAGAAATTAAAGAAAATGCACACACTTTATCACCCTCTTCATTCGGACTTCGCAAGTACTTTTATGGGCTTACACTTATACATTTATGAATTTTTATGTGTTTATAGATCTTTTATGTGTATGAATTCTTATATATTTATAAGTTTTCGTGTATATGTATGTATTTATAAATTCTTAGGAATGTTTATATATCATATGAATGAATGTATCTGTATCTGTACTTTGTATATTATAGAGAATATCGCTAATATGGATAAAATGAATATATAGATCGGCTTTTCACCTTGTTTTCTCCTCTCCTTAATGATATATATATATATATAAAACTGAGAATGTGTGTCTGTCTGTCTGTCTGTGTGTTTCCCTAAAACTTGAGAACTACACAACCAATTTCATTCAAATTTTACACATGCCTTACTTAGGGTCCTTGTAGTTTTATGGGCAAAACAAAATGTTCAACTTCTTGCCTAGAGCGAGCCCATAGCAATATCATATCTTCTCCACTATTTCAGTGTTAAAAGTGAAACAAAAATATTTCTCTATTTTATGTCAGATGCTTTCACTTTAACAATAAAAATAATAATAACAATTGAATTATATGTAGTAAGTAATAATTAAAATTAAACTAAAGTATAATATAATCGTAACATAACAAAAGTAAAAATAGCAATTGGTATAAAATTGCATCAATGACTTGAACTTGAATAAGTGGCTTCACATGAATGGGAATAAATTTAAAATAAAATTAGCGTGCAGAAATGGAATAGTCCTGATGGAGCTGTGCTTTTACGTTAGATTATCTGCTAATTAGCTAGCATTAAGTATGTATATGAAGTTTGGCTGTATGTAATATCTGTTTTCTCGAACAGTCGCTCCTACAGAATACTGCTGTTGGTTTATTTCTTATACATAAAGGACTAAAGCTTCAACTGCTTTCTGACTCATCGTAAGGTTTGTTGTTATTATTATTACTGTTTAACTATTGTTATCACGTTTCTTGGTTCCTCGTAAAGGAAACATTGTTGTGTTGCATTTGTTAAATAATTGTAAACTGTAACCCTCCCCTTTTGGGAGAAGGAGCTTTGGTTATTGTTTAAAAATTGAATTGTGTCCCTGTTTGGGGAAATTGACAATATTTTCACCGTTTACACGGAAACATTTTTGTTGGAATGCCTTCGATAGAAGAAAGTCAAAAATGAATTTCGCTGCAGCCGTCAGCGGGCGCGAACTCATTGAAATTAAAATGGAAGAAATACAGATTGATCACCGACAAAGACGGTGAATCTAGGATAACACTACCAAAAGAAATAAAAAATTAAATTAAAGAAAAGACTATTGTCTATAAAGTATACAATATAGAGAAAAAAAGATTTGAACACCTGGAGGAAAGCCCCATCGAAAAGTGTCTTGGTGCGACTATGAAAAATACCTAACTAGAGGCGGTAAATTCGCCACAATAGAAGCAAGGTTCGAGTCAACGGAGCGTGCAAGGGAGTACTCGACTCGAACCTTGCAAAGTGGAAATACTTTATTTTTACCTTTATATCTGGGACGTAGGACGTAGGACGTCCCGGATAAAAGTTATAAATATCCCCACTGAAGTAGAGGTAGGCTGGATTGTAGCCACACTTCTATACAAGAGGAGGACAAGATACAATTGATCGAAATTGCAACAGACGAGCCTACAATTCCAGTCTGTTATATATTTTGAGTATTGTTATCACTAGCGATATGAAGATATAACTTTGTATTTTGTATTTTATGTGTAGATGTATATATACAGAAGTACATGTAATATGTACACAAATATATGACCCGGCAACGACGGGTCATAATGCTAGTATATATATATATATATATATACACACACACACAAACATATTGTGTATATATATATATATATATGTGTGTGTGTGTGTGTGTGTGCGTGTGTGTGAATGTATGCATGTATATATGTGAGGTAATATTTTCAGGGATCTTTTCACTTTGACCGGCAGATTTTTAAAATAATTTCTTTGTAACTAAACACTTTTAAACTTCGTATACTGGTAGAATGTGTTACATAAAACATTTTTTCTCTTGGCTTTCTTGAGAAAAATCTGTAGTTTGTAAGCTATTTCTTGTTTAATTTCTTGCGTTTCGGCAATTTCAACCAATCAATGACGTCTATTGAGATGAATACAATTTCTGCGGTTGTTTGTCAATGCGGTGTCTACTCAGTTTGTCACTGTTATTTATGACATATTTCATATCAGTTATGTTCGTATGAATAAAAGATTATTATTATTAAACTTTTATTAATAAACACATATTCTAAGTTCACAACATATGCAGTTTTAATTTACCTCTCTGTTGCACAGATACACTTATTGCATATTATATATTCATTTAAGAAACATATTGGGTTTATTAACATTTCTGAAGAAAAAATATACCCTTTCCCCCACCCCTAACCATAAAACAGATTGAAATGCTATAGATCGATACTAGGGTCATAATTATGGGTAGTCACTGTATTGACAAGCAACCGCAGAAATTGTATTCACCTCAATAGACGTCATTGATTGTTTGAAATTGCTGAAATGCAAGAAATTAAACAAGAAATATCTTACAAACTACAATTTTTTTTCAAGAAAGCCAAGAGAAAAAGATGTTTTATGTAACACATTCTACCAGTATACGAAGTTTAAAAGTGTTTAGTTACAAAGAAATTATTTAAAAAATCTGCCGGTCAAAGTGAAAAGATCCATTTTGAGTATTGATAGTGAAGGTAATAAACCAGAAGTATCTCACATTAACAATAGAGATGTGATTGTTTCACTTTTGACACGTAATACTGAAATGGCGTAAAACAAGAGATTGCTCCGCGCTCGCATTAGATAAGAAGTTGAAAATATTTTTGGCCCATGACACTGTATAGACCCTAAGTAAGGTATGTGTAAAAGTTGAATGAAATCGGTTGGCTAGTTCTCTAATTTTAGTGATATATATGCATTTACGTGAGAGAAAGGGGGGGAAGAGTGCATGTATGCGTGTGTGTGTGTGTGTGTGTGTGTGTGTTTAATGTGTACCAGTTTTCAGACGGTTGGGTGTAAATTGAAACGAAGTTGCAATATTTAGTCTCTGGTAATGCAAGGGAGATAACCCCTGGTACTTACTGTAATTATATTTTGAAATTCAACTCCAAATCCAGGTTACCGTGTGCTTCACTTTCCTTAGTTTAACACTAATCATTAACAAAACTGAATATTAATTAATGAACATTTTATTAACATCACAATATTCCTGTTTACGAAATTCTAAATGAATTTGGCAGCTTTCTTTATATAATTCTCTTGTGTTTTCTACAGCTTCGAAAACATTCGTTCCCATTTAATTCTGTCTTGGTAATTTCAAAGCTGTCATGTCGAGTGCCATGGTTAATCAGTAAGTAGATAACTATTTTTCTTCTCCTTTTATCGGTTTTAATACTTCCTTTAGAGTCAGTCGACAGCATTAATCCGAGGCTGAACCAAAGTTTTATTTCATTTACATCGAATCCAAGATAAACAAAGTTGGATTCAGTGAGGTTGGAATTCAGAAATTAAAGGCACCGAAATAATGCTTTGTTTCAGAAATGCAAATCAATAAATCAATACATGCATGCGTACATACATACATACATACATACATACATACATACATACATACATACTTACTTACTTACTTACTTACATACATACATACATACATACATACATACTTACTTACTTACTTACTTACATACATACATACATACGTACGTACGTACTTACGTGCGTGTGTATGTATGTATGTATGTATGTATGTATGTATGTATGTATATATATATATATATATATATATATATTATATATATATATATATAATACAAATAAGAAAATGGAGACAGATTTCTTTCAATCATCACATAAAAAGCACCATCCGATCGTGGCTGTTTTCCAGCCGCGTCTGGCACCTGTGCCGGGGGCACGTAAAAAGCACCCACTACACTCATGGAGTGGTTGGCGTTAGAAAGGGGCTCAAGCCGTAGAAACATTGCTAGATCAGACTGGGCCTGGTGCAGCCTTCTGGCTTCCCAGACCCCAGTTGCACCGTCCAACCCATGCCAGCTGGGAAAGCGGACGCTAAACGATGATGATGATGATTCTTGTGTATGTGTATTTTGTTTCATATTTATATTTACATTTTATATTTTTATAATTGTACTTTATAATCTCTGACGAGGCCTTGAGATATATATATATAAGTAACTCATTTTTAACTGCATATTACCTCAATACATATGACTAATATAGGCACAATGAGATACCTTTATCTACAGGCTGAAACAGCTGTTAGATCCATTTTATATGTATTATTTTTATGGTATTATCTTAATTATTGATGTATATTGTTTTATTCTGTTGGATTTGGATGTTCCTATTTAAGTAGTTAATAAATAATATGAATTGGTAATATCTGTAAGTCGATGATTGAAAGGAATCTGTTCCTCCATTTTCTTATTTGTATTATGATTTTGAGGTAAAATATCTTACCTTCGCCCATCTAATACAATAAATGAACTAATTGCATGGCAATTATTAGCATTTATGTATTAGCCTTTTGGGTACTTCACTAGCAGTATATTGGATAACTGATATCTCATAGTGGGTTACACTCATAACCCCTATCTCACTTTGTACTATATATATATATATATATATATATATATATATATAATATATATATATATATTTAAAAAAGGAGATGTGGAGCACGAGTTGTGATATATAAAAAAAGGAAATGAAGAAAATGCTGACAAAATAATTTAAGTAAGGGAGAGTGTATTTAATTAGGTGAAAGTTCACGTGAGAAGAGAAGAGATATATATGTGTATATATATATATATATACTAGCAGTATTGCCTGGCATTGCTCGGGTTTGTTTTGACCCTTCAGAATTGGAATTTTTGAAAAGTAAAAATTTTGCATTATGTAGCTTGATATTTTCTTAAAGTGAATATTTTTCTGGTTGAAATACACCGAAAAATGGCGACACAGCAGTCAAAAAATTGTAAAAAATAGGGATTTTCATACAAAAAAAGTACCTTTTTGATGTAAATAATTTTTGGCGTTAACATGGTCCGATTTGAATTTTTTCTTCGACAGAAGGAAGAGCAAGCCTTCTTTTATCATACTCTCAATTTTGGTCAACTTGTGCCACTGGGTCTCGGAGGAGATAGTGGTAGTTGAAGGCTACCAAACCTGCCATACACAGACAACTTCAGCTTTATATATATGACAGAAGTTTGTGTTTATTACCAAAACAAAAAAGATTTATAAATCTTACGTTAAACATTTATTGAAAATTTTCAACATGTCTGTGTCTTTGCATACTTCAAATCTCTCCTTAGTGAAACACACTTTGAAGCATTTCAGGAGTTAGCTGCTGCACTGCTAAACGTTCGCTCCATCTTGGGGAATGGAGGTAAAGAAAACGATTGCTGCCAAATTGAAAAAGAAGGTGTCATGGACAAACGGGAGGGGTTCAACTGGAAGGAAGATAAAATTATAAACAAAATTAAAAAATTTATACACTTTTAATACATATTAAACATAATAAATATAAATAAAAGTCAGTTTTAAAAAATGCATCCGATTTCTTTCAAATAATCATTAATTCTGAGACACCCTGTATTCACTCGTCCGACTAAACGGGGGAGGGAATACAGGGAGGTGGGGGCTGTTTGCAGGTGGCGAGCGTAGCTTCCGGAATTGGTCGCATGGTCAGATTCAAATAGCTGTGAGTCACAACAGCATTTTTTTTTTATATGAACATTTTGCATTACATAGAAAGCAGACATACTGCCGGGCCATGCTACATTGCGAAGGATTGGAAACGTGAAACATCAACAGGGCACTTCTGGAGAATGGATGAATGGGTTTGTTGCACCTCTACCCAGCTGCACACACACACATGGCCCGGTGATGCGTGGGATGGTAACATGAAACATCAACAAGGCGCCGACAAAAATTTTAATCTTCTCATTTCTTCTGCTAAATTAGACAGAAAGCTTTCCATGAAATATTATAAGCTTCTTATAATGCATAAGTAGTGTCAATATTTCATCATGGGAAAATGGCCTGAAACAAAGATAAAACCCAGTGCATGAGTCAGCGTTGGAAATGTTTTTAGTTAACAGCTCGAGGAGCCTGATTAATGTTTGTTGCAAATTTGGCAGAAAGCAACTGGATACTCTTCAAGTTACCAGCCTTAATGCAGCGAAATGCTTAAATAATGCAGTTAAATAATGCCCCTGCACCCACATTAGGCAAGAAGCTAAAAAATGTTTTGGCCCATGATACTCCATGGACCCTGTGTAATACATGTATAAAATTTCATTAAAATCGGTCGAGTAGATCTCAAGTTTTAATGACTTGACAAACACAGAGAGACACATATACTCTTTTACTCTTTTCTCTTTTACTTGTTTCAGTCATTTGACTGTGGCCATGCTGGAGCACCGCTTTTTAGTCGAGCAACTCGACCCCGGGACTTATTCTTTTTGTAAGCCCAGTACTTATTCTATCGGTCTCTTTTTGTCGAACCGCTAAGTGACGGGGACGTAAAGACACCAGCATCGGTTGTCAAGCAATGCTAGGGGAACAAACACAGACACACATACACACACACACACACACCATATATATATATATATATATATATATATATATATATATATATATATATATATACGACAGGCTTCTTTCAGTTTCCGTCTACCAAATCCGCTCACAAGGCATTGGTCAGCCCGGGGCTGTAGCAGAAGACACTTGCCCAAGATGCCACACAGTGGGACTGAACCTGGAACCATGTGGTTGGTTAGCAAGCTACTTACCACACAGCCACTCCTGTGCCTATATCCTTTATTTTATATAATTAATATGAGGGTAATAAAGATTTTAGAAATTTTTACTACCAGTGGCCTAGCGTATAGAAAATATATTATTCATCTAAAATACAGTGTACATTTAAATACATTAAGAGATTTCCATCATAGGAATCCCTTATGCTAGAAAGAACAGCCAAAGTCCAAACCACTAATGGTAAATGTTTTTATTTTTCATTCCCTTCAAGAATTTATCCCTAATTAGCAGTTTGGACTTTAGCTGTTCTTTCTAGCGTAAGGAATTCCTATGTGTTTAAATGGACACTTTATTTTATATATATAGATATATAGGGTTGGCCAAAAGTCTATAAATACTCTCTGTAATTCTGTATTGACTCAAATGGGAAAATGTGTCACTCAAGAAGGACTTCAGTTTGAACAATTTTCATGATGTTTCATATTTTGATGCTTTTATTAAATTCATTCAGTTGTTAAACATAAACCTTGGAATTAAATGGTTTTGATTTACTGTCAGGTGATGTTCTCCTGGGGCTTAATAACAACAAGATTGGTCTTAATCAAGACGACCACTTTATGTCATCAAATAAGCTTTAGAGTAAAGCATGAAAAACAATAAACTTGTGGAAAAATTAAATGAAATGCTTTTTAAAATATTTCCATAGTTTTCAAATACAAGGGACATTTTCCTTTTTTCTGTCTGTCTGTCTTTATCTTTTTAGTCTTTTGATGGCTTGGTAGCAGGTAGTAGGTAGTAGTAATCCTAGAAGAATATTTGATATGAGTTCTTGGTTTTGATTGTTTAAGCAGCAGTAGTAACTGAGTTAGGAGGCGGTGAGAAAAAAGATGAAGAAGATGAAGAAGAAGAAGAAGAGAGAGTAGGAAAAGAAGAGAAAGAATACTAAAAATACAGGAGTGTATGATAGAGGATGTTGGTGGAATCCTCTTAAATGGTCAAGGGACCGAAAAGTGAGCTGTTGTGGTTGTAATAGTAGTGATTGGAATTGTTCTGAATAAATTCATGGGTAGTGACTGTTCTGAATATATCATTTTTAATATTTGTGTGGGTATCATTCTAAGGCCCTTGTAGTAGTGTCATTTATGGTGGAAGCATTCAAAAGGGGTTTATATTTTGTGATAAAATATAAATCTTTGCTAATGTGTTGACTACAAGTTGTATTGTCTCTGAATTTATAGAGGGAAAAATTCTGAAGCTTGGTTGTTCATTAGTGGTGCAAATGTTGATGCTACTTTTCTGTATTTAAATTAAATACAGAAAAATTTAGATTAAATATCGATCTTATCAAGTGGCCAGCAGGGAAATAAAAACCTTCAAAGGTAATAATTATTATTAAAATTATAATTTAGGGTATCTAAAAGATACCGCCATGCTGAAAATAGCAGCCAAAATCTGACTCTAAAACCAAACCACATTAAATGTTCATACAGCACATGTGCTGTATGAACATTTAATGTGGTTTTAGAGTCAGATTTTGGCTGCTATTTTCAGCATGGCGGTATCTTTTAGATACCCTAAATTATAATTTTATATATATATATATATGGGCATCCAACTATAGAAACCATGTCAAATTGGATAGTAACCTAGTGTAGCTCTCCAGCTTAATAGTTGTAGTGAAACCATCTAACCCATGCTAGAATAGCAAGCAGACATTAAAGAATGATGATGATCTATCTATCTATCTCTCTATCTATCTCTCTATCTATCTCTCTATCTATCTCTCTATCTATCTATCTATCTCTCTATCTATCTATCTATCTATCTCTCTATCTATCTCTCTATCTATCTATCTATCTATCTATCTATCTATCTATCTATCTATCTATCTATCTATCTATCTATCTATCTATCTATATATCTATTTATCTATCTCTTTATCTCTCTATCTATCTATCTGGTTTGCCCTCAAGAGAGCAGTAAAAGCAGAAGCGATTAGGTACAGCAAAGCACTAGCCATAGATAGAAATAGAGTAGAGGGTGAGCTAGTTAAGAAGCTAGAAGAGGCAATTAGAAGCGGCATCGCATCCGACGTTTTGGCGGCGAGGTTGGCCCTCGACCAACACTTCAACGCCAAACACGAAGGATGTGCTGTCAGAGCTAGGATGCGTGCTCTAAGGAACGAAGGTGTTGGAGCCGCGAGAGAGGCCCGGGTGGCAGAGGCGCAACAGGGCAACAAAGCCACCATTCGGTCACTGGTAGATGAACAGGGGCGCGAATTGCTCGAGCCAAGTAAAATGTGTGAGGCCTTTCAGCAGCATTTTGCCCGACTGTTCGGAACGAGTGGAGGGCAAGAACGTAAGGTGGACTTCAGTGCCTACCTACATAGCCTACCACGACTCTCGACAAGAAAGGCAGGGTGCTGCGAAGGTGCCATCATGGCGGCGGAAGTGCGGGAAGCGATGGCAGAATGCTTGAGGGACAAATCACCAGGTTTGGATGGTCTACCCTACGAGCTTTACAATTGTATGCCAGACTTGTTTGGAGATCTCTTGGCGGCGGTGTACTGCAACTGGCAGCAAAACGGGAGCATTCCTGGTTTTGTGAGCCGAGGAGCCGTAACACTGCTGAAGAAAGATCTAAACAAGGGAAATGTAATAGATAACTTTAGGCCCATCACTCTGCTTAATGCAGACTTGAAAATTTTGGCCAAGGTGTTAGCCAAGAGGTTGGCGCTTGTCATCGAGAAACTGGTCGACAAGGCGCAAACATGCGCCGTGCCAGGCCGGACCATCCATGACAACCTCCATCTGATGCGCTACATCATAGACAGGGTAGTTAACGAACCTGGCATGGGTGGGGCCCTGATCAACTTGGATCAATCGAAAGCCTTTGATAGGGTAGACCATCGATACTTGGAGGCAGTCCTGAGAGCGGCTGGTTTCGGTCCCGTCTTCCGCGGCTGGATAGCTGCCTTGTACAGAGGCATCCGTTCGGTAATTCGCGTAAATGGACATCTATCGAGACCTTTCGACATTGCACGTTCGATCCGTCAGGGATGACCCCTCTCGGCGCTTCTATACGTATTGACTCTTGAGCCACTACTGCGGAAGCTGGCGACTCTGAGGGGCATCCCGCGAGAATTGGGATGCGGGATGAGCGTGTCTGCATACGCGGACGACGTCACCGTCATAGTGTCTAGCCACGAGTACTTCGAGCTGGTCGGCGAGACACTGAAAAACTACGAAGCGGTGACAGGAGCGAAAATCAACCGGGAAAAGTCAGTGGGCTTGCGACTAGGCACCTGGAGAAGCAAGCCCATGCCGTCCACCAGCGCCTCCGTCGTGGGACGCTGGACCGACGGCCCGGTTGAGTTGCTCGGGGTCTGGTTTGGTCCGGACCTCCAAGTGGAGAAGAACTGGAACGAGATAACGAGTAGGGTGGTCACACTTGCCCGGCAATGGGCCGAGAGGAAACTGTCCCTAAAAGGTCGAGCGGAGGTGGCGAACACGTACATCGCGTCCGTCATCTACTACCGCCTGACCGTCGTACCTTGTCCCGACCCTACCATCACCAAACTACAACGCATCCTCTTTCGCTTCTTGTGGAAAGGATGCGTCCCGATGGTCAGGCGATCCATTTGCTGTCAACACCCGTTAAAAGGAGGGCTGGGCATGCCGTGGTTGATGATGCGCAGACACGCGCTGAGACTGCGACATCTCTGGTCTATGTAGACGACGGTGAACATGTGTGGTCGCCGTTTGTGAGGCACGCTTTCCCGCAGCTCGTCTCCATGACCGAACTGCAGTCGTGGATCAAAAAGAGGCCGAGGAAGGGCGAATGGCACCGCGAGTGTCGCGTTGCTCTCAAGCAACTCTGCCGTCCTGGGTCGACCTTAAGTGACTTCAACACAACCAAAGCATTCTATAGGGCTTTAGTGGAGGAGAGGTACGACGACGAGCTCGGGGCGAACCTGGACGTCGACGAGGAGTACCTGACCCGCCTGTTCAGGACGACTTTCGGGCCAGGGCCCATGGACAACTTCCAGAGCTCCCTGGCCTGGCTGTGCTACCGAGAAGCGCTACCCATTCGGGATAAGCTCTACAGACACGGGTCGAGAAACACGGGGCCGACCTGCCCGAGATGCGGTCAGAGCGACGAAACCGTTCTGCACGCACTCGTTCAGTGTCCAACAATTTCCGACCTGTGGGCTTATGTCGAACAACTGCTGTCACGTGTGGGACGAGTCGGTTTATCAGCTGAGTCTATCGTCAATATTGTCACGCCTCCTTCCTTCAAACGGGAAGGAAGAGCTATTTTCATCTGGTGGACGCGTCTGAAAGGATTGGAGACAAACACTTTCCTCTCTGGTCAATCTCTCATCAACTTCTTCAAGTACCACTTGAAAAGGAAAGTGAGAGTAGAGAGGCAAGTTTTGTCTAGCGAATGTTTTAAAAAAAGATGGGTGAATGTAGCAAGAATGGCACGTATGAATGACAAAGCCACCTTGAGCATAGTCCTATGAACCCAGAAATCGAAAACAGAGAGTTGCTTATTTGAAAAAAAAAAAAAAAAAAATATAAAATGTGACTTCATTGACCGAGGTTACCGTGGTCTTTTCCGTAGGCTTTTCTTTCCACGGGTAAACCTCATCTGTCCTCCCCTTTACACTTCATATTGACATTTCTGTGATAACGATCCCTATTGATCAATTTTTTTTTTTTTTCCTCTCCGCCTTTTTTTTAACCCCCCTTTTTTTTGTCCTCTTTCTCTCCTTTTACGATCCCTTTTGATCGAAACTCCCCCTTCCTTTTTTTTTTTTTTTTTAAACCTTGAAAAGAAAAGCTCTACCTTGTAATTTGTTCTATCTGTGTGCAGCCCTGTGTGGCTAATAAAGAAACATATCTATCTATCTATCTATCTATCTATCTATCTATCTATCTATCTATTTATCAATCTATGTTTCTATAATTTTCCTTGTATACATATCTATTTCAGGGGCTTGCAACCAGCTGATATTATTAATAATGTTGAAGAACTCTTGCAGAAATATTTACAAGTACCTAAGAAAACCTACCCCAGAGCCCTCGCCCTAAGTGCTGGGTCTAGTAAGTGGTGTTTAGTTACCTTTTAATGTTGGTTTCCTTTGTTAATTATCTTTAATATTAGTTACCTTTAATGTAGGCACAACTGCAATTCTTCTAGAGGCTACAAAATATATATTTTCTAATGTAGGCACAGTTCTTTTGGGGTGGGGTCATAGTCGATACCTTTCACCATGATAGTTGACTGGTTCTTAATTTTATCGATGCTAGAAGGATGAAAGGCAAAGTTAATATAATCGACATTTGAACTCTGAACGTGTACGCATGCACAATATATTAAGTCACAATTATTTTATTTATTGTTTCTATCTGTTTCACTGTCTCCCAATATTCTACTTCAGCATTAATCAAACTCACAATTTCAGGGACGATAATTAAAACTGTGAATCATTTATTCAATCAGTATACATTGATTAAGGTACTACTCCCATCCATGTGTCTCCCCAGCCTACACATTCCACACTCTCAATGTGGGCACATTGAAAGGTAGGTCTAGCGCGATTGTTGAAATGCTTGAATGGAGGCATGTAGATGTGCATTGCATCCAAGAACAAAGGTGGAGAGAAGGTTCTACTAGGTTCCTCACAGGGTAAGAGCATAGGTATAAAATCTTCTAGGTAGGCAACAGTGATGGTTTTGGGGGCGTGGGCATTCCGCTAGCTGAGAAATGGGTTGATAAGGTAATCGATGTAGTCAGAGTGAGTGATAGAATACTCAAGCTTAGACTAGTGTTGCAACATGGAAGAGCTAACATTATCTCGGCCCCTCAGCCAAGATTTCCTGCCTGATGAATAGAAAAAAAATCTCATCAGCGAATGACAGAGACCTTCTCTTTCTGGCTTGTGACTTCAATGGGGATGTTGGACAGCAACCAGCTGGCTTTTATGGCATGCATGGAGGCAACAAATTTGGTTCTTGTATTGAGGAGGGAACTAGGCTACTGAAATTCTCTGATGCAATTGATGCTCAACTGGTACTTATTTTATTGACCCTGAAAGTACGAGAACAGTAAGCAAAGCTATATAGACAAATGGCTGAAAGAGATTGGAATAGAATGCCAAGAAGAAAAGAAGAAGAAGTTTGACCGTAACCAGTTGAGCATGTCCATTAGTGGCTGATGATATATGCATCTCTGATCACGAGCAGAAGTAGTGGGTGAGCATCATAGCCATGTATTGAGAGGGATTCTTTGGGGTTTGAATAATTCACCTCTGGAAACATGGGTGTTTCGTTCAACATCCTTAAACAACCCTTATTCAGGGACATTTTGAGCGGGAAATTCTAACTGGACCCCACCTGCAAAGTTATGTGCTGTTTATCTTGATATGAGATCATCATGCTACGCACATATGGTTGTGATGCATGTACTTAGTGCACCCTTATCAGACGGGTAGTCATGATGGGTATACTGGGCTTTGTATATTTTACCCCAGAGTCACTTTGATGGCATGCACTGCTCTCTCACTCAATAATAATAATAGTAATAATAATAATAATAATAATAATAATAATAATAATAATAAACAAGAAACAAGAAACTACCAGGCCAACATATTAAAGAACGGCAGTAGCCTAACATGTGTATGCCGAAAACAAAATGAAACCATTGATCATGTTGTCTCCAAATGCAGTCTTCTAGCGCCTACAGAGTACCTCAATAGGCATGATAGAGCTGCACAATATATTCACTGGGTAATTTGCAAAAACCTGGATTTGCCCCATGAAAAAAACTGGTGGGAACACAATCCACCTGCAGTGCTTGAAAATGACCACATCTCACTCCTCTGGAACTTCACCATTCAAACTGACAGGAAGATAGATGCAAATAGGCCAGACATCGTATTGAAAGACTTCAGACAAAGAACATGCCTCCTCATTGATATGACTGTCCCAATCGATATAAACGTATCTGTCAAGACTTACCAAAAATTGAGCAAATATAAAGATCTTGAAATAGAAATCAGCAAAATGTGGAAGCTGAAGACTAAAACGATACCTGTTGTCATAGGTGCCCTGGGAATGATAACGAAAGGGACTGATTGCTATGTAACTCTGATACCATGAAACCCCAAAATGGCAGAAATTCAAAAGATAGTGCTCATGGGAACTGCTCATATCCTACGCAAAATACTCTCTATGTAATCCCAAGGTTTAAAACAAACTTTTTTTATTTAAAAAATTTTTTTTTTTAATTTTATTTTTATGTATTAGACATTCACTAGTACAACACCCCCCCCCCTAATATAATGCACAGAACTTCCAACCTGTTGTCTCTTGAGGTCTCTGGGTGAGACTTGGAGCCAACTTGTACAGACATAAAGCAAAAGTCAAACATAGAATAATAATAATAATAATTTATCATAGCAATTCAAGATCAAGGAACTACCAGGTCAAAATATTAAAGAACAGCAGTTGCCCAGCATGTTGTGTCTGTAAACAACAAAATGAAACCATTGATCATGTTGTCTCCATGTGCAGTCTTATTGCGCCTACAGCATATCCCAACGGGCATGATTGAGCAGCACAGTGAATTCACTGGGTAATTTGCAAAAACTTGGACCTGCCCCATGATAAAAACTGGTGGGAAACAAACCACTTCCAGTGCTTGAAAATGATTACATCTCACTCCACAGGAACTTCACCGTTCAACTGTCAGGAAGACAGATGTGAATAGGTTAGACATCATATTGAAAGACTTCAGACAAAAATCATGCCTCCTCATTGATATGACTGTCCCAGTTGATATAAATGTATTTTTTAAGCCCTACCAAAAACTAAGCAAGTATAAAGATCTTGAAACAGAAATTGGCAAAATGTGGAAACACAAGACTAAAACAATACCTGTTGTCATAGGTGCCCTAGGAATGGTAGCAAAAGGGGCTGATTGCTACCTAGCTCAGCTACTAGGAAACCCCCGAATGACAGAAATTCAAAAGCTAGTGCTCATGGGAACTGCCCATATCCTACGTAAAGTACTGTCTATGTAATCCCAAATCTGAAGGCCATATGATCAAAGACATTATATTTGGCCATTCCATTTCATTTACAATTACAGACCATCTACAACACTATCGTGCGATAAGTCTTTCCCTTGTAATGGTACCGGCACCGACTGTAATTGGATATTAGCTGACCGGTTTTTTCATAGAAATGCTAATTCACAGAAAGATGCTGAAAGCCATTATGTTTTGAGAAAACAAATGGAGTTATCTATGAATTGAAATTTTGGTCTGGACCCATTCTAAGTGAATATGAAGATTAATGTATTGATGGTGGTAGGAACAAGTAAAATACCCGGGAACAGTGTGATAACAGGTGAAAGAATTTTAAGGTGGTTAGCTGGCAGAGTTGTTAGCACGCCGGGCGAAATGCTTAGCAGTATTTCATCTGCCGCTATGTTCTGAGTTCAAATTCCGCCAAGGTCGACTTTGCTTTTCATCCTTTCGGGGTTGATTAAATAAGTACCAGTTACGCACTGGGGTCGATATAATCAGCTTAATCTGTTTGTCTGTCCTTCTTTGTTCTCTCTGTGTTTAGCCCCTTGTGAGTAGTAAAGAAATAGGTGAAAGAATTGTAAACCAGAAAGTTGCCATGGGTACAGACATATCTGATGGAAGAGAGGTATTCAGAAATGATGTGAGAATTAGCAAACATGAATAGAGAAATGGAAGATGCTGAGTGACGTGTATTGGAGTAGTCACGTGGTGGATGGACTGTGAGAAGGGATAAATTTCTCATACCAAGGCTATGTTGCTGAAAGCAGGTGTGTGATTAATAAGTGAGGCACAACAGTTGGCTACATTGATGGTTGTCTTGGGGTAACAGTAGGTGAGAAAAAGCGGACATTGACAACCTTCTTACTCAATGATGAAGGATGCCTCAACTTCAAAGTCATCCTAGATTAATTCCTTTTGTACTGTAATTATTGAAATTATTCCAAAATATTTTCTTACAATCAAATAGTTTCAAAACACATTACTGTATGTTCCAATGTACACTATTACCAGTTTCATTTCTCAGGAAAAATAGTCAATATCATGTACAAGTGTACTGTGTAGCTGTTAGCCTTCAGTTAAGATGTAGTATGTTGACTGTGGAGGTGCCATGGGCCAGTGGTTAGGGCAGTGGACTTGTGGCCATAGGATTGCTGTTTCGATTACCAGACCGGGCGTTGTAAGTGTTTATTGAATGAAAACACCTATAGCTTCATGAGCTTCCGGCAGAGGGCGGTGGCAAACCCTCCTGCACTCTTTCACCACAACTTTCTCTCACTCTTTCTTCCTGTTTCTGTTGTACCTGCGTTGCAAAGTGCCAGCCTTGTCACACCCTGTGTCACGCTGAATCTCCCCAAGAACTACATTAAGGGCACACTAAGGGCCACTTATATGTTAATTTCATAAGCCGGCTGTTCTGTTGATCAGATCAACTGGAACCCTCATTTTCGTGACCGACCATGTGTCACAAGTATGTGCCACGAGTGTGCCACGTGTATGACTAATAGTAGACTCAACATGAAGTAATATTAGAGGTAAGTTGATTGCAATAAAATGTTTCGGAATAAATTGCAACACTGGAAATTGTGCATTTTCTTTCCTCTTTACAAAACATTTCTGTTGACTTGAATGAATTTTGTGCATCTTTTGCTCTAGTAAAATATCATCAAGTGGAATTACAAGGTGGAAGGGATACAGGAGATATAATAGATGGTGTTGCAGAAAATTTAAGGACAATTGCAGATGAATTAGAAAGAGGTTATGGTTCAGAGATCGACAATGCTTTTCATCAACACGATTCTAATTTGAATCAATATGGTACCTTCCGTTTAGCAGCTGAGAATTTGTTATCAAACATTCAAACACCAATTCTACAGGTAAAAATAATCCCTTCTCTTTTTTTAATTTTAGTCTCACAACACAAAAAAAGATAACATCCTCATTTATGTTCTATTCTAAATTAATTTATTTTAATTTAAACTTCATATTTGTTGCCCGTGTGTTCTTTTAGAATTTTAGGATGTTCTATGGATACATAAAATGCTGTATTTCAGTTACACTGTGTAGGATCTCTTCTTGTCTTTTTTAATCCTTAAATTTATATACATACAATCTAAATTGATGCTATTTAAATCGAAATAACAATTATACACACTAAGTTATTCACTCGTACACAAACATACGCGCCTGCATGCACACACACCCACACTCACACACACACACACACACACTCACTGAAGTTTGCTGGAACAGCACGCACATATTTAGATGCTTTCTTTATACATACATGCTTACCACACACACACACACATATATTGTCCATCCATCCATCTCTATCTATCTATCTATCTCTCTGTCTATCTATATACATATATATATATATATATGTGTGTGTGTGTGTATATATATGTATACGTGTATAATTAGGGATAACCTCTAGGTGGATAACAAATATGCTAGAAGAAGATCACATACAATCTAACTACAAAGAAAAGAATGTTCTCTGGAGAAATTCAGCAAACACCAGAACATAAGCAGGTAAGACAGATGAAAATTATATAAAAATCAAGAATTAATCATGGTTATCCCTAATTATACACATGTATTGAAATTTTTTCTGATTTTTCAGATTTTTTATATGCTAGGCTACTGGTTTTAAATTGATATTAATTAAATTAATATTCAATTTATCACCCTCATTATTTAAATATATATATACTATACATTCAAAAATATTAAGGTATGGCCTTGATAAGCCATTCGACCCACTAGAAAGAGCAGCTAAACTCAAACCGCTAAATAGTTGTAATTCAGAAACCAAAGGAAAATAAAAACATTTACCCTTATCATCTTTGGACTATGCATAGTTTCGACATACATATTGGCAAACCGATTTAATTAAATTAAATTAAATCCATTTGCCACTGGCCTGTCTCGTCAGCAAAGAGGCCAGGGAAATATATATCCATGAGGAAATATATTTCTCACTGGACCGCTGGTGGCGAAAAAGTTCTCTTGAATTTTTTGCTACCCTGATATTGATTAAAAAAAAAAATATATATATATATATATATATATATATATATATATATATACACACACACACATACATATATAAAGGGAGAAAGAGAGTAAGATATATATATATGTATATATATATAGAGAGAGAGAGAGAGAAAGAGAGAGAGAGAGAGAGTTAGTAACAGAGCCAGAAACAGAGTGAGAGAAAATAAAACAGGTGTGTGGTTTCATAAATTCCTTAATTCCGCCATCTTAACTATATTTCGCTAATAATGGAAAACCTTGTCAGCAGATTCCATTATCCAAATCTTCAAAAAGGCCTTTACTCAAATTAATAACTTTTAAGATTTATACCTGACAGTGGACAATATGATGTGATCAGCGACCATAATTACCAGGCTAAAATAATTCAGGAAATTTGCTTAAATAGCTTGTAGATGGAAAGCGAATGATTTCTCATATTAGCCAAGGGTTTAATTCTGCCGTCATAGTGTTCACGAAAATGGTCAAAGATGTCATGATATCTGTTAAGTTTCTGCTGGTGGTGTAAAATCATAGTGATGAAAAAGATAGTGATGAGAACAGTTAAGTCACCGAGAAAGTGCCTTAACATGCAAACAAGTATATTACATATTTAGGAGAAGGAGAGAAAAATCTGTAACATCCAGCTAAAGGTTTGATATTTCATTCTTGGTAGCAAGCAAAATGAATGACTGAATTGATCACAGTCTCACATGTGAGATTTCTTTCACAATGAAACAGCAAATTGCAGCCAGATGAAGAAGGAGGGGATGAGAGCTGCCAAGAAATCTAAGTTGGGGTGATGGATAACATGCCACATTTTTATCTAATGTAATATTGAAACGCTAAAGTATATACAAACACCTCAATATATATAGATATATACATATACATATATCTATCTATCTATAACTATCTATCAATCTATCTATCTATCTATCTATCTATCTATCTATCTATCTATCTATCTATCTATCTATCTATCTATCTATCTATCTATCTATCTATCTATCTATCTATCTATCTATATATCCATATATATAATGGCTACCCCCTCGTTAACGAGTATGGCCATTGCACGAAGCTTAGCTGTTACTGGTGCTGTGATCAAATGTGACTTTTTAGCCCAGCTAAAGATCTACAATGTCTTGTACAGAATTGGCAGCTAAAACCGTTACTGGCAAATAGCCTGCTGTAGTTGTAATTGGGCTTCATGTACCTTTGCATGTCGTTTAAGTCCTCCTGCCGAATTACACTCTCTTCCACATGCCCAACAGATATGATTAGCATGGTGTGTTACACCACCACCAGTGGCCAGGTTGTCACTCATCTATCTCTTTTTATGACTACGAAGATGACTCATGAGTCCAGCTTTACTGAGGCAGGGTCTTGCACAGACATTGCATGTCAGAATCATGAGAAGACCCTTCCCATCTGGAAGTGTAACAGCGATGCCCTTCCTGAATTCCCTCCTTACTTTCTCATGTGCAACTCGAGATTTCTCAAACGTGGCCGTCCCCTCGTGCACAATCCTTCTCCACCTGCTACGATCAATAGCTATGCCCTCCCATGTGTCAGGAGAGATGCAAGCATCTCTTAAGAAAGCCTTCAGTAAGTCCTTTTCGTCTATGTGGGGGTCGTTCTCCTTTAGCTAACTCTCCATAAAAGAGTTGTTTTGGCATCCTCGAATCCTTCATCCTGATCAGATGACCACTTCATCTGAGCCTTTGCTTTAACACAAGAGCTTCTATACTTTCACACTGAAAGCCTTCCAATATTTCAAGATCACTGATATGGTCCTCCCACTCAATGCCATAGATCCGTCTGAGGGACATCTGATGGAAACGTTCCAGTTGTTTAAGGTGCTATCGATATGTGACCCACGTCTCGCAGGCATAGAGAAGAGAAGGGAGCACACATGCCTTGTACACCTTTATCTTTGTCTTTCTGCATATGTCTCGCCGACACCAGAGGCGCCTTTCTAGCCTTCCGAAAGCAACACTTGCTTTCCTAATTCTGTATGGAATTTCATCATCCAAATTGCTATATCTCTTAACAGTGCTTCCCAGGTAGACAAACTGATCAACTACATCAAGTCGTTTACCATACACATAGATATTTGGTACACTATACTTCTTACCTGGGGCATGACAACAATTTTCATAAGACTGACTGTCAGTCCTAAAGCAGTGCAAGCATCAGAGAATGCATTCAAAATGTGTTGCATATCAATCTGTGTGTGCTACTAGCTCACAATCATCTGCATACAAAAGGTCTCTTATGATAGAGGTAAATACCTTTGTTTTTGCAGCAAAGCACCTGATATTAAACATGCTGCCAGAGATTCGATAATGGATGTAAACACCATATCTGCAGTTTCTGAATGCAATACAGAAAACCATCTATATGCATATAGATATATATACAAATTGAGATAGGGGTTGTAAATGCAACCCTCTATGGGATAACATATATCCAATATACTGCTAGTGAAGTACCCAACAAAGTTAATACATAAATGTTAAGGATTGCGATGCAATCAATTCATTTACTGTATTATATGGGCAAAGGTAAAATGATTTACCACAAATTACTAATACAAGATAAGAAAATGGAGAAATATATCTAAATCAAATATCAATTACCAGATAATACTCAATCACATACTTTATTGAACCACCACATAAAAGACTGTAGGGTTAGATATAAAAAGCAGAACAAATCAGTGTACATAAAGGAATGTACATAAAAAAGTGTACATAAAAGAGTAATGTTGTATAATAAGTAGAATATATATGAAAAAGAGAATATACATATAAGTAAATACAAATATAAGTATAGATTACATCTTACAGCTGTTTCGGCCATGTAGATAGGTATGTCTCAGACATTTACAAAAATATCATAAGGCCTCCTCGGAGATATACATATACATATGAGTGCATATACTCACACTCCTATACATATAAAAATATACATATACATAATAATGTAAATAAATAATATAAATTAGTAAACATATGTTCCACATTCAACGTTTCAGTTCTTCAACTTAATATTGTGATAATAAACATACACATATTAGTACCTAGATGCAAATATACATAGCCAATAGTACATTATATTACTTCCTACTAATTTCCAAAGTGTCATTAAAGTTAGCATCATTATCGTTATCAATACCATTTATGCTACCATTATTATCATTCATAATATTATTAATAACGCTTACATTAGGATCCGAAGTGGCACATATGTATGTCCGGGTTCCAGTTAGTAATTTTCCTTATGACATAAATACATTATTGGATTTGAATTTAAATTATCATTGTCTTCCTCATGGTTGGTCTGTTGAGAGCCGCCCGACCTCCACCACACCGCACAAGAAAAACATACACATCCACATCCAACCCTAAACCCACACGTCCACATAAAAACCCACACACACATGCACACACACATGAATACACACCAACACATCCCTACACATTCACTAGATTGCAGAGTGCATGTCTTTCATCGCATGGCTTATAGACAAATCAGTACAGGCAGCAGTGTCTATACACTAACACACACACTCACACGCACATCCGCATATACTCATAAATATTAATACACTCTCATATACTGTATCAGGGAACATTCGCACACACATATATACATATTTAAATATATGTCTGCGCACTCATACGTACAAATAAAACCTATACTTATATAATATTTCTTCTTAGTTATGTTGTCTTGGAATATTGCTGTAAATTCAATTTTATAAGCAAAATAATAGTAAATGCAAACACATGGACAAGTTTCTTTTGCCGAACAGGAGGACGCCACCCGTTCCAGATTCAGAAGCTATCTCACAGACTTTGACCCCCTTTCTGTTATATTATTTTGCAACAGTTACATTAAGTGTGCATTCTACAGCCAAAGATGATGAAGATTTTGCTTTCCATATTTTAGTTTTCTTTCTTTTTTTTCCTTTCTTCTTGTTCCACTTTTTGCATCAACTTACTTTGAATTTTTTGTTGTAGTTTTTACTCATATACCAGCATCATGGTTTGTAGATGCATCTGACCTTATGAAATGAATCCAAAAGATTACTTTGAGATACATGGCATATTATATAAGTCTGCCAATTTAATGTCCAAGCAGTTCTTTTGTTTTTGTGTATATTAAATGATATTCATCTCTCACTGGATGGCGTCCCTTTTTTTGTTGATCTGCTTCTAGTGCAATCGTTATCTTTTTTCTGTCTCCTTCCAGCTTGGTGCAGTATTTGAACTTTGTAAACGATATACATCTGCGTACCCTGCATTCAGTGGTGATGGTATAATTGAACAGCATGCTGTTAGATACATTCGTGATCATTTCACTCCAGATGGTACCTGGGTAGGTTTTGATTTCCTTTCTTATTATCTTTTGCTACACCATATTTTTGTAAAATTTAGATTTATTTTCTAGACACCTTTGACATAATTTTGGGGACTATTTCCATTTTGTTTGAAGAATCCTTGTGTTCCAATGTCTCTTTTTGAAGACCATTTTTTAGAGATATTCCCTTGGGGATCTATTTCTACTCTATTTCTTGACCATTCCATAATGTTATTTTGGTCTTTCTTTAACAGTTTCCTCTGCATTTTTCTAAACTATTTTTGGCCTTTTTGCTTAAACCTTTGTAGTATTGTTGCAGACTTCATAATATTTTCACTTGTAGATTATAATATGCCATTTCTTTTACATTTTTAATATTATTATCTGATCTTTTCTATTCCATTTACAGATTATAGAGCAATTTCTTGTATACTCATTTGCATCATACTTCTTTAGACTCCCTGTTGTAGCCACAGACTATTTCTGAATATTTTTGTAGTCTTTTTGTATGTTATTTTCTCCTCTACATTTTTTTTCGAGCCCCAAAACACCCAGTTTTCCCAATTTCCATGGCATCCAAGTGACCAATCTCACATGTTTCCTCCATGGGGCTACTCCTTGGCAGCTGGAGCCATGTGAAATGAATACATTGAATACATGTGAGTGAAGGGTTGTGTATAAAGTGTATTGTTGTAGTGAAGTGAAAGGAGGCGAAATGGCAGAATCATTAGCATAC
Organism: Octopus sinensis; assembly: GCF_006345805.1. Taxonomy (NCBI): domain Eukaryota; kingdom Metazoa; phylum Mollusca; class Cephalopoda; order Octopoda; family Octopodidae; genus Octopus; species Octopus sinensis. Next base: position 67,570,798 of record NC_043011.1, on the reverse strand, counting down.
TGGGCAAAAGGCTTCATGGTATTTCATCTGCTATTACGTTCTAAGTTCAAACTCTGCCGAGGCTGACTTTGCCTTTTATCCTTTCGGGGTCCATAAATTAGGTACTAGGGAAACACCAGGGTTGATGTAATTGACTAGTCCCCTCACGCTGAAATTTCAGGTCTTGAGCCTTTAGTAGAAAGGATTATTATAATGAAGTTAGGAGCTAAAGGGACAGATTTGACAGAGGGTTGATGGTAATGTAGTTTATGAAAATAAATGCAGGATAACTGCCTATGAGGATTATTATTGTAGTGAAGATATAGTATATATAGAGAGGTATAAGTAGACAGAATGAGGGAGAAACAGAGAGAGAGAGAGAGAGATACAGAATGTGGGAGAGAGAAATAGATGTTATATAATTAATTGAAAAGTAGTTTAAGAACGAGTGAAGGACTATCATAGGATTTTCTGCCTTTTTATAAATTACTGTTCAGGATTTGAATAAATACATTTGAAGTATTGTCTCAGATGTGTGACTGATACTTCTGCACAGGAAGGGGATACAAATACAACAGATATAGGCTCTGCCTCCAGTTTGCTCTAAGTATTTCCCTTTTCTCTGCAGCTTTATGGGAATACCATTGATATTTAATAACTTTACTTTTTCCTTCAACATATTCAGTAACCTATGATTGCTATCGATATTAACTTTGATCTTAAGTTTCTGGTTAACATAGCCATGCTTAATATATAATTTACATACAAATACCACATTTTCTTTTACTCTTTCAGAAACCAGAAAGAAATTAAGTAAATACTACAAACTCCACTGATGAGGCAGACAACCTAACTGAAAAAGTGAATGAAGACAACTTTAGAGAAGAAAACCAAGGAGATGGCCCCTCACTGACTATTGCTGAGAACAATGATAACTACGACCCACAAGGATTTGCCTCCTTCAAATGGTTGTGACAAGTTCTTTTTCTTACAAAGGAACTCAGACAAAGGACGTCCAATAAGCCTGATCGTTCATAGTAACAGGCAGATTTTCCAGCGTTATACCAGTTATATTGCACTGGTTGGTCGAAATTGCTCGTTTTTGCCAGCCCAAGTGGACTGGAACAACGTGAAATAAAGTGTCTAACTCAAGAATACCATGCATCACCCAGCCCAGGAATCGAAACCACAGTCATACAATCATGTGTCCAACACCCTAACCACAATGCACCTCCGCAGTGATAATAACATCATCATCATCATCATTTAGCGTCCGTTTTCCATGCTAGCATGGGTTGGACGGTTCAACTGGGGTCTGTGAAGCCGGAAGGCCACATCAGGCCCAGTCAGATCTGGCAGTGTTTCTACGGCTGGATGCCCTTCCTAACGCCAACCACTCCGTGAGTGTAGTGGGTGCTTTTTACGTGCCACCCGCACAGGTGCCAGACGGAGCTGGCAAACGGCCACGAACGAATGGTGCTTTTACGTGCCACCGGCACGGGGGCCAGGCGGGGCTGGCAACGGACACGAACGGATGGCGCTTTTATGTGCCACCGGCACGGGGGCCAGGCGAGGCTGGCAATGGACGCGAGCGGATGGTGCTTTTACGTGCCACCAGCATGGGGGCCAGGCGAGGCTGGCAATAGAAAGGAAAAGAACATTTCCACTTTTGTGCTGGGTGTAGAGCCGACTTTTTCTCTGGGGTCCTTCACTATAAAAACTATTAGTGGGTCCTTAATTCATTTAAAGTAACGTTTAAAATATTTGGTGAGGTTACTTTATACAGGGACACCATCTCATTGGATTAACCGTAGTTAAGTTAGCATTCGTGTATTTAATATGATGAGTATCAAAATTTTAATTAGAAATGATTATGTGGAGAGGGAAAATTTCTATATCTAATTATCTAATTAGAGATAATCTCATCACTGCTACGACCTATACAGTGTAATCTATACTTCACTGAGGAGGGCGAATAACACTGAAACATACTTGGAATAGTCTCTCATGCATAACGAGCATATTAGTATAGTATTATCCAATGAGACACTGTCTTTTCCCTACCACATAATTATTTTCTTATTACATTTCTGATACTCACTATACTAACAATTGATTTTTCATTCATGCAGATGACGTCTCAGATGATCTTTGTGATTCAATTTCTTTCAATATTATAAAATTTTCACATTTCCCCATTTTCACATATCGAATATAATTTGTGATTCATTATTTTCTCAAAATGATAGCGTGTAAGCTTTGTTGATGAACTAAGTCTAGTGTTGACTCCCTTATCAGAGATAATTTTTAATAAAAGTATAACAATTTCATACGAAATATATTTTCAGCTGTTTTTTCTTCAAAGTAAAATATTGGGTTGTCCGGAAAGTTTGTGCCGATTTATAGTAGCTTACATTTCGACTTATTTTAGAATATAGTTGAGTCCATAAAATTGGATTTGGCTACAGCTCCATTTAGAACAAAATTTAATCCATCTTTTCGTGGAAGAAGGTTTATGTTCCTATAATCTGCATTAATTCCGTAACCCTTTAAAATGGAAAGTAAGAAAGTTCAGTTTCGACACTTGATGCTTTAGGAACCAGACAAAAATTGCTGCAGCTCGGCTGGGACGTGTTACCCCACCCTCCATATTCACCAGATATTGCTCCTTCGGATTTCCACTTATTCAGGTCTCTGCAGAATAGTCCTAATGGTAAAAATTTCAATTCCTTGGATGATGCAAAAAGATACCTTGATGAATTCTTTGCCATGAAACCACCTCAATTCTGGGAAGAGGGTATTTTCAAGTTAAAAGAAAGATGGAGACGCATTGTGCAACAAAATGGTTCATATTTGGGTGATTAAAAATGTAATGGCAAGTATTTATTGACCTTTTTCTTTCCTTTAAAAATCGGCACAAACTCTCTGGACAACCCAATATAATTAATTACAGTTGGATATTTTTTAATGATACTTGTATCAAATATTAAGATAATTAATATTAATCAAGCGTTTACTTCTGTCTTTCATATATAATTTATGTAAACATAGAAATATGGCAGAGAGAGAGATAGTTAAAAAGGGGGAATATTTATCTTCAGTCTTTTACTCATTGAACTGTGGCCTAGCTGGAGCACCACCTTGACTGGCTCAGTTGAACAAATCGACATGAGTAGTTCTTTGATTTTTAAAGTTCGGTACTTATTCTATCGGATCCCTTTTGCTGCCTCGATAATTTACGGAGTCATAAACAAACCAACACTGGTTGGTGGATGGGTGAATATATATAAAAACAAACGAGTGCGAGCATACATACACCTCCCCCCACCCACAGAAATGTACACATGTATATATGTATAAATGTACATACATATATATATACATTAGAGAAAAACCATTATTATGTAATTCAAACAATGATGGACATAAACCATATCCTCCCCTCCTCCTCCTCATCATCATCATTATCTTTTAAAGTCCACTTTCCATGCTAGAATGGGTTGGACAATTTGACTGAGAACTGGTGAAAAGAAAAAATAAAATATATGATAAATCATTTAGCTAGATCACAAAAAGTACATAATAATAAATAAACAGTATTTAATACTTATCATATACTGTTTATTTATTATTATGTACTTTTTGTGATCTAGATAAATGTTTTATCATATATTTTATTTTTTCTATATGGTATGGTTTATGTCTATCATTGTTTGAATTGCATAATAGTGGTTTTTCTCTAATTCATATATATATATTCATATTGTGAAATTTGATTTAATACTAAATTGAATTTTTCCCTGTACGTTTGGAGTTATACTCCCTAATATTATTATCATAAATGTACATATATAAACTAATTATATATATGTTTATATATGTATGTATACACACACACGCATACATAGAAGTGTATACATATATGTGTGTGTGTGTGTGTATATATATATATATATATGCGACGTCACCTTCAAAATAAGCGCAACTATGCCTCTCATGGTCTCGATGGAGTTATATACCTGCTTCTCAAACGTGGCAGGCACTTCCTTTTACACCAGCTTTCTATTTTCTTCCAGTACTGTCTCAACAATGGTGCTACTCCGGAGCAGTGGAAAACTGCCAGTGTCATTCCTCTGTTCAAAAAGGGTGACCGCACATCACCTGTCAACTATCGCCCAGTCAGTCTCACTAGCTGTATTGCAAAACTGATGGAATCGTGTGTCAGAGAAACACTCTGGAACTTCTGGAGCTCTCACAGTCTCATCCGACCCTCACAATATGGATTTGTCCCTAACTCCAGCTGCAGTGACCAGCTTGTCGAGTTCCTTGAGGACATTACTCAGATCACTGACAGTGGCTCATGGGTGGATGTTGTCTACCTTGACTTTGCTAAGGCTTTCAACTCTGTGCCACACAAAAGGCTTATGGTGAAACTCTCTGCAATGGGTGTGGGGGATGACCTTTTTAACTGGTTGAAATCCTTCATCCTCAGCCGAAAGGAGGTAGTCACAGTTCTAGGACAGCACTCTACACCATATGAGATGTCATCGGGTGTACCACAGGGATCTGTCCTTGGTCCCCTCCTGTTTGTGGCATACATTAATGACATAGATGCCAATTTAAAGAATGCCACAGTATTGAAATATGCAGACGACATCAAGCTGTACCTTGAAATCAAGAGGACTGATCCTGATGTCTACAACTCTTTCCTGCAATCAGACCTAGACACAATGCAGCAATGGATCACAGACTGGCAACTGAAACTGGCTGTGGACAAGTGTACCACCATGCATTTTGGGAGAAAAAACCCTGCGTCCACATACTCCCTCCACAACACTGATATCAAGAAATCCTCTTGCGAGCGTGACCTAGGCATCACTGTCAGCAGTGATTTGCATTGGACAAAGCATATCTCTAAAATTGTCAAGAAGGCCGAGGGTGTCTTGGCATCACTCAGCAAGACTTTTGTTAGCCGCTCTCCAGCCATCTATTTAAAACTGTATACAGCTATGGTACGACCACACTTGGAATTCGCATCATCAGTTTGGAATCCCTATCTTGCTCAGAACATTGACCTCCTGGAATCTGTCCAGAGACGTGCAACCAAACGCATACCCTCCATCAGACACCTACCATATTCTGAGCGCCTTGTTTCCCTGGGCATGGATTCACTGAAGCTCCGGCGTCTAGCGACGGACTTGGTAAACACCCACAAGGTTATCAACCACCTCACCAACAACAACACTGAACACCTTTTTGATCTCCATGTGTCTAACACACGTGGACATGCCTAGAAAGTCAGAAAACAGCACAGCTCCCATGACTTTCGGAAACATTTTTTCACGCTCAGGGTTGCTGAAGCGTGGAATAAACTGCCTGCATCAGTTGTTGACTGCCATGACACTGCATCCTTTAAGGCCCTCATGCTTCCCGAAATCCGTCGAAACTACACCTGATTATATATACACTTTAGATGAGTTGTAGTGCACCTGAGCACTGTACACAATTATTATTATTATTATTATTATTTATATATATATATAACTATATATGATTGCCACTTCTTTACAGAAGAAGGCTATCGCTTCAATTAATAAATACTGTCCTGAGATCTTCTATGACTAGCAAGTCCTGCTCTTGATAAACAACCTCTACTGCAGATCTTAGAAATATTTTAAAGCAGATAAGTGTCTGGGGTTGTAGATAAGTCCTGTCTACGAAGTGCTTCTCTCAAGATGGATTTTTCAGTTCTTTGAGCTTCAAATGCTTTACATCTATTGTCGATCATTTGTTTCCAAACCAATCGATCTTGCGTCATCTGCTCCCAGTCTTCAACTTTCACATCAAGAGCCTTAAGATTGCTTTTGATGTAGTTCTCGTTGGTTACACCACGGGGGACATGCAGGCTGTATTGGATCTCTTCTCTACAATTTGTATTGCCATCAGTCTGAAGAAAACAAAGATGATGTTCTCTCAGCCACCAGGCCAACCCTATGTGGAACCTAACATCTTCATCCAAGGTACAAGATTAGATGTGGTCGACTCGTTCATCTATCTTGGCAGCACTCTCTCTAGAGATGGATCCCTTGATTCTGAAATAAATCTGAGAAATGAGACAGCCGACAAAATTTGTAATAAGGTAAGAAAATGGAGACTGGAGGGTGTATAGGTAAATCATTTGAGTCACTGCTTGAAGCCAAAATTTAAATAGAAATAAATTCTAAAGGATAACCAATTCTTAACATTGGATTTGACCCAAATGCTTTGAATTATGCATTACTAAGTAGCCAGGATCGAAACATATGTAGTTTTTCTTTTACTTTCTTTTGTACTTTTAAAAAATTAATTTTTATTTGGTTTTAAGGGTGTCACGAAAGACCTGGCTGGAGGCCCAACTATCTGAGTTATTTTACAGGGCTTAGGAAAAGTGTAAGACCGTTGCAATAAGTGTGTGAATCTTAGAGGGGAAAATGTTAAATAAAATTATAATCAACTGATTCTCCTGTATATTGTTTTACTCAAGACCAGGAACTTTTCCCCGAACCTTCCTGTGAATACTTACATGTATATATATATATATCTATCTTTCACTCTCTCACTCTCTCTCTCTCTCTCTCTCTCTCTCTCTCTATCTACCTATCTATCTATCTCTCTCTCTCTGTATATATATATATATATATATATGTATAGGTTATGAGAGGTAATGGTGTCAGTAAGACGCAAAGGTGTCAGGTAATGCTGAGTAAGTGCTATGGATAGACTAAGATTCTAGTTCCTTGAGAATAAGTTCAAATAGTATTTAAAATTGGTCATTCCAAGCATAGAGTTTGTACCTGGTGTTATTGAATCGAGGGTCATATTTAAAGTGACATAAAGGTTGGGAATGTATTTGTAAGGTCAAATCTAAGCATTAAGAGAGGAACAAAGAAAACGAAAAGAAAAGCAATGGAACTGGAATCTTACATGTATACCATTCTGCTTAAAGAATGGATCTACAAATGCAATATCCCTGCATATCTCACATCTATTTTCATTCCTCCACTCCACTCTCTACTTCATATCTTATCTAAATTAACTATTGCATAACCATTTTTTCACACCGTCTTCGGTGACGGGATATAATAAATATCCCCGAATCGGCTGTAAGAATTTCTATTTCTAAATGTTCTAAAATCTCTCACTGCCTTGGTTTTTTTTATCCCATTCTGAAAATTTATATATATATATACGTATGTATGTATATGTATGTATATATATATGTATGTATGTATGTATACATAGACACACATAAACACGCACACATAGACAAACATACACACACACACGCACATACACACACACACACACACACATACACACACACACACAGAAATAAATCAAAGGGAGGACAAAAACAACAGGCAGAAAAAATTGACGATTACATAACAAACACAAAAGAGGAACGTAATAAACGGACGATTCGCAGCAGATCTCCTCATCCATCCGTTTCATATATGTATGCGTGTATAAACTCCTGCAACGTTGTATACAATAGTGCTGTAATACAAGCATAAAGTCTATTTAAGCCGAGCTGTGTAACTGCTTTGGCAAGGGGGATAAATTTGTTAGAGTTACTTCCCTTAGACCGCAAAAAATGAATTTGAAATGAACGTCGTTAAGTTATTAAATATCGTGTTTCAAGGGAAGATTTTCGAATTTTCTTGAAATGCAAATTGCTTTTCTACTTGGCGGAACAATAGTGTAGGGGAAAATGATATTTCTTCCAGAGCGCACGGTTTTGCAAGTTCAACTATATGTTTAGACATACATACACAACAAGCATAACTTAACATCATATACATACATACATAACACACATACATACATAATACATACATAACTACATAATGCATACATGTATACATACATAACATATCATACATACATACGTAATACATACAAACATGACATACACGACAATATAACATACCTGCATGCTTGCATGCATACATAACATACATACATACATACATACATACAGAACATACATACATACATACATACATACATACATACATACATACATACATACATACATACATACATACAGAACATACACACATAATATTACATACATATATAAAACATACCCTGTAGTTGATGTTGAATCTCCATTGAAGGAGCTTCGGATCTGGGTTCGAAACCAGCTCTTTCTCCATTGGCAAGAAATCATGAAATAAAACTGGACAATGGCATACATAAATAAGTGGAGGAGAGGGTGTGTGGTAAGAAGCTTGTTTTCCAATCACATGGTTCCGGGTTCAGTCCCACTGTGTGGTACCTTGGGCAAGTGTCTTCTGCTATTGCCTCGAGCCGACCAAAGACTTGTGAGTTGATTTGGTAGACGGAAACTGAAAGAAGCCCGCTGTATATATATATATATATATATATATATATATATATATATATATATATATATATATAATGTGTGTGTGTGTGTGTATGTTTCTACCTCCATCACCACTTGACAACTGGTGTTGGTGTGTTTACGTCCCTGTAACATGGCGGTTCGGCCAAAGAAATCGATAGAATAAGTACCAGACTTAAAAAATAAGTAGTGGAGTCGATTCTTTCGACTAAAATTGGAGTTGGTGCTCCAGCATGGCCACTGTCTGATGACTGAAACAGATAAAAGATACATATATATATACATTCATGCATCCATCCATCCATACATAGAGACATACATGATTGTGGATCCCCCCCAATAAATGTATTAATTTTGTGGAAACATAACAGACCTGATATTTTTGTGAAGGACAGAAAACAGAAGCCGTGCACTTTTGTAGGAATCAACTATCCGGCGGATGTGAATGTATTATCGCAAGTATTGAAAACAGAGGACATTTGAGGCGTTTAGTGACAGACCGTCGTAAGCGCCACAACTTAAAATCCGAGAAAAACGCAGTCAAAGTTTCACGACATTCAGAATGCGACATCTCGGGAAGGAATGAAGTTAGGAAGCTGGTTTTGGTCTTAAAATGACCGTGAAGGCCTCTTCTAGTCATTGTACCTGTAAAACTATCTATCTATTTATGTATCTGAAAGATGAAACAACGACTGGGTCTTTCTCATTTTGTAGAATATACCGGTACTACGAAACGGTGTATCGCATTCCATATTTTAGCCATAATACTTAGAAAAAACGTACAGAGACTCACCCCAATGTATTGTTTGTGTTTTAATATACTAAGGTAGGTATCTTTAGGAGGTCAGTTAGACAAGATAGTAAGATAATAGGCCATTGTCGTTACGATGGTAACGAGGAATATTAGAAAATGAGTCATAACACTCCGCAAAACGATACGGGAACCACACCAAAGTTATTGATTGAGTGAGTGTATACATATATATACATACATATATATATATATATACATTTACATATCTATATACATATATATATACACACATATATATACATATATACATACATATATATGTACAAATATATATATATATATACATACACATACACACACACACGCGCACACAGACACACCCACACACCCACACACATATAAGGAATATAATAAGACAAGGTAGACAATGCTAAAATAACTTTATCATGAAGAACATTTTACTTCCGGTTTCAGACTTTTCAAGTCAGAGTAAAGCATGAAAAACAATTAATTTGTGGAAAAATGAAATGAAATGTTTTTTTTTTTTTAAATATTTCCATAGTTTCCGAATACAAGGGACATTTTCCTTTTTTCTTTCTGTCTTTGTCTCTTTTTTTACTCTTGTGAATACTTGGTAGTAGGCAATCCTAAAAGAATATTTGATATGAGTCCCTTGGTTCAAGCAGCAGTAGCCGAGGAAGGAGGCGAAGAAGAAGAAGAAGATAGAATAAGAAGATGAAGGAGAAGATGAAGGAGAAGAAGAAAAAGAAGAAGATTGAAGAAGAAGAAGCAGGAGAAAAAGAAGGAGGAGGAGAAGAAGAAGAAGGAGAAGAAGATTGAAGAAGAAGAAGAAGAAAAAGAGAAAGATTGAAGAAGAAGACGCAGGAGAAGAAGAAGGAGGAGAAGAAGAAGAATACGGGAGTGGTATAATGGGAGTTACTTGACCCTTTAAAAGGATTCCACCAACATCCTACTACTCTCCTACCTCTGCTGTATTTTTCTTATTCTTTCTCTTCTTTTCCTACTCCCACAGCAAAGGAAACCAACACTACTGCAGACACCATCACCACCACCACTACAACAACAACAGGAGCAACAGCAGCAATAGAGGCACAACGACACAGCAGTAGGACTAAAACTTTCACCTGCCAAAACAGCAACAATAACATTTACAGCATCAGCACCAACAGCAACAAGAACACATACACACACACACACACACACACATTTATATATATATAGGGAGGGCTTCTGCAAACCCCTTATCATTCATATTAAGGAAGTCTTAAGGATATCTCACTGGTTCACAAGGAAACAGAAATACCAAAATTACAAACTGTTTCTTTGTGGATGACTTGAGACTATATGCTGAGAATATGCATGAGATGAAAAAGATCCTTGACCCGGTTACAACATTCTCAAAGGATGTAGGGTTCAAGTTTGGTCAGGATAAATGTTTTTATATGGTGATGAAACGAAAGGAAACTAAATAGCACTAGCAACATCCGCATCAATGGCTTAACAGTCTCCCCTGTATCTGATCAGGAATGTTACATGCATCTAAGGGTAATTGAAAACACATCTTACAATGGCACCAGTAACAAAATGCATGTCACCAAAGAATATTGCAGTCGAATGGAGAAAATATGGGTCTCGGAACTTTCCACATTGAATAAAACAATGGCCCACAATGCGCTAGTAGTGCCAGTACTCATACCAATATTTGGGCTGCTTGATTGGACGCTTGATGAGATCCAAGCCACTGATGTGAAAACCCGAATTTAATCAGCACACAATTCCCACATTAGCAGTGACGTAGACCGCCTCTACCTAAAACGATAACAAAACAGAAGAGGCTTAACATCGATCCAGACTGCCTTTGAATGTCGTATCATATCCCTTCGGCATCATCTTTTAACCAACAAGTGTCGAAGCGCATCCCTTGGCCAGGTGGGCATACTTGAGGCTGATTAACATCATAAGACTTAGAAAGCAGCATTCTTTGTCTTGATAACCTTAAATGCACGCCCAAAGAAATTCCACGACTCTGCTGCAACGTATCATCAGATGAAAGGACGAGCGTATGTGGGCAGATGACTATGCACGGATATATTAGCAGAAAGCTCCAAGAGGATATTCAAAGATTAATATTCAAAGCAGTCTATCATGGAACAACAGCTGGATTACTAACTCCCGCTTTGAAGGGTATACGCTTGCAATCCAGGAACAGGAAATATTAACCAAATACCTGATGCAAGAGACAAAGATGCAGAAGTTATGCAGACTTTGTGAAGTTAACACCAAATATATCACCAATATCATAGGTAGCTGCCCCAAAATGTAATCACAGTATTATCTATCGATGAGATATGATGTAGCCAGGGCACTGTAAAACGAGAAACTTCGGAAGAATAACCTGGGGGGACAAAGAAATAAGAACCCACGGTATGGTAGAAGCCATAGCCACTCATAATAATGGTGGAATGTCGCCGGGCAAACCTTAATAAAATGAAAACATAATAGACCTGACATAGAGATTTGGGATAGAAAAGAGCAACTGTGTAAAGTTGTAGAATTCAGCTGCCCAGTTCAGTGAAAAAGAAAATACCTACACTTGAGAAATCTGCTGTTACGAATCCAGATTATAAGTTCAGGTTTATACCTGTAATTATTGGGGCCCTGTGATATGTAACAAATTGCCAAAATATCAGTCTTGAGAAATTAGGCTTCTCAAAACCAGAAACGAGAAAGCTGAATGGAAGATAACAGATCCAAGCCATCAGTGGAACTATAATGATCTGTAGAACATTCTTGAAGTATATAATTTTGGTATATATGTGCCTATCTAAATATGCAACTATATGCATGAAAATACATACTTTAAACAAAACACATACACATCCATATACACATCCATCCATCCATCCATCCATCCATCCATCCATCCATCCATCCATCCATCCATCCATCCATCCATCCATCCATACATACATACATACATACATACATGCATAACCCGTTGATGTTGAATTTCCAGTGAAGGAGCCTTGGATCTAGTTTAGAAACTGGCTCTTTCTCTATTGGCAAGAAATCTCGAAATAATATTGACTATATACATACATACATACATACATACATACATACATACATACATACATACATACATACATACATACACACATACATACATACATACACACACATATATGCACACAAACACACACACATATACACATACACAAACACACATACAAGTGAGCAGACAAACAAAAGAAGGGCGCTCAAAGGATTTTTTGGAAGTTACATGTATAGATTAAACCAGTTTGATTCGGAATCCTTGGTATTCTGAATTTAAACATATATATATATATATATATATATATATATATATATATATATATATATATAATAATTAATATATAAAAGATATGCATATATACATACATATATGTACGTACCTACCTCTACATGTATATATACATGCATATATGGGTACAGGACACCAAAAATAACGTCGAACACAATGAGAAACGAAAACATAAACACA
>NC_043011.1:67543111-67550611 GCF_006345805.1 Octopus sinensis | reverse complement strand
GACTTAATACCTTTGTCTGTCCTTGTTTGTCCCCTCTATGTTTAGCCTCTCGTGGACAATAATGAAATAACATATATACAGGATTAAACAAATATTACTTTATGGATAGTACGAAAATGCGCAAAAAGAAGAAAAAAAGGGAACCTCAATAGCCTTTTGTGTAATTCCAGTTCCACTGGCCGGCGAAGGGTTAAAGCAGTTCAGTATCACCATTGCAAAGGAAAGATAAAAACGAAAAAAAAAAAGAAAAAATTAAATAAGTAGCGACCAAAGTAGTTGTGGAAGAGTTTACCGTAAATAGAATTGCAACACGATATTCTAGATGAGAAGTGTTTCCGATTTTAAGCAATTAGGAAAGCAACCAGATTGTAATCTGCGTCTATATGGAATATAATGCGTTATAAAACTGTTTTAACTTCTTGTGACCCAACCCTACACAGCTGATAGGACAGTCATAAAAAATTGCTGATAGCGGATTGGTTGAAGTGATAATGTGACCAGCAAAATAAGTTTCACTGTTAGGACTCCGTACGTTCTGAGATCGAATCCATGCGCGGTAAATGAAGCGTTGTGCCTATTCAAAAAGTCGATATGTCTGTTGTACGATTTTTTTATGGATTGGCTGAGTCGGATTTTGTTTAATGATCGTTAAGGAATTTATTTGCAAAGCTTTAGCTTACGAGTTTAAATCATATTAAGTGTGACTTTGAATTTCTATTTAAATATCGATAATATGAATATTAGGCCGACGATTTCTAATCTACCAATTTCGAGAACATGTAACTACCAGATCAGTACCAGTAAAACAGTAGGGTCGATGTAATCAACTTAATTCACCATCCTCACGAGCCAAAATTCTGATCCGATATTACCGCTATATGAAAGCTGGAGAGCGCGTGGCTCAGTGGTTAAGGCGTTGCACTCACGATCACCAGATTGTAGTTTCGATTCACGGAGCGGGCGTTGTGTCCTTGAGAAAAATACTTAATTTTCTTTTACTGATGTCTATTCGGTAAATGAATAGTCCAACAACGAATTGGCATTTTGTTCAGGGGATAGTGTTGTGATCTCAAGTACTTATATGTTGCCATGGAAACTGGGTATACGGCCCCATGACCCTGAGGAATCGAACCCAGTTTTACTTTTCATGTAAAAGAAATCAGATGAAAAGCAAAAATGCACGAATGATTAGAACTTGTGTAAAAATATTGGTTTCAAATTTTGGAACAAGGCCTGCAATTTCGAGGGAAGGGGTGAGTCAATTGCATCGACCTCCAGTGGTTAACTCGTACTCTTTTATCGACCCCCAAAAGGATGAAAAGCAAAATCGGAATTTGAACTCAGAAAGTAAAGACTTACCAAATGCCGCTAAGCAGTTGCCTGGTGTGTAAACGGATATACCAGGTCAACATCTTAACTTGTGTAAAAATATTCTTTTCAACTCAAGGCACAAAGCCCAAGATTTCCGGGGAGGAGGCTAGTCGATAAGATCGACCCCAGTACGCAACTGGTACTTAATTTGTCGACCTCAGCGGAATTTGAACTCAGGACAAATAGACAGACGAAATACTGCTAAGCATGTCGCCCGGCGTGCTAACGTTTCTCATTTCTTTATTGCTCACAAGGGGACAAACAAGGACAGACAAACGGATTGAGTCGATTATATTGACCCCAGTGCATAATGGTACTTATTTAATCAACCCCGAAAGGACGGAAGGTAATGTCGACCTCGGCAGAATTTGAACTCACAACGTAAAGACAGACGAAATACCTATTTCTTCACTGCCCACAAGGGGCTAAACACAGAGAGGACAAACAAGAACAGACAGACAGATTAAGTCGATTACATTGTCCCCAGTGCGTAACTGGTACTTATTTAATCGATGAAAAGATGAAAGGCAAAGTTGACCTCGGCGGAATTTGAACTCAGAACGTAACCGCAGACGAAATACCGCCAAGCATTTCACCCGGCGTGCTAACGATTCTGCTAACGATTCTTGCATAAAAATATTAAAATTTGATAATATAGACGCAAATATAAAAAAAATTTGCCAAGACGTCTTAAAAACAAATACATAAAATCCGTTTCTCAGCTCACTGCACATGGTGGAAAGAACACATTTTTTCAGACCTATTTTTGGCAGATATAAGCATCGATCAGCAAAGAATTCGCTCGTCGAAAATTTAATCAAAGCTAGTATCTTGGCTTAGACTCAGAGCCTGACGAGACAAACCTGTTGAAACACCGTATCTATCTATCTATCTATCTATCTAATCATAACATACATATATTTATGCCACACACACACCGGCGCGTGCGTGCACAAATACACACATACACACACATTGGGTCATACCATAAATTAGCGGTTTTTTATTTGCATGAACTAAAAGCCGGAGGTGGACGGGATAAATTACCTGCATCAACTCGCTATAAAAGGAGGTAGTAGTTTTTCCATGGGCTTATTCTTAGAGCAAGTTTTGAAGAGTGCGATTTTAACAGTTATTTTTTCAAAGCTATAATGGAAGTGACAAAGGAGCATATTCGGCATATTTTGCTTTATAAGTTCAATAATGGCAACGAGGTAACGGAAAGTGCGAGGAATATTAATGCAGTGTATGGAGTTCGGACAATAAGCATAAGCCTGTGTCAAAAGTGGATCTAGAAATTCCGAGCCTGAAACTACAGCCTACCAGACGACTCTCATCCTGGAAGATCTGTAGAGCTTGACGAGGATGTCCTGCAAACCGCGGTGGAGCAAAATCCTATCGTAACTGTTGAGGAACTAGCAGAAAAACTTGGATTTGGTCGTTCAACAATTCATCGACACCTGCGTGCCATCGGAAAAGCCAGCAAATTGGTTCATTGAGTTCCTCATAAGCTTTCCGAGTCTAACTGCGCGCAGAGAGTGAATGTGCGCTCTTCTTTGCTGTCACATCTCACAAATGAACGATTTTTGGACCAAATGGTTACGAGAAATGGGTTCTCTATAAAAATGCTAAGCACCGAAGACAGTGGGTTGGGAAAGGAGAAACATCGGCACCCTTAGTTAACGAAGATCTTCACCCACGTAAGGTATTGTTATTTGTTTGGTGGGATATGAAAGGTTTAGTTCACTTTGAACTTTTAAGCCCAAACCAAACGATAACAAAGGAGATAGACTGCGAGCAGCTTCAGCGGCTTAAGTCAGCGCTAGAAGAAAAAACGACCTTCTCTGGTTTCAAGACGAAAGGTGTTCTTCCATCAGCATAATGCTAGGCCACATACAGAGAGGATGACATTCCAAAGACTGAAGCAGTTTGAATGGAAAACGACGCTCAATAAACACACACAACGCCCGGTCTGGGAATCGACACCGCGATCCTCCGACCGCGAGTCCGCTGCCCTAACCACTGGGCCATTACTTTAACTAGGGAAGTAATATTAATAACGAATGGCAACATATCCTAATTAACGTGGATGCATTATTAGTATGGCTAATATTGCCTTATTCGCCTTCACTATTATTCGACATTTAAATACATACATACGTAGGCTATACGAGGCTATAGTAGAAGACACATGCCCAAGGTGTCACGCAGTGAGACTGAACACGGAACCATGTGATAGCTACTTACCACACTGCCACTCCCACGCTCGCCTATCTTTATATATATATACAACTGAGAATGTGTGTCTGTCTGTCTGTCTGTCTGTGTGTTTCCCTAAAACATGAGAACTACACAACCAATTCCATCAAATTTTACACATGCCTTACTTAGGGTCCGGGGAGTGTCATCGGCAAAAAATTTTAACTTTTTGCCTTGGGCGAGCCCACAGCAATATCATATCTTCTCTACTACGATTCCCTAAAACTGGAGAACTACACAACCAATTTCATTCAAATTTTACACATGCCTTACTTAGGGCCCATGTAGTTTCATGAGCCAAAAAATATTCAACTTCTTGCCTAGAGCGAGCCCATAGCAATATCATATCTTCTCCACTATTTCAGTATAACGTGTTAAAAGTGAAACAAAAACGTTTCTCTATTTTATGTCAGATGCTTTCACTTTAACAATAAAAATAATAATAACAATTGAATTATATGTAGTAAGTAATAATTAAAATCAAACTAAAGTATAATATAATCGTAACATACAAAAGTAAAAATAGCAATTGGTATAAAATTGCATCAATGATTTGAACTTGAATAAGTGGTTTCACATGAATGGGAATAAATTAAAAATATAATTAGCGTGCAGAAATGGAATAGTCCAGATGGATAATAAAAACTTAAATTAAAGAAAATACTATTGTCTATAAAGTATACAATGTAGAGAAAAAAGAAGAGCTAACAATTCCAGTCTGTTATATATTTTGAATATTGTTATCACTAGCGATATCAAGATATAACTTTGTATTTTGCATTTTATGTGTAGATGTATATATATAGATGTACATGTAATATGTACACATATATACACATATATACATGCACAAGCACTATGACCCGACAACGACGGGTCTTTAATGCTAGTATATATATACTTCCCAACCTTCAAGCAGTTCAAAATAACTTAATGAATATTCTTCAGTCAGAAGATAAACTCTACTACCTTAATGTTCTTAAAATTTAAATCGATATCTTTGTCTATATATCTACCTTCTCTATAATGTTATCAATTGATATGAAAATTATGTATTAATGGAAACCTCTATAAATGGCCGATGATTACTCAAGATTTTAAAACTGTTGTAATACTTACAATATTTAATAAAATGATGTAGCGTGAAACGATCGTACCAAATTACCGAAGTTATTCTTGTTGCTTATTTTGATTATAATCACCCCATGGATTTATATGGATAACACCATACAAAATTCAGGTGCATCTAACTTAAGTACCATATTCATTTGAATCTAAATTTTGCTGAACTTATATATATATATATATATAATATATATATATTATATATAATATATATATATATATATATATATATATATATATATATCCTTAAATTAAATCCTTAAAAATATTTTAGCCCGAAGGCAGCGGCCATGCTGGGGCAACCACCGCTGAAATATATATATATATATATATATATATATTTTTTTTTTTTTTTTCCTGTCTTTCCTTCTCTGGATCTTACCTTCTCCTATGTTTCCGACGAAGAGCTCCGCTCGAAACGTTAAACCTTCCTTCTTCCCTTCCTTCCAGAGTGTCCAATAATAACTATATTTGTTCCACGTCTTCGCGTTGTTGTGTTTTCTCTTTGTGTTTTCATGTTTGGATTAACTTTATATATAAATATAATTGTATAAAATTAATGAGTGGGTGCGTTACATAAATAATATTTTCAGGATTAAATAAAAAGACAACAAACGGAAAATATGACCTACCTATATATATCTTTATATATACAACTGAGAATGTGTGTCTGTCTGTCTGTCTGTCTGTGTGTTTCCCTAAAACATGAGAACTACACAACCAATTCCATCAAATTTTACACATGCCTTACTTAGGGTCCGGGGAGTGTCATCGGCAAAAGATTTTAACTTTTTGCCTTGGGCGAGCCCACAGCAATATCATATCTTCTCTACTACGATTCCCTAAAACTGGAGAACTTGACAACCAATTCCATTCAAATTTTACACATGCCTTACTTAGGGTCCATGTAGATTCATGAGCCAAAAAATGTTCAACTTCTTGCCTAGAGCGAGCCCATAGCAATATCATATCTTCTCCACTATTTCAGTATAACGTGTTAAAAGTGAAACAAAAACGTTTCTCTATTTATGTCAGATGCTTTCCTTTAACAATAAAAATAATAATAACAATTGAATAGATGTAGTAAGTAATAATTAAAATCAAACTAAAGTATAATATAATCGTAACTACAAAAGTAAAAATAGCAATTGGTATAAAATTGCATCAATGATTTGAACTTGAAAAGTGGTTTCACATGAATGGGAATAATTAAAAATATAATAGAGCTGCAGAAATGGAATAGTCAGATGGATAATAAAAACTTAAATTAAAGAAAATACTATTGTCTATAAAGTAACATGTAGAGAAAAAGAAGAGCTAACATTCCAGTCTGTGTTTATCTATTTTGAATATTGTTATCACTAGCGATATCAAGATAAACTTTGTATTTTGCATTTTATGTGTAGATGTTAATATAGATTGTACATGTAATATGTACACATATATACACATATATACATGCACAAGCACTATGACCGACAACGACGGGTCTTTAATGCTAGTATATATTACTTCCCAACCTTCAAGCAGTTCAAAATAACTTAATGAAATATCTTCAGTCAGAGATAAACTCTACTACCTTAATGTTCTTAAAATTTAAATCGATATTTTGTCTATATATCACCTTCTCTATAATGTTATCAATTGATATGAAAAATTATGTATTAATGGAAACCTCTATAAATGGCCGATGATTACTCAAGATTTTAAAATGTTGTAATCTACAATATTTATAAAATGATGTAGCGTGAAAACGATCGTACCAAATTACCGAAGTTATTCTTGTTGCTTATTTTGATTATAATCACCCCATGGATTTATATGGATAACACCATACAAAATTCAGGTGCATCTAACTTAAGTACCATATTCATTTGAATCTAAATTTTGCTGAACTTATAATATTATATATTTGTATAATATATATATACTATATATATATATATATATATATATATTATATATATATATATATATATATATATTTATATAATCCTTAAATTTAAATCCTTAAAAATATTTTAGCCGAAGGCAGCGGCCATGCTGGCGGCACCACCGCTGAAATATATATATAATATATATATATATATTTTTTTTTTTTCCTGTTTCCTTCTCTGGATCGTACCTTCCCTATGTTTCCGACGAAGAGCTCCGCTCGAAACGTTAAACTTCCTTCTTCCCTTCCTTCCAGAGTGTCCAATAATAACTATATTTGTTCCACGTCTTCGCGTGTTGTGTTTTCTCTTTGTGTTTTCATGTTTGGATTAACTTTATATATAAAATAATTGTATAAAATTAATGAGTGGGTGCGTTACATAAATAATATTTTCAGGATAAATAAAAAGACAACAAACGGAAAATAGGACATACCATATATATCTTTATATATACAACTGAGAATGTGTGTCTGTCTGTCTGGTCTGTGTGTTTCCCTAAAACATGAGAACTACACAACCAATTCCATCAAATTTTACAACTTTGCCTACCTTAGGGTCCGGGGGGGAGTGTCATCGGCAAAAGATTTTAACTTTTTGCCTTGGGCGAGCCCACAGCAATATATATCTTCTCTACTACGATTCCCTAAAACTGGAGAACTTGACAACCAATTCCATTCAAAATTTTACAACTGCCTTAATTAGGGGTCCATGTAGAGTTCATGAAGCCAAAAAATGTTCAACTTCTTGCCTAGAGCGAGTCCATAGCAATATCATATCTTCTCCACAATTTCAGTATAAAGTGTTAAAA
>NC_043011.1:67540147-67543011 GCF_006345805.1 Octopus sinensis | reverse complement strand
GACCCTGAAAAGACGAAAGACAGATTTAACCGTGATGGGATTTGAACTCAGATAGTAGAGTTCCTAAACAAATACAGTGAAGTGTTCTGTCTAACACTCTATTGACTCAAGTTTAGCTGTTCCCTTACTTTTAATGTTTTTTAGGTAAATCTAATGCAGCGAACTGGCTAAACTGCTAGCATTCCGGACATAATGCGTTGCGGCATTTCGTCCGTCTTTATGTTCTGATCTCAAACTGGGGTCGATTTTACATTTTATCCCTCGGGGTTCGATGAAATAACTGCCAGTCAAGGACTGGTGTTGATGTAATCGCCGTCCCCTCCCCTCAAAAACTGCTGGCACTGGAAAAATTTGAAAAAAAATTTAAAATAAAATGTTTTTTGACGTCACAATTTTTTCCTAATTTATTAATCTGATTATCCATTAATGATTCTTTCTGGTTGCAAACTTTAATTAACGAATGTTACTTAACTCGAAATGTTAATTATCACAAATGTTAATTAGCTGACACCACAATAATTACACTTCGAATTTTTTTCATATACTTTTTAAAATGTGGCTTCTTTTTAGCTCCAGATCAGTTCCAGGATCATCCTGACTTATATTTTCAAGTTTCAGGCAACCCCTATGGTGAACCGAGACACAGATATCTTAGCAGATCTTTTACAAACTTCTTTTTTATTTTTTATTTTGTTTTAGCTTTCATAGTCAAGTCCATGCTAAAGTAATACGTTCAAAGTTGAATTTTCTGTCATTTAAGTCGTCACTGTGTATATTCAATGGTTCCATGATTGTGCTGGTTTTCAGTTGATAGATAAACGAATGTTCAAAGGCAGCTCTGTTTTAGTTCTAATCTTTTATTACCTCTGCCTTCGCTAAAGCGGATGTATTATTTTCAGTCGCGTTTGTTTGTCCGTGGACAAGATATCTCAAGAACCGCTGGATGGATTCAGATAAAGTTTTTAGGGGCGTTTGGCCTTGCGACTGGTACGAATTGATTAGAATTTGGAATCGATTTGGTACCGGACAAGGGTTCTGGATTATTTTTCCGTTTTATTCTCTAAATTTTTGTGAGCGGTTGGGTTCATGTTTAGTATCCTCGTATGTGAGAGCAGTCGAGTTTATTTAAGATATTCTCATTTTAAAAATCATCTCTGGCTAATCGTTAGGAGGACGTTGGTGTTGCATTGGTAGAGGTTTGTGCTCGTGTTATTATTTTTACTTATAGCTAAGCAATGATGTTAAATGCAAATATGTCCGGACAGTGTCTTTCACAGACATCTGTAGTCAGAACTGTTATTGTCATCACACCGCTCAGAAATGCTACACCGATGCCTACATTGCGTTTGTGTCCTTTACTTGGTTTTAATGGTAGAGTCTGTGAGATACGATTTGAGAAAGATTTAGCATTTATTTTTGAGTAGTCAATTATTGTTAGACATACATACATACATACAAACATACATACAAACAAGAATACCCTGTTGTTGATTTTGAAATTCCAATGAAGAGACCTTGGACCAAGGTAAGAAACCGGCTCTTTCTCCATTAGCAAGAAATCTTGAAATAAAACTGAACAATGGCATACATGCACACATACATGCATGCAATATATATATATATATATATATATATATATCTATATATATATATTTATTATATATATATATATATATATATATATATCTATATATATATATATATATATGGTTTTATATATATATATATATATATATATATATATATATATTAGTATATATATATATATATATGTATATATATATATATGTATATATATATATATATATATATATATATATATATATATATATATATATATATACATATATATATATAATATATATATATATATATGTATATATATAATAGATATATATGTATAATATATATATATATATATGTATATATTATATATATATATATGTATATATATATATATATATAATATATATATATATATATATATATATATATATATATATATAATATGCATGCATATATATAAAATTGTAGTTTTAATTAACGATCTCTCAACACCTCAAAAGTTTGATTAATATATAATGTTTATGGCTGAGTGTTTCTTAGTCGTCGTACAAGTGGGTTTATAGTCAGAAAGAGGTGATCGTGTAAGAAATGGATATAGAAAGACAGGAGAAATTTATGCTTGTGGTCGTGGGTGGAGAGGAAAGAATAATGGAGGCGGTTTGATACAGGAATTTTGATACTGTTTGGATTCAGTCAAGCATGTATGTTAGGTAGACTGTTAGAAGTAATCTTGCAACGAGTTTCATGTGACAGATGTGTCCTTCACAATTTGTGCTGGAGGAAGATTTTTCTTAGAAATTATCAAGATTATTTCTGTATAGAAGTGTACAGTGCTATTTTGCGGTGGCGTAGCAGAATTGCAGAATGTCGAATGGAATTTATTTTATTATAACGTTTACGTTTCTTTGTATTAACAGTTCAAAAGGTATTTACAATATTTGAAGTTAAGTTGAATATCAGTTATCTCTCGAATTAAACCGTTCTGTGCAACTCAAAAATTGTGCTTCTGTATCAATACAATGAATTTTTATTAATAGGCACAGGAGTGGCTGTATGGTAAGTAGCTTGCTTACCAGCCACATGGTTCTGGGTTCAGTCCCACTGCATGGCACCTTGGACAAATGGATTTGGTAGACGGAAACTGAAAGAAACCCGTCGTATATATGTTTGCGTGTCTGTGTTTGTCCTCCCCCTCAACATCGCTTGACAACCGACGCTGGTGTGTTTACGTCCCCGTAATTTAGCGGTTCGGCAAAAGAGAACGATAGAATAAGTACTAGGCTTACAAAGAATAACTC
>NC_043011.1:67527647-67535147 GCF_006345805.1 Octopus sinensis | reverse complement strand
GGTCGGCCATCTCCTCCTCAATTCCAACGAGGACAGCTGCCGCAACACAAGTCACTTCTATATCGGGTGGAATTCTTTCTAGCCCCACCTTAGAAGCCTTACTTCCAAGGTACGTGAGTAGAAGTACAACTTCTTCCGTTTCCCCTGTTGCACTCGCCACAACGTGGGAAGTAGTAATTACTTCAAATGAATGTTACTTCATCGTCAAGAGATCCCATGTTAACTCGCAGGTATTTTGATCCAACATACACACACACACACGCGCGCGCACTATCAACTTTGATCTTTTACTTGTTTTAGTCAGTTGCCTGTGGCCATGCTGAGGCCTCGCCTTGAAGGGTTTTAGCTGAACAAATCGACACCAGATCTTATTATATTTTAAGCACAGCACGTACTCTATCGAGCTTCTATGATGAACTGCTGTTACGTAGACGTAAATGCAACAGCACAGGTGGTGTAGCATTGGTGATACACACACACACACACACATATACGACAAGCCTCTTTCAGCTTCAATCTACCAAATCCACTCACAAGGCGTTGGTCGGCCCGAGGCTATAGTAGAAAGCACTTGTCCAAGTTGTTGCGCAGTGGGACTGAACCCTGAACTGTGTTGTATGGAAGCAAGCTACTTACCACACAGGCGCGCTTGTATCTGCATATATATGTGTGTGATGCGTGTACTCATGTATGTAAATATTTACGTAGACAATATGTTTGTGCGTGCGTGTGTGTATATGTGTGTGTGCATATATATATGTGTATATGCATATGTATATCTATCTATCTATCTATCTATCTATCTATCTATCTATCTATCTATCTATCTATCTATCTATCTATCTATCCATCTATATATCTATCTATCTATCTATCTATCTATCTATCTATCTATCTATCTATCTATCTATCTATCTATCTATCTATCTCTCTCTCTCTCTCTCTCTATATATATATATATATTTATATATATATGTATATATATATATCTGTATATGCAAATATGTGTGTATGTATGTAGTCATGTCTGTAAATATTTACGTAGACAATATTATATATATATATATATGTCGGAATATGTTATTATAGTCGGTACGAATACACGGCGCTCAAATATTGCAATATGTTTATCTTATATATTTACCACTTGTAATAATGATATTAAACATGTCTAGTTTAACCAATTTTCATTAGAATCGAAAAACCATATCTGTGTATTTATAACATGTCTTTCTTTATCTTTTTGTTCATATTGAGGTATTCGAATTAAAATATTCCCTTTCTCTGTTTAAGTTATTTCTTTGTGAGTGAAGTTAGAGATTTTATTTGTTTGAAGAGATGAAGAAAAATATCGTAACATATTATATGGAATAATGCAATCTAATTTTCGACAATAAATTTTAAAATTGCATAGACATACATACATACTTACGTATAAATACGTATATATAAATATACATTATACATACATATATACATACATACATACATACATACACACACACACACACACATATATATATATTTATACATACACCCCCACATATATATACATATATATGTTTGTATATTTATATATACGTGTATATGCAAAATGTATATTATAGGTAGTATTCATATAAATATACTCACGTACACACACACGTACATATATGCGTACATGAATGTAGATATACATATAGGAACACTCGCATATATACATACTTTTGTGTGTGTATGTATGTGTGTGTGTGCATGTGTGTATACAAAAGGAAATTCTGCAATGAAATATAAAATTATATATACATATATATATACTCTTTTGCTTGTTTCAGTCATTTGACTGCGGCCATGCTGGAGCACCGCCTTTAATCGAGCAACTCGACCCCGGGACTTATTCTTTGTAAGCCCAATACTTATTCTATCGTTCTCTTTTGCCGAACCGCTAGGTTCCAGGGACGTAAACACGCCAGCATCGGTTGTCAAGCAATGCTAGGGGGACAAACACGGACACAAACACACACACATGCACATACACATGTATATTTATACATATATACGACGGGCTTCTTTCAGTTTCCGTCTACCAAATCCACTCACAAGGATTTTGGTCGGCCCGAGGCTATAGTAGAAGACACTTGCCCAAGGTGCCACGCAGTGGGACTGAACTCGGAACCATGCGGTTGGTAATAATATATATATATATATATATATATAATATATATATATATATATATATATATATTGATAATCAGTGAATAGACTTCACTGAATATAGATATATACAATTACGAAGTAGAGGCAAATATCACCGGCTGACCGGTGTCTGCTACTCTAGGCCGATGAAGGACAACGATCCTGAAACACGGTGTCCCTAGATGCAGTTCCGGCAGCCGGGGGTGTTTGTCTCCCCTTCGTATATGTATATAAGGTCAGAGGGAAAAATGTGTCAAAGCCATCATGAGGCGTTCGATGCTTCCTAGGGCTATACAGCGGTGGTGTACCCCCTACTGTCACGTTCTTATTAGATTGACAGTATGAAACCATTCTATCGCCCCACCACCGTACATGTCTCTACGAGAGATTTAGAAATTCAATATTTCTTATATATAATATATATATATATATATATATATATATATATATATATATATATATATATATATAATATATATATATATACCAATTAAGGACTGAACACGAAAAGTGGACAGTCAACATGCTAGATATAGACGTCAAATCGCCATTTCCACAAAGATTATGTTCTCAAATAAAATAAAATTCAGCACATAAAATTTATTATATATATATATATATGTGTGTGTGTGTGTGTATTTGTGTTTGTGTGTGTGTCATTACACACACACACACACACATTTTGTCCCGTATCTCTTGTATTCTGTAATATCATTGGAAGCAACAGCAAAACCTGGCGCCGGAGTTTGTTTATTGTTTGCTGCTTTTTCGCTTTTTATTGCTCTGCGATACGATGTTCTGCATGCTCCCTTACGTTCTAAGTTCAACTCTCAGCGCAGCTATCCACCCCACCACTCGCAATTTCTCTGCACCCGATATATATATTGTAGCATTCAAATACTGGAGTCGTTTATTAATCAATGTTTATTCCATATCCTTTAGGTTCTGAGTTCAATTCCCGCTGACATCAGTTATGCCTTTCTAGCTTTCGACGCGTGTAAATTAAAGCAGCAGTAAACTGCTGTGGTTGAGGATATTCACTTCTCCAGTGATTCCCAACCTTTCCTTGGGCAGATATTCTGTTAATTCAATTCGTTAACTATTTCTATAGTAGATTATTATCTTACTCCAAATTACCACCTTTGGAATTATCATAGTCTCAAGGATACCACCATTATCAAGTTATTGGCAGTGACAGAATACCTTTGAGGTAATTCAATGTCATTACTTACTTTGGAATTCTTTTAGACATATCACATCAGAGTTAAGGTCATTCTCCATAATTTTCTCAAGAAATTTATTTACTCTCTTTTCATTCCTCTGCGTAGACTACCGATTGATTGCGACCGAATTTCTTAAGACATTTTTCTTTCAGGTGCATTTTTACTCTTATTAAAAGGATGTTGGTGCGTATACTGATATCCCTTAAACAAGTTTCCTCACAACAAAACGTTTCAATTTTTGTTTATTTTTATATTTATTTTTCATATTGTGTTACTGAGAAGTATAGCGATTTATTTATTTACAATTTATATGCATCACCAATATTTTATGATTTTCTCTACGCCAATGGTCTTTATTTCTGTTTTGAAATCCATAATGGCATTTTGTTATTATTTGACGTTTCTTCCGTCGAGGTTGACTTTACCTTTCATCGTTTTGGGGTCGATAAAATAAGTACCAGTTGAGCACTTGGGTCGATATAATTGTCTTGCTCCCTCCACTAATATTTCAGGCCTTCTGTCTATAGTAAAAAGGGTTACTTGACTTATCTTGCTTCCATGGCATCTTTAAGATTATGCTTAACAATTGTGGAAATTCTTATTGACACGTTCACTCCCATATATATATATAATAACTTAGAAAGGTTTTGGCCAGTTCTCTATTTCTAACTCAAATTCTGTCCTCAATAATTATAGATCTCTATTTCTGAATGTAATTCTTTTTCTTCTCGTTCAGTTTATAACTATAAGACGCATTCTTGTCGGTCTCTTGACAAAGCTTTTTTTCTCCAGCGTTCACCACTTCACCTCGTTAGGGTTAAACAGCTCTTACCGAATGCTTTCACTGTCCTGTTTTTGTTAGCAGCTTTGACGTTCCACGTATCTCAAATTTTATTTAATTTGCTTTGACAAAGACGCTTCTTGTTGCACTGCTCGCAATGCGGAGTAGGTAAATCTGCCAACAATTGAGGAAGAGTTGTTGTTTTTATGCTGCCTTCGCGTTATAGTTCTCAATATATAATGGAAATTCTTTCCTCTCAACCCAACCCCCATAGAGTCGACTGTGGGCTGGTAGCTGTGTACAGTCGCCCAGAGCGAGCTCTGGTTGGTCTGAGGCTATAGCAGAAGACACATGCCAAGTTACCACACAGTGGGACTGAATTGAGGACTAAGTGTTTTGGAACCAAGTTTGTTACCACACAGCCACACCTGCACCTGTGTGTGTGTGTTCGTGTGTGTGTGTGGGTGGGTGTATCGGTATGTGTGTATGGGTGTATATATGTATGCATGTATATATGTGTATATATATGTGTACATATTACATGTACATCTATATATACATCTAGACATACATGTTTACATATACATGTATATCTATAGAAATACATCTATACATATACATCAGTATATATATATGTATTTATATATATATATTTATATATACATGTATATATATATATATTTATATATATTACTAGTCGCCATGATAGATCGTTAGCCACCATACACATTTTTTCTCCTTGTTTTTTTCTGTGTCCCTTTCTGTAGAAGAGCATAAGTTCGAAACGTAAAAGACTTTTTCTATTCCTGAGCGTTGAACTAATACATTTGTTTGTTTTGTACACCACCTGTCTTCGTCTTTTGTTTTTTCGTAAACTCTCCGCAAACAATAACTCTCTGCTCGAATGGTCCTTGGTGCCCAAATCCTGAATTGAAAGATTTCGCCAGGTGGTGCTATTAAGTTAGACATGGCCTGGGCCAATACTGGCCAAAACCTTTCTAAGTTATTCTAAGTTATTATATATATATATATTATATATATATATATATATATATAATATTAAATTAGAGATAAAACCACTATTAGGCAAATCAAACAACGAAAATCATAAGCCAATACATAGAAATAAAATTAATTAAAATTTTTAAATTAAAGTTAAAATTTTAAAAATTATTTAAATAATTTAAGCTTATAAATTTTAAATATATATATATATTTATTATTATTATTATTATTATTATTTTATTTTATTTATTTATTTGTTTTTTTAAATATATAACTTTCAAAAAGTATTAAAAGTTAATGTAAGATAAAGAGTAAAAACACTACGATCGTTTCATGTCCGTAACCAATTCGAATAACAATAATTTAAATTCAATTAATAATTCGAATTATGGTTACAGTCAATCTTCAGGTTAATTGTAATATTTTAATAAATAATCAGAAATATTTAAACAATATTTTTTAAGAAATAAATAATATAATAATTTTACTTATAAAAAACTCTATTATCAAACTAGAAACTTAACGATTATGATTATATCAAAAAATCGATTACAATGTTAAATATTAATTTTAATTTTTAAGTATTAATTTTTAAGGTAAGAAACCCACCAATAATCTAATATCAGTAATAGTCAATATCTAATTACATAAATATTTTACAAAAAAAAGACTATTATATTATTAAAAATATAAAATTTAAATAATATATAAATTATCAATGAAAATATATAAATGTATATAAATATTATAATTAAGATCTAAAATAATCTCTATAAATAAATATATATGCACATGTAATAAAGACCTAATAAATTAATTTTTCATATTTAAAGATGAAATAGCTAATTTCAAAAATACAAACAAACAATCTTAAACGAACGCTATAGCAAATTAACTATTTTTATATCTCGTTGGCTAAATAGTAACTTTCAGTAATCTTATATTTAAAATACTTAAAGAAATAATCAATTCGTAGTTATATAGTATCAAATAAATACTATAAATATATTTATCAACGGGAATAATAAAACTAGCAAATATCAATTTAAAAAGACAATATATAAGTTAAAATAATAATTATAAGAAATTTAAAACTACAATTAATACTATTAATACGTATATATACATGAAACCTAACTTTAAACAACTCGTATACTTGCTATCAAACAACATATCTATCGCTAAGTAAATTCTTACGAATAAACTTAAAGTTACTATCTAATAATTATATAGAAAATTACGATAATTAGATCATTACATAAACAACGATATTTACATAAAAAAACAATAATATTACACCATAAGACTTATAAAATATTAAAATTTAAAATTTAAAGATCTTAAATATAAATATATACATAACTTAGCGAGGTTTTGTGATGAACAACTCAACATCATCGGTAACAACTGAGCCGCAGGTTTTATGTCGGAGTTTTCCCAGTTACCTGAGTTACCTTCTCCTTGAAGGATGCCTTAACAAAGGCTAGGAGTCCTTCACTCCTAATGGTTTAACCGCGCGATCGGGTATTCAGTCCGATTATTTCTATGTCCCCGCGCATGATACAACCTTAAGACATTTATTGGATGGCCGTTGACTCTCAAGAGTTACTTCGCCCTTTGACGGGTTTTTTTACAGCTAATATACACCCTCATCACCAAGCAAGCTTGGTGGGGTTGTCGGTTTAGTCGCCGACGACCCGACCATGCAACAGGTTGTACTGGGTTACATGTTACCAGTAGCACTCGAAAGTGACCTGACATACATATATAGATATATATACATACATACACATATATATATACATATATATATATACATATATATGTATATATATATATATATATATATATATATAACATACATATATATATATCTTTATATTATATATATATATATATATATATACACATACATATACGTATATATATATAATATATATATATATATATATATATATATATATATATTAAGGTATATATATATATATATATACGTATATGTATTATATAATATATATTATATATATAAACATATATATCCATATATTTATATATATCATAAAAATATATCTATATACATATATATATATGTATATGTATATATATATGTATATATCTATATCTATATGTATATATCTACATCTATATGTATATGTATATATCTATATCTATATATATATATATATCCATATCACAACGACGGTCTCTTAGCTCTCCAACACTTCCTCGACCGTCGTCCCGACCCCACCGCCAGCACCCCTACCCTTCTCCGCCTGGCAGAGCTCGTCCTCACCCTCAACTGTTTCACGTTCGCCG
>NC_043011.1:67520147-67522647 GCF_006345805.1 Octopus sinensis | reverse complement strand
TATTATATATATATATATATATAAATATATATATATATAATATATATACATATACCGGAGTAAACACATAAATGTGAAACAAAGTGGAAAAAAGTGTGTACTCAAAACCAGTGGTGGAGTAGAGTAATATGCTTTATTTAAAGCAGCAGAAAATTCAACAAAACCTGTTACTCTGAGTTTCACGTCCCGTTCGTCGGACAGTTTTTCCTGTCCGACGAACGGGAACGTGAAACTCAGAGTAACAGGTTTTGTTGAATTTTCTGCTGCCTTAAATAAAGCATATATATATATATATTATATATATATGATTTTGATTTTGATTTTGATTTTTCCAGTTTCAGCTAATGAGCTGCGGCCATGCTGGGGCACTGCCATTTGGTTTGCTACGCGGTTTTACCTCACGGATGTTTGTTGGCAAACGCCATCTGGTGCATGAGAAGTTCGATGCAGCTGCTCTCATCTGCACCTCCTGCCGTGAAGTTGGTTCATCCGGGACACCTGACAGGAAGAGATCCAGTCCTACTTTTAAAGACATCGCGCATCCACACCATGCAGGTCCCTCAGGTTCTTCGGGAGGATATTGAAGAGCCGTGGCCTCTGAAGCCCAGGCTATCACAATATCTGTCCTACATCTTGATGGCAAAAATTTGGAGTCCTTGGTACTACACAGTTGGCGTCCGGTTCTGGCATTTGTGTGACTCTCGATGCCAAAGTCTGGGACAAGGCCTTCAAGGATCTTCCAGATGTATATTATGGCATATCTTTCTCGCCTACGCTCCAGGGAATAGAGCTTTAATCTCTTGAGTCTCTCCCAGTAGCTCATATGCTGCACAGAGGCTATCTTCTTCGTGTAGCTTCGTTGGTTGGATCGCCTCAAGTTCTGTGTCCGCTTGACACTGGATGGTGACCATAGCTGAGAGCAATAGTCAAAGTGGCTTAGGACAAGTGTCTTCCAGAGGACCATCATGGTTTCTTGTTCTCTTGTTCTAAAGGTTCTAAGAATCCATCCAGCCAGCCGTCTACATTTCATTGTCAGTTTAGCAACATGTACATGAAAGGTCGCGTCATCACTCATGTGAATACCCAGGTCACGCACTGATTGTGCCTCTCGGAATTGCAATCCCTCCGGGTCCAGTGTATCATTGGGTATTCCATTCAGTTTTGCATGCTGATAGTATAAAGCTTGAAAACTTTCCAGCATTGAACTGCATGCTATTCTTTTCAGCCCACTTGTATATTTCGTCCAGCTCACATTGCAGGTGTTTAGTGTCCTCAGGGTTCTGTATTGCCTGTGAAACTTTTGTATCATCTCTGCATAACTTGTGATCGTGGATCTCTGCGTGGCTGAGGGCATGTCTGAGAGGGCCATTATGACAGTAGTGGTCCCAGAAACAGTGCCCTGCGGAACACCGCTCACTATTTGTGTGTTAATGGAAGTGGCCCCATTGGCTACTACCACCTGACTTCTATCCTTCAGAAGTCATGAAGCATTCTCCAGTTTTCCAACTATGTTGGGATCACGCAGTTTGTGACATATCATCCATGATCGACTTTATCAAAGGCCTTTGCAAAGTCGAGATATATGACTTCCACATTTGAGTGATTGATTGAGCAGCCGTTTCAGCACCCAGTCATAGTGTGTAGGAGCTGAGTTAAACAGCTTCTCCCTGGTCGGGTTTTTTAAACAGCTTCTCCCTGGTAGGATTAAACAGCTTCTCCCTTATATATGTATATATATATATATATATATATATATATATATATATATATATATATATATATATATATATATATATATATATATATATGTATGTGTGTGTGTGTGTGTGTGTGTGTGTGTGTGTGTGTGTTGTGTGTGTGTGTATGGTATGGTTTTATGAGAATTTATGGTTAAAATGAAGAGATGTTAGAATTTGAAAGAAATTTTTCAATTTCTTTCAAATTTTAACTTCTCTTCTCCGAATTATACAAATTCGTTGAGTTTCTATGGAATACCTTTCCATAAATTCTCATAAATCTCCCACCAGTAAGCTACTAGTAAAATATGAAGAATCTGTGAGGAATCGCCCTTTGGAACCCCGCAAAATAAAGGATGAATTTTTATTCAACCTTTTCACACACACACACACACACACACACACACACACCACACACACACACACACACATACACACATACAGACACAACCACACACACACACGCACACATATATACAGGGTGTCCAAGAAGTCACATACCGTTCTGGTTTTCATTAAAAATAATTAAGGCAAGTTATTTTATATTTTTTCTTCATGTTTTATTGTAGAGAGTGCTTAATTTGATCATTTGTTACGATTAATTTCAATAAAGTGTTTTTGAAATCAGTAAGGGTATATTCTTTTAAAGCACCAGGGTGGTGCGCGACTTCTGGGACACCCTGTATACACACACACACATATATATATATATATTTATATATATAGCAATACTGGTGCTGACTAGTGCCCTTACTCGCTTTTGT
>NC_043011.1:67505147-67515147 GCF_006345805.1 Octopus sinensis | reverse complement strand
CAACGCGCGAACACACACACACACATAGGCGCAGGGCTTCCTTCAGTTTCCATGTATAAAAATCACACAAAAGCTTTACTAGGATTATAGGAGAAGACATTTGCCTAAGGTAAACTTGGAGGCTATACACGGGGCGCCAGATGTAAGAAGCCTGGAAGGTATAGACAGAGTGCCAGATGTAAGAAGCTTGGAGGCTATACCCAGGGCACCAGATGTAAGAATCTTGGAGGCTATATCCAGGGCGCCAGATGTAAGAAACTTGGAGGCTATACATAGGGCGTCAGATATAAGAAGCTTGGAGGCTATACCCGGGGCGCCAGATGTAAGACACTTGAAGGCTATAACCAGGGTACCAGATGTAAGAAAATTCGAGGCGATAACCAAGATGCGAGATGTAAGAAGCTTGGAGGCTATTGCCAGGGCGTCAGAGGTAAGAAACTTCGAGGCTATACCCAGGGCGCCAGATGTAAGAAACTTGGAAGCTATAAAAAGGTTCCAGATATAAGAAGCTTGGAGGCTATACCCAGGGAAACAGATGAAAGAAATTTGGAGGTTATACCCAGGGCACCAGATGTAAGTAACTTGGAGGCTAAATCCAGGGCGCCAGGTGTAAGAAAGTTGGAGGCTATACACAGGGCGTCAGATATAAGAAGCTTGGAGGCTATACACAGGGAACAAGATGAAAGAAACTTGGAGGCTATACCCAGGGCACCAGATGTAAGAAACTTGGAGGCTAAATCCAAGGCGCCAGGTGTAAGAAATTTGTAGGCTATACATAGGGCATCAGATATAAGAAGCTTGGAGGCTATACCAAGGGCACCAGATGTAAGAAACTTGGATGTTATACCCAGAGCACCAGATGTAAGAAACTTGGAGGCGACACCCAGGGCGCCAGATGTAAGAAGCTTGGAGGCTATAACCAGGGCGCCAGATGTAAGACACTTGCAGGCTATAACCAGGGCACCAGATGTAAGAAACTTGGAGGCGATAACCAAGATGCCAGATGTAAGAAGCTTGGAGGCTATACCCAGGGCGTCAGAGGTAAGAAACTTCGAGGCTATACCCAGGGCGCCAGATGTAAGAAACTTGGAGGCTATAAAAAGGTTCCAGATATAAGAAGCTTGGAGGCTATACCCAGGGAAACAGATGAAAGAAATTTGGAGGTTATTCCCAGGGCACCAGATGTAAGTAACTTGGAGGCTAAATCCAGGGCGCCAGGTTTAAGAAAGTTGGAGGCTATACACAGGGCGTCAGATATAAGAAGCTTGGAGGCTATACACAGGGAACAAAATAAAAGAAACTTGGAGGCTATACCCAGGGTACAAAATGTAAGAAACTTGGAGGCTAAATCCAGGGCGCCTGGAAGCTATACCGAAGGCGCCAGATGAAAGAATCTTGGAGGCTATACCCATTGTGCCAGATATAAGAAACTTGGAGGCTATACAGAAGGCGCTAGATGTAAGAAGCTTGGAGGCTATAATGTAGCTATAATGAAGCTTGGAGCTGGGGGGCTATAATGTAGCCAGATGTAAGAAGGTTGGAGGCTATACCCAGGGCGCCAGATGTAAGGAAATTGGAGGCTATACCCAGGGCGCCAGAAGTAAGAAACTTGAAGGCTATACCAAAGATGCCAGATGTAAGAAACTTGGAGCCTATACCCAGGGCGCCAGATGTAAGAAAGTTGGAGGCGATAACCAGGGTGCCAGATGTAAGAAGCTTGAGGGCTATACCCAGGACGCCAGATGCAAGAAA
Organism: Octopus sinensis; assembly: GCF_006345805.1. Taxonomy (NCBI): domain Eukaryota; kingdom Metazoa; phylum Mollusca; class Cephalopoda; order Octopoda; family Octopodidae; genus Octopus; species Octopus sinensis. The sequence continues at coordinate 67,513,395 of NC_043011.1, read as the reverse complement.
ATTGGACGTTATACCCAGGGTGCCAGATGTAAGAAGGTTGGAGGCTAGACCCAGGGCGCCATATTTAAGGAACTTTGAGGCTATAGCCAGGGCACCAGATGGAAGAAACTTGGACGCTATACCCAAGTTACCAGAAGTAAGAAAATTCGAGCTATACCCAGGGCGCCAGATGTAATAAACTTGTAGGCTATACCCAGGGCGTCAGATGTAAGAAACTTGGAGGCTATATCTAGGGTGCCAGATGTAAGAAACTTTGAGGCTATATCCAGGGCGCCAGATTAAAGAAGCTTGGAGGCTATACCCAGGGCGGCAGATGTAAGAAACCTGGAAACTATACCCAGGGACCCAGATGTAAGAAACTTGGAGACTATAACCAGCGCGCCCGATATAAGAAACTTTGAGGCTATACCCAGGGCGTCAGATGTAAAAGTTTGGATACTATACCCAGGGCGTCAGATGTAAGAAGCTTGGAGGGTATACTCAGGGCGCAGGATGTAGGATGTTTCGGGGAGATACCCAGGGCGACAGATGTAAGAATCCTGGAGTCTATTGCCAGGGAGCTAGATGTAAGAAGCTTTGAAGCTATACCCAGGTTGCCAGATATAAGAAGCTTGGAGGCTGTACCCAGGGCGCGAGATGTAAGAAGCTTGGAGGCTATACCTATGGTGCCAGATGTAAGAAACTTGGAGGATATACCCGACATTACAGATGTAAGAAATTTGGAGGCCATACACAGGGCGCCAGATGTATGAAGCTTTGAAGCTATACCCAGCCGCCAGATATAAGAAGCTTGCAGGCTAAACCCAGGATGCCAGATATAAGAAACTTGGAGGCTATACCCATTGTGCCAGATTTAAGAAGCTTGGATGCTATACCCAATGTGCCAGATATAAGAAACTCGGAGGCTATTCCCAGAGCGCCAGATTGAAGAAGCTTGGAGGCTATACCCAGGGACCCAGATGTAAGACGCTTGGAGGCTATAATGTAGCTATAATGAATCCTGGAGCTGGGAGGCTATAATGTAGCCAGATGTAAGAAGGTTGGAGGCCCTACCCAGGGCGCCAGATGTAAGGAAATTGGAGGCTATACCCAGGACGCCAGAAGTACGAAACTTGAAGGCTATACCCAAGGTGCCAGATGTAAGAAACTTGGAGCCTATACCCAGGGCGCCAGATGTAAGAAAGTTGGAGGCGATTACGAGGGTGCCATATGTAAGAAGCTTGAGGGCTATACACAGGGCGCCAGATGCAAGAAAATTGGAGGTTATACCCAGGGCGCCAGATGTAAGAAGGTTGGAGGCTAGACCCAGGGCGCCATATTTAAGGAACTTTGAGGCTATACCCAGGGCACCAAATGGAAGAAACTTGGACGCTATACCCAAGTTGCCAGAAGTAAGAAAATTCGAGGCTATACCCAGGGCGCCACATGTAAGAAACTTGTAGGCTATACCCAGGGCGTCAGATATAAGAAACTGGGAGGCTATATCTAGGGTGCCAGATGTAAGAAACTTTGAGGCTATATCCAGGGCGCCAGATGTAAGAAACTTGGAGGCTATACCCAGGTCTCCTGATTTAAGAAGATTGGAGGCTATACCCAGGGCACTAGATGTAAGAAACTTGGAGGCTATACCCAGGGCGTTAAATATAAAATGCTTGGAGGCTATACCCAGGGCGCCAGTTGTAAAAAGCTTGGAGGCTATAACCAGGGTTCCAGATACAACAAGCTGGGAGGCTATGCTCAGAGTGCCAGATGTAAGAAGCTTGGAGGCAATAGCCAGAGCGCCAGATGTAAGAAGCTTTGAAGCTGTACCCAGGTGCCAGATATAAGAAGCTTGGAGGCTACACCCAGGGCGCCAGATGTAAGAAGCTTGGACTCTATACCCAGGGCGCCAGATGTAAGAAACCTGGAAACTATACCCAGGGACCCAGATATAAGAAACTTGGAGACTATAACCAGCGGCCTGATGTAAGAAGCTTGGAGGCTATACCCAGGGAACCAGATGAATGAAGCTTGCAGTCTATACCCAGGGAGCCCGATATAAGAAACTGGAGGCTATACCCAGTGCGTCAGATGTAAAAATTTGGATACTATACCCAGGGCGTCAGATGTAAGAAGCTTGGAGGGTATACTCAGGGCGCAAGATGTAGGATGTTTTGGGGCTATACCCAGGGCGACATATGTAAGAATCCTGGAGTCTATTGCCAGGGCGCTAGATGTAAGAAGCTTTGAAGCTATACCCAGGTTGCCAGATATAAGAATCTTGGAGGCTATACCCAGGGCGCGAGATGTAAGAAGCTTGGAGGCTATACCCCAGATTACAGATGTAAGAAACTTGGAGGCCATACACAGGGTGCCAGATGTATTAAGCTTTGAAGCTATACCCAGGATGCCAGATAAAAGAACCTTGGAGGCTATACCCATGGCACCAGATGTAAGACACTTGGAGGCTATACCCATTGTGCTAGATTTAAGAAGCTTGGATGCTATACCCAATGTGCTAGATATAAGAAACTCGGAGGCTATTCCCTGGGCGCCAGATTGAAGAAGCTTGGAGGCTATACCCATTGCACCAGATGTAAGTAGCTTGGAGGCTATACCCAGTGTGCCAGATGTAAGAAACTTGGAGGCTATACCCAGTGTGCCAGATGTTTGAAGCTTGGAGGCTATTCCCTAGGCGCCAGATGTAAGAAGATTTGAGTCTATACCCAGGGCGCCAGATGTAAGAACTTTGGAGGCTATACCCATGGCGCCAAATATAAAAAGCTTGGAGGCTATACCCAGGGCGCCAGAGAAAAGAAGCTTGAAGGCTATACCCTGTTTGCCAGATGTTAGAAACTTGTAGGCTATACCCAGTGCGCCAGACGTAAGAAGTTTGGAGGCTTTACCCAAGGTGCCAGATATAAGAAACTTTGAGGCTATACCCAGGGTGCCAGATTTAAAAACCTTGGAGTTTATACCCTTGGCACCAGATGTAAGTAGCTTGGAGGCTATACTCAGGGCGCCAGATGTAAGAAACTTGGAGGCTATACCCAGTTTGCCAGATTTAAGAAGCTTGAAGGCTATACCCAGGGAACAAGATGTAAGAAGCTTGGAGTCTATACCCATGGTGCCAGATATAAGAAACTTGGAGGTATTACACAGTGTGCCAGATGTAAGGAGCTTGGAGGCTATTCCCAGGGCGTCAAATGTAAGAAACTTGGATGCTATACTCAGGGAGCCAGATGTAAGAAACTTGGAGGCTATACCCAGTGTGCCAGATGTAAGAAGCTTGGAGGCTATACCCAGGGCTGAAGATTTAAGAAACTTGGAGACCATACCCAGGGCGCCAGATGTATGAAGCTTTGAAGCTATACCCAGGCGCCAAATAAGAAGCTTGGAGTCTGAAACCCAGGATACCAGATGTAAAAAGCTTCGAGGCTATACCCAGTGTGCCAAATGTAAGAAGCTTGGAGGCTACACCCAGAGTGCCAGATGTAAAAAGCTTGAAGGCTATACACAGGGTGCCAGATGTGAGAAACTTGGAGGCTATAGTCAGAGCGCGAGATGTAAAAAACTTGGAGACTACACCCAGGGTGCCAGATGTAAGAAACTTGTAGGCTCTAGCCAGAGCGCCAGATGTAAGAAGCTTGGAAGCTATACCCAGGGCGCCAGAGGAAAGAAACTTGGAAGCTATACCCAGGGCGCCAGATGAAAGAAGATTGGAGGCTATAACCAGGGCGCTAGATTAAGAAACTTGGAGGCTATATCCCGGGAGCCAAATATAAGATGCTTGGAGGCTATAACCAGGGCGCCAGATGTAAGAAACTTGGAGTCTATTCCCAGGGTGTCAGATGTATGAAGCTTGGAGGCTATACCCAGTGCACCAGATGTAAGAAACTTGGAGGCTATACCCAGGGCGCCAAATATAAAAAGCTTAGAGGCTATACCCAGGCCGCCAGAGGTAAGAAGCTTGAAGGCTATACCCAGTTTGCCAGATGTTAGAATCTTGGAGGCTGTACCCGGTGCCCCAGATGTAAGAAGCTTGGAGGCTATACCCCAGGTGCCAGATATAAGAAACTTGGAGGCTATACCCAGGGTGCCAGATTTAAGAACCTTGGAAGCTATACCCATGGCACCAGATGTAAGAAGCTTGGAGGCTATACCCAGTGCGCCAGAGGTAAGAAGCTTGAAGGCTATACCCAGTCTGCCAGATCTTAGAAACTTGGAGTCTATACCCAGTGCGCCAGATGTAAGAAGCTTAGAGGCTATACCCAATGTGCCAGATATAAGAAACTTTTAGGCTCTACCCAGGGTTCCATATGTCAGAAGCTTGGAGGCTATACCCCAGGTGCTAGATATAAGAAACTTGGCGGCTATACCCAGGGTGCCAGATTTAAGAACCTTGGAGGCTATACCCATGGCACCAGATGTAAGTAGCTATACCCAGGGCCTCAAATGTAAGAAACTTGGATGCTATACCCAGGGCGTCAGATGTAAGAAGCTTGAAGGCTATACCCAGGGAACAAGATGTAAGAAGCTTGGAGTCTATACCCATTGTGCCAGATATAAGAAACTTGGAGGCTATACCCAGGGCGCTAGATGTAAGAAGCTCGGAAGCTATTCCAAGGGCGTCAAATGTAAGAAACTTGGATGCTATACCCAGGGCCTCAGATGTAAGAAACTTGGAGTCTATACCCGGTGTGCCAGATGTAAGAAGCTCTGAGGCTATACACAGGGCTGAAGATTTAAGAAAATTGGAGGCCATACCCAGGGCGCCAGATGTATGAAGCTTTGAAGCTATACCCAGGCACCAAATGTAAGAAGCTTTGAGGCTATACCCAGGGTGCCAGATAGAAGAAGCTTGGAGTCTACACCCAGGATACCAGATGTAAGAAGCTTTGAGGCTATACCCAGTGTGTCAAATGTAAGAAGCTTGGAGGCTATACCCAGAGTGCCAGATGTAAAAAGCTTGAAGGCTATACCCAGGGTGACAGATGTGAGAAAATTGGAGGCTATAGTCAGTGCGCGAGTTTTTAAAAAATTTGGAGGCTACACCCAGGGCGCCAGATGTAAGAAGCTTGGAAGCTATACCCAGGGCGTCACAGGAAAGAAACTTGGAAGCTATACCCAGGGTGCCAGATGAAAGAGGTTTGGAGGCTATAACCAGGGCGCTAGATTAAGAAACTTGGAGGCTATATCCAGGGTGCCAAATATAAGATGCTTGGAGGCTATAACCAGGGCGCCAGATTTAAGAAACTTGGAGGCTATTCCCAGGGCCCCAGATGTAAGAAGCTTGGAGGCTATACTCAGGGCGTCAGATATAAGAAGCTTGGAGGCTATACCCAGGGCGCCAGATGCAAGAAGCTTGGAGGCTATACCCAGGGTGCCAGATGTAAGAAACTTGGTGGCTATACCCAGGGCGCCAAATATAAAAAGCTTGGAGGCTGTACCCAGTGCGCCAGATGTTAGAAGCTTTGAGGCTATACCCAATGCGCCATATGTAAAAAGCTTGGAGGCTATACACAGGGTTCCAGTTATAAGAAGCTTGGAGGCTATACTCAGAGTGCCAGATTTAAGAATTTTGGTGGCTATACCCAGAGCGCCAGATGTAAGAAGCTTTGAAGCTATACACAGGGTGCCAGATATAAGAAGTTTGGAGGCTATACCCAGGCCGCCAGATGTAAGAAACTTGGAGGCTATACCCAGGGCGTCAGCTGTAAGAAGCTTGGAGGTTATACCCAGTTTGCCAGATGTAAAAAACTTGGAGGCTATACCCAGGGCTCCAGATGTAAGAAGCTTGGAGGCTATACCGAGGGCGCCAGATATAAGAAACTTGGAGGCTATACCCTGGGCGCCAGATGTAAGAAATTTGGTGGCTATACCCAGGGCGTTAGATGTATGAAACGTGGAGGCTATACCTAGGGTGCCAGATATAAGATGCTTGGAGGCCATATACAGTTTGCCAGATGTAAGAAGCTTGGAGGCTATACCTAGGATGCCAGATGTAAGAGGCTTGGAGGCTATACCCAGGGCGCCAAATGTAAGAAACTTGGAGGCTGTACCCAGGGCGCCAGATGTAAGAAGCTTGGAAGCTATAACTAGGGCGCAAGATGTAAGAAACTTGGAGGCTATACCCAGGGCGTGAGATGTAAGAAACTTTGAGGCTATACCCAGTTCGCCAGATGTAAGAAATTGGATGGCTATACCCAGGGCACAAGATGTAAGAAAATTTGAAGCTATACCCAAGTCGCCAGATGTAAGGCCAGCAACTTTGGTGAGGGTTAAGTCCATTACATTGACTCCACTGCTCCACTAGTAGTTATTTTATTTACCCCGAAACGTCTACCACCTCCATTCACAAGCCTTTTTTCACCCCAAGACTATAGTAGAAGACATTTGCTCAAACTGCTTTACAGTGAGACTGAACCCGGAACCATGTGGTTGAGAAGCGAGCTTTTTACCTCTCAGCCACCTCACGCCTATCTGTTACATCTGAAATAAATACTGCAACTAATTTCCGATTCCATATTGCTTTGAGAAGAAGTAAATCAGACGACATTGTGACGGGATTTTTATGACAGGGTATATAGGCGTAGGAGTGGCTGTGTGGTACGTAGCTTGCTTACAAACCACATGGTACCGGTTCAGTCCCACAGCGTGGCATCTTGGGAAAGTGTCTTCTACTACAGCCTCGGGCCGATCAAACCCTTGTAAATGGATTGGGTAGACGGAAACTGAAAGAAGCCCGTCGTATATATGTATCTGTGTATATGTCTGTGTTTGTCGCGATGCTGGTGTGTTTACGTCCCCGTAACTTAGCTGTTCGGCAAAAGAGACCGATAGTATACGTACTAGGCTTACAAAGAATAAGTCCTGGGGTCGATTTGCTCGACTACAGGCGGTGCTGCAGTATGACCGCAGTCAAATGACTGAAACAAGTAAAAGAGTAAAGGGTGTTTTTGTTCTTTATCAGTTTAGGTTTTCTTAAAGCAAACTGTCTGTTGAGGTTCCCGTTTCAGGCATCGTGAAGACAGCCCCGAGTGATTTACAGAGATTTGGAACCGTGTTGTCCTACTCGATGTCGTTTTGTTTGATGATAAATATCTATAATGTATAGGCTTATATATTTGCCTTTTGTGTCGTAGATTTATCTGCTGACGAATGTATTAGAAATTTCTTTGTCATTTATATCAGCGTTGTAATAAAGCATAATCTGTGGTCAAAAGATTTACACAGACACACACACACATACAAACACCCCCCCCCCCCCCCACAAAAGCATGAATATGCAGAATACATACATAGATAGTACACACATACATACATATATGCATACTCACACACACAGACACACACACATAAACACACATACATACATGCATACATACATACATACATACATACATACATACATACAAACATACATAGATACATACATACATACGTACATACATATGTGTATGCACAATCATGCTGATGCACACACATGCGCACAAACAAAGAAAAGGAACGGAACACCGATAACGGATAGAGTCGACAAATATTGAGAAGGTTGCAAAAAGCAAAGAAAATTCTGGGGAAAAATATATAAATGAACCGAATGGAAATCGAACCGGTGATAGTGTTAGTCAATAAGGCGTAAAGACATAATGACTCCTCCCAGACACAACATGCATATATATATATATATATATATATATATATATATATATATATATATATATATATATATATATATATATATATATATATATATATAATATATATATATATATATATATATACATACAAAAATGGGACAAGAACGCAAAATATGCAGACAGACGATACAAGGAAAACAAGGACGGGTGATTCGGAGTTTTCTATCCTCAGTCGAGTTCCAGACTATCTTTGCAATTTCGGCTGGTTATACTCGAGATTGCTCTAATCTGGCGATTCCCAAGGAAAGATAAGCTAAGAGCATTAGATTCCTTGGAAGAAAGCAGCGAATGTATACGAAACAAGGACGGAGAAAATAAAAACAGAAATGTTACACAAATATAAATAACAGGACATAACAACAAGTGTCTTTTGACCAAGGACAAATTTAAATTCTCTCTCTCTCTCTCTCTCTCTCTCTATATATATATATATATATATATATTATATATATATATATATATGTATATATATATATATATATATATATATAATATATATATATATATATATATATATATTATATATATATACATTTAAATTTACGTTCTGGCATTTGCTGAAATTTCTT
>NC_043011.1:67480147-67500147 GCF_006345805.1 Octopus sinensis | reverse complement strand
AGTGGTCGTAGCAGTAGAAATAGTACCTCTAAGTATTAGTATTATTGCTTATTTAGCTTTGGTTGGAATTTATTAATAAAGTTCTTTTCTCTGATTTTTCTCTCAATTTCACTTGGACCGTGTAGTTTTTGGAATGGAAATATTTTAAATATTTTCTGACTGCATGTTGCTAGATGGTTGCTCAAAGGTATGTGACGGACATCTGGGTCTCTTATTTGCTGTCGGTGCACACGTGAACGTTCTGATAGTGCTGTTCCAGTCTGACCTACATATAGTTCTTCACAATTTGATGCAGTCAATGAAATTTCTCCTTCTGCTGTTCATATTTGCGTTTGTGAATATTTTTCTCGTGTTTGTATTCATATATTGACCAGTATGTATGAATTGACATGTGTCACATCGGCTATCGTTGTATTTAAATACAGTGAAAGATTGGTCTTTGTTGCTAAGGTAAAACTTTGCCTTTGTTAATTATGTTTTCAAATTTTAGTTTGTCTTTTACTTAGAACCATAGCTCGATCTGTGATTATATCTTTAAATTCATTACTTTGAACTATGATTGGTTGGTTTTCTGTGGCAATATTGAAGATATTCTGGGGATACGGGTTGTATGTCACTATAAATGGTATGACATATTTCTGTTTTCCTCTTCTTTGAGTTGTCCTCAGTTGATGTATGGGTCTTTTTATAGCCCGCTGCATTCCATTTTCTATAAGCAGACGGGTAATTTTGTTTGAGCAAAAATTTTCTTAGTTCTGTTAGGTGTTTGTTCCTGATATTTGCGTCTTCTACAATGGTGCAAATTCTACTGGCTAGGCAGTACGGGTTGTTGCGTTTTGTATGTGGTGGATGGCACGACTTAGAATTCACGTATTTGTGTGTGTCTATATGTTTGCAGTATTATATATATAATATATATATATATATATTATATATATATATATATATATATATATATATCTGTGGTAATGGTGGTGTCCATTTTAATCACCATTATATCTAGGAATGGTAATTTGGTACTACTCATCTCTTTTGTATATTGGAGAGATGAGTGTAGGTTGTTCAGGAGGATATTGAACTCTTCCAGAGTATTTACAGATTCTGTCCAGAATATGAAAAATCGTTAAGGTATGTCTTCCATGCCTTTTCAATATAATTTCTAAATCCAGTGCCATAGTTTTCCTCAACTTCTTGGTAGATTCGTTCTAGATAAGCCCTTACAGAGTTCGCGTAAACGGGAGCAAACCTCGTTCCCATTGTCGTGCCATTAATTTGGATGTAATTCTTTCCATTGAAGGAAAATATGTTGTTTTCCAGAATACGTCTGACTGCGCCTACTATAAATGACACTGTGAATCTGTTGGAGATCACGTCTCTATGTTTTTCTACCCAGTATCTAATTGCCTTTATTCCTAAATCATGTGGTATATTGGTGTACCACAACAAAACTAAGTAGAAGTGAATTTGTTTCAGTTGTTTTGGGAAGATGGACAGGAAGTCGATGTCATCCCGGATGAAACTTGGTGTGTAGGTACATAGTGGTTTCAAAACAATGTCAATAAACTTGCTTAGATGGTGGGACCTCTTTCAGCTTCCTTCTATCAAATCCATTCACAAGTTTTGTTCAGCCCAGGGCCATAGCAGACGACACTTGCCCAAGATGCCACGCAATGAGACTGAACCCAAAACCTTGGGAAGCAGGCTTCTTAAGCATACAGCAACGCCTATTGAGAATTGATGAAAATAATTTCACACTATCGATTCTGACTGACCACTGGATTGATCACATATCGATGCACTGATTGACAATTCATGTGAACCAAAAGAAGTATAGATATGTTTTTCTCTGTAGGAGAACACTTCGTAGAAATAACTCAGATACAGCCATGAAAGCTAACTGCTTCAGTATAGAATTCTTGGGACATAAATTCAATATATTTCATCTACATTGTGGCGAAATAGCACGAGAATTTCCATTAAAGAATATCATTTGTACTCCCTTTCACCCGGCTGCCATATTGGCACAATTGACGCACGAATAATTCCTGTAATCTTCAATGTTTCTTGTATCAGCTTTACAATACCAGAAACAGATTTTTTTTTATAACAGTCATCAAGATATTCATATCTATCTTGAATCCGAAACACAAAATGTATTCTTTGAAGGCAATGATTGATAACTACATGATGCTTGTTCGATATGCGTAGAAACAGACGTTGCACGAACTGTTATTGGATAAAATTTTGTCTTTGATAATTTAGTAACTGTGTTTGGAAAGTAGATGGAAAGAAACAGAAATAAATGCATTTTGTGATTCAGCTAACGGATTAATGTTAAATCCGTTTTGTTATTCAGAGTCTTCGAGATTTACTCTATTTTCCTGGTTTTCTTTGATTTCAATATGGGTTTCAAGTAATGAATCCCAATGAGGCAGAATTTCCCCAACTTCATGGTACTTAAACATTTTCCTCGTTGCCAATAAGATGAAGGGTACCACTGGGTAAAAACTTCCTTTCACGTCAGAATATAACATGTCAATTAGAAAGTGCAAAATATTAGCCAAGTTAATCTTATCTGCTGTAATTCGTTGATGCAGAAAATGTTCCCTGCATCGGTTTGAATAAATTCTTTGTTCGGGATTCCTCCATGAAAAATAATTCAAAATATGCTGATTACTACGTTCATGCTACAGATTTTCCTCCATTCTTCTGTAATGGATTATTCAATCTCTGATAAGAAAAGCGATACATTCACTTCTCTTTTGAGAAAGTGGTGGTACGGTAAAAAAAAAACGTCTTCTTTCTTGACACTGTACACTTGCCAATCTCTCGACACCGTACATCACACAATCTCTTGACACTGGATATTAAGAAATCTCTTGATGCTGTGACACTGTACACAAAGAAATACCACGTGGGCACATTCTGCGCTATGGAATATGCCCTTCCCAATATATTTATCAAGGTTAGTTTATTCCAGACGGATAGAAACATAGGAAAAAACAGAATGTTAAAATGCACTGAGAATAGCTAAAATATTCTTTATTAATATATTTGAAGCTTAAACCGGTTTCACAGTTTCCACTGATTTTCAAAAGTTCAAAAAGAAAGACGTTTCTTATGTCGAAGCCGTTTTGCTTCTGAGTAGTGTTTGAACTTTGCCATGTTTTTATAGGGAGTTCATGGCTCAAATAAGTATATGTTTTGAATAGGATTTGATTAGTAGAGGGTAGTCACATGATTGGTCTTAGACATTTTTGTAGGTTCCTCGCTACGTCTGTGTCTTAGTATCAAGTGACAATGTTTGGTGTCGTAAGTTAAGGTTGACACATTTAACTGAAAAAGTTCAAACATTCAATGCTCAGAATGTTTTCTATCAAGTGTTTGTAGAGCCTGAACACACGATTAAGTTTTTAACCTTTTGTACGTTTCCCACTACGTCCGTGCGTTAGTGTCACATGATAATATATTTTACGCCTAAAAAGAAGACCGACACGGTTGAGTGAACATGTTTAGTAATAACCAAGGCACTCCGAATTTAATCTGTCGGGTGGGAGAGTGGAAAGGAATCGTTTGTATGTAGTCTAATTATTAAAATTTTGGTTGCTAGTTGTGTAACTTCCTCATGATACTTGGTAGAATGAATTTTAAGTGTGAATAGTTATTTGTATATGTACGCAGTTAAAGCTTGCTAATTCTTGCTAAGTATTTTCTTTGTTTATCCGTGCTTCATTTGTGGTATTCGCTAAACATAGATTGAGAAGACTTGGATTTTGGGAGACTTATTTTTTGCACATATGTCTATGTGACCACTCAGTGGAATCTGTCTAGTACTGGGGTCCCGTACTTGTTGTCGGTGAATGGTTAGTCTATTTCTTAGAGTAAGCTTTGTTTGACATGTGTAATCTTCATTACATCCTTGATATTTGATAGCGTATATTAAATTCCTTGAAGAACATGTAAAGTGAATTTTACGGTAAAATCTGTCCTGATTTGAATTTGTATGCTGTGTCTTCAATAAAGGTGATACAAGTCCAGGAATTAGGGAGGCCACATTTTTTGGCTGTTGGTGTAGGAACTGTCGAAGGTAATGTTGCACTCGTAAGGAATTTTTTGAGGGACTTTGATTGTCAATTACTTTTGACTATTTTGTGTATTTCGAATGCTTGTTTCATTGTTAGGTTTCATTTTAGTAGTGGGATGTTCTGTTAGATAATATTGATGCTAATAGACAATTCTGTGTTTCTTGGGTTGTGTGTTGTAATAAAAGGTAGATTATTGGATGTATCTGGAGCGTTTTTCGTTTTCTGTAGTCGTTCGATATTTATTGCCTTGGCACATTCTGTTCCGTTGTCTATCACTATTAATGGATATTGGTTCTTGTTTTAGTTCCTGGAATCTTTTTTGCAGGTTTCAGGGTTTGAGTTGATTGCGATTTTTCTTGCTAGATTAAAGGGGATATTACTCTTCGTGTGTTTGGGACAAAATGAGGAGAATAGTAAGTATTGTTGAGAATCTGTTTGTTTAGACACAATTAATATTTAAGAAATCTGGGTATAAGAATAAAAGAAATGCGAAATATGGAAGGAATTATAGTACAATCAGATGAAACTAGGAACCTGTATAAACTAGATGTTAAGTTATATGATAATCTATTAGAGAAATAAATAAATAAAAAATATAAAATTGTTCCTGAAAATACTCTTTATAATATAGATGAGGACTCTAAATTAATCTTGATGAAATATGAGTCAGATAATAAAACTGAACCTTATGTACCTATGCACCCTAGAATTAATTTAAAAGACCATAAGGATAATTTTTATTCTGACCAACTTATTTATCTATGTAAATCAGATCTAGGTAAATTAAGTGAGATCATTTTAGATAAATATATTAATGGATTAAATGAACTTAATTATCTAAAGCTTTGGAGTAGTACTAATGATACTTTAAAATGGTTTAATAATACCAAAGATAAAAATAGATATCAATTCATTCAAATAGATATAGATAATTATTATTCTTCTATAAATGAGATTGTACTCAATAAGGCCCTAATTTATGCAATATATAAGGTTGGAATGACTTATGATGAAGTTAATGCAGTTAAAGACGCTAGAAAATCGTTGATTAGATATAACAATAAATCGTGGGCTAGGAAAGATACTGAAGACTATTTTGGTATACCTATGGGGCACACGATTCTGCCCAGGTGACTGATTTAGTAGGTATTTATTTATTATCGGAACTTCAATTAGAAAAATTCAAGTTGGAGGGTGGATTATATAGGGATGACATTTTATTACTAACAAAAAATTGCACCAATAGAACACTAGAGTTATACAAGAAGAAACTACAAATGTTTTTAAGATATATAGATTAGGTTTTACTATATATAAAGAGAACTATAATGTTAATTATTTACATGCTGATTTTAATCTAATAACAGGTAAAACCCAACCATTCCATAAAATTAATGAAAACTATAGATATATTAATGCTTATAGTAATCACCCACCCTCAATTAAGAAATTGTTGATAGATAATATAGGTAAAAGAGTTTCGATGCTTTCTTCTAATTTTGAGATTTTTCCAAAACACGCACCTTATTATAATGAAGCCTTGTGGAATACAGGATATAATAATAGTATTAAATTCTTTAATAAATATAAATATACTTATAATATAAATGATTCCTATGATATTTATAATAATAAACCTAATATTAAGAATTATGATGAGTTTTATTTTGGTAATTATGGTTTTAATAATAGGTATTATAATAATGCAAAAATATAATAATAGACTAAAAGATAAGAATAAATTTAATTTGTAGTATGATAATAATAAATATGCTAATATAATAAAGAAAAATAATGTTAATAATAAGAACAAAATTTGGTTAATTATTCCTTATGGGGCTCAAGTTAAAACAAACATTATTAAAGAGATATTAAAATAATTGAAGTATTCATTATAGATAATAAAAAATATAATAAAATTTTTTTCTAGTAATAATTTTGGAGTTGGTTATTCTACTACTAATAATGTTGGTAACATTATTTCTTCTTTTAATAGATTTGAGCTTAATAAGTTTTACAGTAACAAATTAAATAATTATTCCAATAATAATAAATACCAGAATATAATTAATTGTACATTAATTAGAGATAAGACATAATTATTAAAGAATTTAATACTATTATTATATCCTTATCCCGCAAGGCTTCATTATAATAAGGTGCGTGTTTTGGGAAAATCTCAAAATTAGAAGAAAGCATCGATATTCTTTTACCTATATTATCTATCAACAATTTCTTAATTGAGGGTGGGTGATTACTATAAGCATTAAAAAGAAATGTTATTTGGATGATGTAGTATATAAATGTGTAGTGACTTTGATTGATGATAATATTAATACAAATAGTTATAAATTAAATGCGATATACGTGGGGTCGACCTCTAATAAAATAAAATTAAGGGTGGCTCAACACATGAATTCATTTAAGAATAAAACATTGATTAATTCTACCGGACTTAGCAAATATATATGGGAATTGAAATCTAAAGGAATTAAGTATAATGTAAATTGGAAGATAGTTTGTAAAGCTAAATCTTATCGAATAGGTAATAATTTTTGTTTATTATGTACAAATGAATTTATGCAAATATTACTATCTAATAATAAAAAATTGATTAATTACCAAGATGAGCGAAAAATTAAAAGTAGACATAAAGTTAAATTACTTATATAAGTTTAGTTAATTTGTGTATAAATTTAACCATAATTTATGTTACTAATTCTTGTAGTTATAATTTGTAGTAGTATAATGAGTATAAATTAGCAGTAGATTATGTAGTGTATATTACATAATTAGAATAAGATTAAACCAAGGTGTTTATAAAATAAATAGATAAATTGATGAATATAGATTAAGTTATCGAAATTTAGTATATTTTATGTATTTTACGTACTTTATTTTTGAATTATTGAGAATTTCGAATTTTTCCAGTAAAGGGTATATGGTTTATTTCTTATTTTCACAGGTAAAATACATATTGTTATTTTCATAGCTAAAATAACATATTTCAATCTATTTATTCTATAGTTATTATTTACGTCATTGTGTCACGTGATGAATTTCTAAGTAACGCTAGGTTATAAGTTTAACTTTTAAAATTTCAGTTAACTGGAATTCTACAATAAGATAAGTTATGATTTTATTATTCATTAATATTATTATATTTTATTCGATTTTTTAGTGTTAAGATACGTATATTTCTATATTTATTTGTTAATTTCTTATATGTTTAGATACATTTATTTTATTATTATTTTAGACCTGAAGAGTGGCTATATTTTTGAATCGAATTAATTTAAAATCGAAATAATTTAAATAGTATCGATTTTATATCATTTTATTATTATCGATTTAAAGATATAGTCACGAAACGCGCGTAGTCAATTTAAATTTTTTTTTAATTTAGTGATTTTTTGAATAATATTTATTTTAGTATATTCAATTTTTTTTCTATATGGTGTGGATAATGTCTTTTACTATTGAATTACTTAATAGAAGTTATTTCTCTTAATTATATACATATATTATATATTGTGAAATTTGATTAAGAATTGCTAATTTGAATTTTTCCCTGTAAGTTTGGAATTATATTCCCTACTATTATTATTAATATACATACATATATAAATATGAAGATGTACTCTGTGTACATATATGTATATATATATGTATATATATGTATGCATATATATATATAATGTATAATCATTTATACCTTACACATGTACGTCATGTAATCATAAATACATTAATTATATATATATATATATATGTGTGTGTGTGTGTGTTTCTCTGTGTGTCTGCATGTATACGTATATGTGCGCATATATATGCAAGTATGTGCTCGTATGTAATCAATAGTGACTGTTCAGTTCCAGTAATCACAAATACAAGTTTCAAAAGTCGCTAGAGCTCACCACAAAACCATTTTATTAAGGATCTGATGATATTACGAGAAATAGAAATATTATATTCAGATACTAGTAAACACTAAACTAATACTAAATCTAACGAGAAAGTGCAGTATAGTCACATGCATTCAAATAAATATGTATATATATGTATGCATATATATATAATGTATAATCATTTATACCTTACACATGTACGTCATGTAATCATAAATACATTAATTATATATATATATATATGTGTGTGTGTGTGTGTGTTTCTCTGTGTGTCTGCATGTATACGTATATGTGCGCATATATATGCAAGTATGTGCTCGTATGTAATCAATAGTGACTGTTCAGTTCCAGTAATCACAAATACAAGTTTCATAAAAGTCGCTAGAGCTCACCACAAAACCATTTCTATTAAGGATCTGATGATATTTACGAGAAATAGAAATATTATATTCAGATACTAGTAAACACTAAACTAATACTAAATCTAACGAGAAAGTGCAGTATAGTCACATGCATTCAAATCACCTTCAATTAATCCTCAGAAATCCAGTTAATAATATTAGTCAACTCATACATAACTTGTCTTCTGACAAGGGAAACATTTAACTTTCCTGTTTCTCATAATAACATTAAACGATAATGTCTTCAAAGGCAGAATACATTATACACGGAACAGTATTAATGCGCATAAACGGAAATGTTGGATGCAAAAGAATATTACATGTTATTATCCTTTAGATAGTTTTAAAATATTCGTTCCTAATGTTGTCCGGATTTTCCTTAATCTTCCCTCTAGACCGTAGATATCATTATATATGATGTGCATAAAGGCGACAAACTGGCAGAGTGGTTAGCGCGCCGGGCGAAATAATTATCGGCATTTCGTCTGCCGTTCCGTTCTGAGTTCAAATTCCGCCGAGGTCGACTTTGCTTTTCATCCTTTCGGCGTCGATTAAATAAGTACCAGTTACGCACTGGGGTCGATGTAATCGACTTAATCTGTGTGTCTGTCCTTGTTTGTCCTCTCTGTGTAGTAATGAAATAGGTATTTCGTTTGTCGCTACGTTTTGAGATCAAATTCCACCGAGGTCGACTTTGCTTCTCATTCTTTCGGAGTCGATAAATTAAGTATCAGTTGAGTACTGGGGTGGATGCGATCGACCTAAACCCTCCTCTCAAATTTCAAGGCCTCGTGCCTATAGTAGAAAGGATTATATATAATGTGTATGTGTGTATATATTTTTTTTTTTATTTTTTTATTTTTACTTGTTTCAGTCATTTGACTGCGGCCATGCTGGAGCACCGCCTTTAGTCGAGCAAATCGACCCCGGGACTTATTCTTTGTAAGCCCAGTACTTATTCTATCGGTCTCTTTTGCCGAACCGCTAGGTGACGGGGACGTAAACACACCAGCATCGGTTGTCAAGCAATGCTAGGGGAACAAACACAGACACATAAACACACACACACGCATACATATATATAAACATATATACGACAGGCTTCTTTCAGTTTCTGTCTACCAAATCCACTCACAAGGCATTGGTCGGCCCGGAGCAATAGCAGAAGACACTTGCCCAAGATGCCACGCAGTGGGACTGAACCCGGAACCATGTGGTTGGTTAGCAAGCTACTTACCACACAGCCACTCCTGCGCCTATACTAAAATTATACTGCGCTGCCGTGACTAGGATATATATAATTTAAAGATAGGATAAAATCTTTATAAGAAATTATCAAGTAGTTAGCGTGAAAATCCTCATAAAAGAAAAATTTATTAATTATTCCCTTTAGATATATTTATTTATATTAAGGACATTCTATACATAGTATAGCGTGAGTATGCCTCCTAGCGTGAGACATTTATGTATAGTAATACCCTTAATATATATAATATATATATAATATATATATATATATATATATATATATATATATATATATATATATATATATATATACAATATATATATATATATAAATGGTTGTATACTGTCAATCTAACGTGAACGTGACAGTAGGGGATTACACCACCGCTGTTTAGCCCTAGGAGGCATCGACGCTTCCTGAAACAGCGGTGGTGTAATCCCCTACTGTCACGTTCACGTTAGATTGACTGTATGCAACCATTCTATCGCCCCACCACCGTACATATCTCTATGAGAGATTTAGAAATTTAATATATATATATATATATAAAGCATAGTTTATGTATGCATATGCACACACACACACACACACGCATATGTACAGCACACACGCATTAGAAAAGATTTTGGAAGCGTAAGCAGTATTTTGAGGTTAAACGTAAGACGTGGGAAGTTACGTAAAGTTTACTTGCTAGAATCCGACAATTATGCTTAAATCCAAAACCTCATAGCTTTAATAGAAATCGAATGGATCCATCAATGAATAAATATACATGGCTTAGTAGTTAGAGCAGTGGATTCGTGGTCGAGGGCTCGCGGATTCAAATCTTAGACCGGGCGATGTGTGTGTTTATGAGCGAAACACCTAAGTTCCACGCTGCTCCGGCAGAAGGTAATAGCGAACTTCTGCTGACTTTTTCGCCACAACTTTCTCTCACTCTTTCCTCCTGCATCTTGCAGCTCACCTGCGACGGACCGGTGTCCCGTCCAGGAGGGGAACCTATACGCCAAGAAAATCGGTCTATGTCAGCATGGCTCGAGAAGGAACAAACAGCAACATTGAAGTAGTGTGTGTATGCGTGTTGATGTAATATTTTACTGCGAAGTTACAATAGTTTATCAAGAGACAGTTTTTATGTATTGGGTTGTAAGATAAATCTATTTTCCTTTTCCACTTGATACTTAATGGCGATATGTTTGAAAAGAAGAAAAATTTATTTAAGTCTCAAAAACAATAAACAAAAGTTGTAAATGAAGCTTAGAGATACAAAAAGTGCATTAAAAACTCCAATAAAAATACTTTCCGTGTTTATTCAAATAACGCTGGGAAAGATTCAGATAAATTCAAACGAACGAAATAATCTGAGAAATGAATATCTTAGTCTTCCTCCAGAAATACAAATTAAATCTTATTTCATTAACTTTGGTCTAATTCAAGCATTTAAAATCTAAAATGTAAGACTCTATGATCCCTGACTGAGGGCGCGTTGTGTTCTTGCGCAACATGCTTCATTTCACGTCGATCAATTTCCCCTTCGACCAAGGGGGGATTGTTGGCCTGCCCGCCTAACCAGCAGGGGTGGCGTCATGTGAAGGCTAAAACAACGCAAAAGTACATTGTGATAAGCGATGTGTAACAACATCTGATAGTCAGTCAAGTATCACGTGATGATCCTTCTATCACATACATGCGAATGACTTGACGATTGTTACATTTCCCATTTTGACCCTTTCCCATTAGGCACTCGCCAACGTTAAACCAGCCCCGTTCTAGTCACTTGTTAATGCTTTTCACTAGCGACCTGTTTCTATTTTCGCAACTGCTGTATTCAATTAAATATTTTCCTTGAATCTATTGCAATTTTCTCGGAAACAAAATATTCTCTTATTACTACACGGTGCATTGTTTATTTGGCAGTTTCAGTAACTAATATTTCAAATGCTGCCTGACATTTGCGTCAGGTTGGAAGATGTACACAAAATAATGGAGAAATTATATAACGGTAATGTTGATTTTCTTGTCAAATAAACACGACCTATATATTCGTTCTTCACTCGTTCATCGTTGTTATTATTTCATCGTGTGTTTATTTTCTGGAAATCTTCCGCCACACATATGTGACCTCTTTACATGTATATGCGAGGGGCGTTCAATAAATAATATATATATATATATATACACGTGACACACACGCATGTATGCACGAATAAGTGAGATGTGTGTGCATGTGCGTGTTTTTAGTCTAAAAAGTAGAAAAGCCTCTTTTTAGAAACGAAATCTTTTATTTTGTTGCAAACGTACAAACTCTTTTGCCAGTGAAACCGTTTAAAATCGAGCGAACCAGTGAATGGAAATATTTAACCAACAACGCTATCGTTGTTGAACCAAATAAAACAAAACTTCGTCAATTTAACGACAAAATAGTAAGAATAGTAAACTTGTGTTGGTTCTCCGTCCCACAAATACAAAATGAAAGAAGAAGGATCTTAGTGTTCGTTCTTTGCAAAAATTGATTATTTACATTGTCCATTGATGTAGCACAATATGAGTCCATTATATATAACTTTACAGAAATTATCAGCGTTTATTATAAGTTCGTCCGCAACAAGTATCAAAGAGCAATACGATCCGAAGTCTTATGGACGCCATTTTGAAATCCATTGATTAGAAGCCATTATGGTTGTATATAGAAAACTAAAGTAGTAAAAACATTAACAAGAACAATAACAACGAACATATTAGCAAAAGCAACAAAAGATGAAATAAAACAAATACATCCATTTTGAATGGATGATTTATTATTAGTAGAGTATTACGGCGCCTCGGTGAGGCTTCAGCCCAAAGACAATGATGGCTTCCCTAATCATACTTTTAAACAATAAATCATTGAATGAAGTTTCCATTGCTGAATCTATCTATCTATCTATCTATCTATCTATCTATCTATCTATCTATCTATCTATCTATCTATCTATCTATCTATCTATCTATCTATCTATCTATCTATCTATCTATACACGCATATATATATATATATATATATAATATATATATATATATAATATATATATATTATATATATATATATATGCTGTATGCGACTATGAGGATTTGCTTCCCAAACTTATAATGTACATGTCTTTGGTGTGGTAATTGTGTGCGGCTAAAGAAGGCTATTGACATACATATTACATCAATTATGCATTGATATAAACTCTCTAATAAACCCAGAAACATATGTACCGCTAAATCCTTTGCATCCTATTTTTCTGTTATAAATATATATATATACATGTAGAAGGTTGAAAAAGAACACACGGGTTGATATATATATATATATATATATAATATATATATATATATATATGGAAAAAAGTCAAGGTAGAAAATGCTAAAATCATTTTATAAAAAAACAGTTTAGTTCCAGTATCAGTCATTGAGACTTTTTCAACTGTAAGTATGGAAAACAATTAAATTTTGGAAAAATTAAATGAAAAGTTTAAAAAGTTTTTTCTTATATTAGTGTATATATATTGGTGGACGGACGTCTATTTGTTTCTCTCCCAAGTCAGTAGCAAGCTACACAGCTTCAAAACTAACTGACCTTAAATATATATATATTTGTAACCACGTGTTTGCCTACAAACCCGTAAGTACGTTTTCATTTAACTACAAATTGTTATATACACCTGTTTTTCTTTTAATATCCTCAAACAACCAAATAATCAAAAACTCACACCCTTAAGAGAGAACATTTATATATATATATATACACTTCTTTAACTCCCAAGAAAGAATATATATATTTTCAAAAATCAAAAGGAAAACAAACAAAAGAAAAACAAACATGACTAACTTGCAGGCCTGCAACAGACGAAATTGGTCTGATAACGAAATTGATGTTTTAATAAACACATGGCTCTCTCTTTCCCAAACAGAAAATCTAAATGTCTTGTGTTTGAATGAGATTGCCGAAAAAACATCACAAGTGGTCAACACACGATCCGTCAAACAGATTTGTAGCAAGTTGAAACATATCGAAGTATCTTTCAAACTGATAAGAGGCCATTATGAAAAGCTTCTACATATTTTCACAGTTCAAGAACAACAACAGCTAGAAAATCAGCAGCCACAACAACAACAACAACAGAATGAGCCACTCCTGGTTCCCAGCACAATGGCTGACCCTGACATCGGTCAGGCACAACAACAACAACAACAGCCACAGCAACAAGAACAACATCCACTCCTCAACTCTAGCTTACTAGACGATTCACTAAATGCCAGTATCTTTTCACCGCTCTCACAGCAACCACCACAATTATCATCATCATCATCACCACCGCTGCCACCATCGTCTTCTATCACCAAAAATACCAACAGAAAACCAAATAAGAAACCACTGCCCTCTTCCCCCACATCACCACCTCAATACTACTGCAGTAACAAAAACTTAAAGAAACATAGGAAGCAGAATGCGCCCCCCACGGCTCAAACAAGAAATCCCCAAATATGCCGCTATTCACTGCACCAGAGACTCTGCACAAATAGTGACTGCATCTTCACGCATCTACCCGGCACTAGACGCACTACCGGCCAAGGCCAAAGCACGCATCCCACAATAACATCAACACCACCAAATAGTAAATCGAAATTCAAAACACACACAACTCGGAGTCCCAAAATCTGCCGGTATTCCCAACGTGAGAGAACATGTCTACTGAGTGACTGTCCCTTCACTCATCTTCCAGGGACCCGACGCACAAACAGAAACGGGGCCTCAAGCCAACACACAAACCTGAATAACAATAAAAATAGAAACACACCATGCTGCAGTAATGCTGGTCCAGTCTTTTCAGGAAGACACAAAAACAACAACAACAACAAAAGTGGAAACTACAACCCTATCCAACAGTGCAACCACACCTCCAGCCAAAAACTGCTCCCTAAGCAGGAAAATTCTTTTTTAGCCATGTTGAACATGGCAAAAGAGATACACAAAAACATTCTAGCCATCACTCAACACCATCCTATGCTATTACCCCAGTGCACCAATTCCCCACATTGCTGCCACTAACACACACAAAAAATCCAAGCCCCTGCAACAGTCAAAACCAGCCACTACACTAACCTCCACATTCCTACTCAATGCACAAGGTGTCAGCCCTTCCATCAATGCACAAAAATGGAAGGTCCAATTCATTGAAGACTGGGTTGGTAACCATTCACACCACATCCCTTTCTTCATTCTCACTGAGACCCACCTTGACAACTCCCACTTGGAAGCCGAAGTGAGAGTGAAGAATTTCACAACCATCCGCGCGGATCGTATCGGCAGGAGGAAGGGTGGAACTGCCATTTTCCTGCATGATTCATTTACGGCAGATGGAAATAGTATATTCTCCAACGGCTACTGTGAATCAGTCACCGTGCACAACAAAGCCAATGACCTGACAGTAATTGGGCTCTATAGGCCGCCCCAAACACCCATACTGTGCTTTAAAGAATGCCTCAACAGCATTAAGTGCTTTATTCAACAGTGCCATTCTAGCAACATACTCATGATGGGAGACTTCAATCTACCCTGTGCTGACTGGACTACAAACTGTTTGAAACCAAGCACTCCCGCCTCAACCGCTGACAAAGAAGCAGCAGAGTCACTTTTCGACTTTACGAATGAGTTTTTCTTGTCCCAACTTGTCCTTGCACCAACAAGACATCAGAACATTTTGGACCTAGTGTTTAGTAACCACACTAACACTATACATAACGTTACAGTGGAAAAAACCCTTCTTTCAGACCATGACATGGTTCTCTGTAACATGAAATTCCACCAGCCGAAAGCTAATCCTAGCGACCTTCCTCCAGCCCACCCATTTGACAACATGGATCTCCATAAAGCCAACTGGGATGCAATCAGGAACGAGCTATCAAATGTTGACTGGTCCTTTACACATACACACATCTCCACCAACCATAAAACATCTTGGCAGATCTTTGTAGACACCGTCACAGACATATGTGCAAAACACTCCCCACCAAGACCTGTGAACAAAAAGTGCAGAATCCCCCAAAACAGAAAAACCATTATCAGAAAAATAAAAAGAACAAACAAAAAAATTAACAAACTAAAGTACTGCCAACAGCAACACACACATTCGACGGCTATCGCACTGCTTGAATCCAAAAAATATAACCTCCAACAATGCATGAAGACCCTCATCAATAACCAAAGATCAGCTGAGGAGAAGTGGGCCATTGAAAAAATCAAACTCAACCCCAAAGTGTTCTTTTCATTTGCGAGGAAACGCAGGGTCACTGTCTCCACTGTAGGCCCTCTAATTGACGAAACTGGCACTCTCCAAGATAATGCCAAATCCATGGCCGAGATACTGCAGAAACAATACTGCTCTGTTTTCAGCAATCCTGATATGGCCGATCTGGGCTGTATCAGTGATGTCAACCCCCAACACACTATATCGGACATAACGTTTAGTGCCCCTGATGTCTTAGCGGCGATAAACGAAATAAAACACAATTCAGCAGTAGGCCCCGATAGGTTCCCTGCTTGTGTCCTGAAGGTGTGTCGACACCAACTTGCATCTCCCCTTGCTAATCTGTGGAGAAACTCACTGGATGCTGGCTATATTCCAAAAAACCTTCTGTCCCAGTCTGTTGTCCCAGTTTTCAAAAAGGGAAACAAGTCCCTTGCAGTGAATTACCGTCCGAT
Organism: Octopus sinensis; assembly: GCF_006345805.1. Classification (NCBI taxonomy): domain Eukaryota; kingdom Metazoa; phylum Mollusca; class Cephalopoda; order Octopoda; family Octopodidae; genus Octopus; species Octopus sinensis. The sequence continues at coordinate 67,483,774 of NC_043011.1, read as the reverse complement.
CTCACTCACCTCTCATATCATCAAGGTATTTGAGAGGGTGGTGAGATCTCGAATAACCAATTTCTGGAAAGCAACAGACGGCTGATCTCCAACCAACATGGGTTCCGTAATGGAAGGGACTGCCTAACGCAGCTCCTGCATCACTTTGAGGACATTTTGAGAGCTTTGGGAGAGGGCTCCAACACCGATGTCATCTACCTTGATTTCAGTAAGGCCTTCGACAGGGTCGATCACAAGATCCTATTGAAAAAACTATCCAACATTGGTGTCTCTGGAAAGTTACTGAAATGGATTAAGTGTTTCCTGACAGACAGATCTCAACATGTTGTAGTTGAAGGGGTAAAATCAAGCCCAGCCAAAGTCAGTAGTGGCGTTCCGCAAGGCACTGTGCTGGGCCCACTTCTTTTCATCATTTACATTAATGACATTAATGACATCATCAAGCACAGCAACATAAAAATCTTTGCAGATGACTCCAAGCTACAGAAGGTCATAAATGAGGCGAGTGACCGGACATGCCTTCAGTCAGATCTACTGGCTGTTATCCAATGGGCAGAAAAAAACAATATGCTGCTGAACGAGGATAAATTTGAGCTAATCCACTTTGGAAAAGAGGATGCCCTGAAACTCCCATACTCCCTTCCTTCAGGTGAAACTCTCGCGGCGTCCAACAACATCAGAGACTTGGGAGTAATTGTGGACAACAACGTAAGCTGGGCCACTCATATAAACACCAAAGTTGACATGGCCCGCAGAATGTGTTCCTGGATTCTCAGAACTTTCCAGTCGAGAGATATCCACACATTATCCTTCTCTTCTCCACTTTTGCCCGACCCCACCTTGAATACTGTTGTCCACTGTGGTCTCCCCACACAATACAAGGTATCGTAAAAGTTGAAGCACCTCAAAGGGCAATCACAAAAAAGATAGATGGCATGACAGGCCTCGACTATTGGGGTCGACTAGAAAAGCTAAAACTCTATTCTCTCCAACGTCGTCGTGAGCGCTACATCATCTGCATGATGTGGAAAATATTCCATCAGCATTGCCCAAATGATGTTGGCATCACCTTTAAGGTACATCCAAGGCTTGGGCCCCGTGCCATCCGCCCAAAACAAAAATCGCACTCTCATCTCATAACAACAATACGGCACAATTATTTCACCTCAATTGGCCCCGCTCTCTTTAACATTACACCAAAACACATTAAAACAGAAACTGACCCTATAGGGTTCAAGAAGTCTTTGGACAGATTCCTTCAAGAAATCCCGGATAAACCCCCTACACCCGGATATGTCTCCGTAAACAATAACTCTCTACTTGAGTGGGCCATAGTGCCCAAATTCTGACTTGAAAGACTTCACCAGGTGGTGCTAATAAGTTAGACATGGCCTGGGCCAATAATGGCCGAAACCTATCAAAGTATCAAAGTATCAAAGTATATATGTATATATAAATACATATACATATATACAGATACATATATACATATGTATATATACCTATATGTATATATCTCTCTCTCTCTATCTATCTATCTATCTATCTATGCACACACACACACACACATATATATATATATAATATACATATATATATATATTATATATTATATATTATATATATATATATATATATATATATATAGATATATATATTATATATATACATATATATATTCATATATATATATAAAAGAATACAAAAAAAAGTGACAAGAATGCGAAGCATCCAAACAGTTAGATGATACAAAAAAAAGGACAAGAAAAAACAAGGACGGGTGATTCGGAGTTTTCTTTCGGCAGTCGATTTGCAGGTTATCTTTGCAGTTTCGGCTGGTTTTGTATATATATATATATATATATATATATATATAATATATATATATATATATATATATATAGTTCAAATTTACAGAAAACCACAAGCGAAAACAAATGAGAGAACAAGAAGGTTTATTAGTTTGACGCTCGTCCGGAAGACTGGAAATGCCTTTGACGTTTCGAGCCTACGCTCTTCGACAAAAGGTTTGAGAGGAAATAAAAATGGAGAGAGAACGAAAAAAAGGGAAACAGAGAGAGTAAAAAAATATTTAGGGTTTCAGGGTTCAACATGATGAATATACTTATCTATAATCTTCTAACTGTTTTAGTCAGTTGACTGCAGCCACACCAAGGCACCACCTTGAAGAAATTTAATCGAGGGAATCTGCCCCTGCACTTATATTTTTTAAAGTTGTTAGTTATTATATCGGTTATTTTGATAAACTGTTTAGTTACTGGATAGCGCGCGCGCACAAACACACGCATATCTGACAATTTTCTTTAATTTTCCGCGTACCAGTTTCTTACAACAGTGTTATGCAAAATCATCTGCAATTTTGCCTTCCTCTTTCATGAGGACATGTTGGGATTTGTGTAGTATTTTCTAGCACTGCTAGTAACTGTATAGACTCTTCATCTTTTGAGCAGTCGCCCCGAGGCTATGGGGGAAGACCCTATTCCAAGGTTCTATGTAGTATCACTAAAGCTGCAAACATGGTTGCGAAATATACATATGTATGTGTGTGTGTGTGTATATATGCATGTATTTCGGACATATCACGTGATCACGTGACCGACCAGACCTTCAGATGTTCTTACACATCGCTGGTCACAATGCGTTCGCATTGTTTTAGCCTTCGAATGACGCCACCCCGCTGGCTAAGCGAGCAGGCCAATTTCGGACATATATATGTATGTAAGTATGTATATTCAATAATAGCTCGACGCAGCTCCATATAACTTAGAATTTTGTGTGTACGTGGGAGTGACCTCTCTCATCAGATATTCTTTGCCGTGAAACCACATCAATTCTGGGAAGAGGGTATTTTCAAGTTAAAGGAAAGATGGAGACGCATTGTGTAACAAAATGATTTATATTTGGTTGATTAAAAATGTAATGGCAAGTATTTATTGACCTTTTTTTTTCCTTTAAAAATCGGCACGAACTTTCAGGACAACCCAATAACATTACTAACAACAATATCATTGATAGTGCTAATGCGATTCTTATCGCGTAGTATTTGCAGTGCTTACGAGTGTCGTATACAATGAAGTCACTTGCGGTAAGATCAATGTTATGAGCAGTGCTATCTGCAGCATTATCAGCGGAGCGTTTGCAAATGTATTAACGTTTGAATGAAGGTAATCTGCAGTGCTAACGACAGCGTTGTCGACACTGTTAGCAACTGTTTTATCTCCAGCGTGAGCAGGAGGAAATATTTTCATGGAATTTTAAAAACAAAAATATCCATAAAAATCTTTATTGATTCTAACTCTGTTTTAAAAATAAAAAACAGGCTTCGCTTAATTATTTTCGTTTGAGATCTCTGCTTATTTCTCCTCTTAAAAACCAATCTGTATTGCTTCAATTTTTGCTTTTGTTGTTGTTGCTGATGCATCTTCAGTGATAAACTGTACAAAGTTTTTGAAAACCTCGAAGCGTCTCTATTTTCTGAGATTCTACATTACTGCAATCAATTTCTTTTTGTGATAGTTGCGTGTTTTTACCGTCGTTATTGTACCGGCTCTGTTAGTAGTAGTAGTAGTAGTGGTGGTTGTTGTTGTTGCTGTCATCGTGTTTTCC
>NC_043011.1:67475147-67477647 GCF_006345805.1 Octopus sinensis | reverse complement strand
CACGCGCACACACACACATACACGCACACACAAATGCACGCACACATACACGCACACATAAACACACACACACACACATACACGCACACCAGGTAATCGATTTTACTATTCCATTCTTGATGACAACACAGTTCTTCCTGAAGTTGTATAACAAAGATCGATAATGTAAAGGTGGACCTGTCGAGGGATCTACATAACTTTGTAGACTATTAAAGTGTCTGCAAAGGTCGGTGGGATGGAAGCAAAATGGTTGGGTGGTGGTGGTGGTGAGATGGTGGTGGTGGTGGTGAGATGGTGGTGGTGGTGGTGCTGGGGACGAGGTGTAAACATATAAAACCGAAAATGTCGTCAAAGAATTGTGAAACAAGAATTGTGATTATTGATTGTTAAATTGGTACAACTATGATTGTTGAAGGAGCCTATTGGAGAGAGGGAGAGAGAGAGAGAGAGAGAAGGAGAAGGAGAAGAGATATATTGGAACAGAGAGGGAGAGGGAGAGAGGTATAAGAGAGTGGGAGGAACATAGATGGAAGAGACAATGGGAGGAATAGAGATGGGGAGGGAGAGGGATGAATGTGTTAATGAGAAAGAGAGAAAGAAAGAAAAAGTAAGAGAGAAAGAGAGAGAGAAAGAGAAGAGAGGGAAGTTAGAATAGAGAGAAAGAGAGAGGGAGCAACATAGATGGAGAAGAGAGTAGGTGAAACAAAGATAGGGAGGGAGAGGGAAAATGTTTAGTGAGAGAGAGAGAGAGAGAAAGAAAAAGTAAGAGAGAGGAGAGAGAGAAAGAGGGGAGAGGAGAGAGAGGTTAGAGTATAGAGGGAGAGGTAGAAGGAGAGAGAGGTAGAAGGAGAGAGAGGTAGAAGGAGAGAGAGGTAGAAGGAGAGAGAGGTAGAAGGAGAGAGAGGTAGAAGAGAGAGGGAGGAACACAGATGGAGGAGGGAGTAGGTGGAGAGAGAGGGAAGAATGTGTTAGTGAGAGACAGGGAGGAAGAAAGAAAAGTAAGAGAGAGAAGGAGAGGGAGAGACAGTGATAGAAAGAGAGAAAGATGAAGAAACAGAGACAAGAAGAGAGAACTCCCCCCCTCCTAGAAAACTGTTTTATTCAAAGCATTTTCTTGTCGTTGCTGCCGCGGCTGCCGTTGTTGTTCTTGTTGTTGCTTCTGTTATTGTTAACAACTCTGATCAAACAAAACTATGAAAAGCGATCCAGCCGTGACCATTTCGTATACTTTTTACATATCAGGAAATCCTTCTCTATTTAAAACGGAGTGCACGTGAGTTCAGATTGGTTGCTATTTCTAGCAGATGGCGTGTCCACATTGATGCGCCTCCTGACTGGTACCTTGGCACTCATTTCTTTTCTGTTTCCTTTAGTTACTGGAGCAATTTAATGGGATGAGTTGTGAACATAGAATTTCACTTTTCATGGCTTGGAATCAGTAAAGCGTCGGACAAAAAAAGACAAAAAAACCCCGAGTTAATCGTTGTGATAGCGTTGACGTTTCACCGCTACCATGACAACCAACGTTATTTTGTTTTTAAGCATAAGTTCGAAAGCTGAATCAGCGAAGATGTGTTACGGCTTTATGAAATCTTTAAGCGGCTTACATGCGCAATTCTCCGATATCCAAGGGGTTAAAAAGTGTCAGCTGAAAGGTACTCAGGTGTCAGGACCTGGATGCGACCCGACACCCGTAGAGTGTAAGAAATTAAGTCCCGAAACACTTGTCTGAGTGGGTTTTCATTCTCTGAAGACCTTCTCATGTTCAGCGCTCTTGTGACTTTCTTACCACTGTGACTCGCTGTGTTCTGTTTTCCAATCTCACCGCGCCCTCATCGCATTTCATTATTCAGTGATTGATAAAGCAATCTAACAGCCCACGGCTGTGGATTAGAGAGTGGAGGTGCCTGGCTTAATTGTTAGGACACATAATCGATTCCTGTACCAGGGGATGCAGTCTGTTCTTGAGTAAAACACTTCATTCTGTTGCTCCAGTCCACTCAGCTGACAAAAATGAGTAATCCTGAGACGGACCGGTGTCCCGTCCAGGTGGGGATTAAATATACGCCATGAAACCGGCACTTATGAGTCGGTATGATTCGGGAAGGTAACTTTTGTTTCACTAATGGGTTAAAGAAACTGAGAATACTAGACAAAACACTTTGTGGTATGTTCCAGTTATTTAGGTTCCGATTTCAAACCCTGCCGAGTGTGTAATTTGTTTTCATCCTTCTGGTGTCGATAAAATAAATCAGAAACCCAGGATGATGCAGTGGAAGAATTGTTAGAGCGCCCGTGGGCCGCCCGGTCAACTCAAATACATAACTAGTTGCGGAAAGCAGTGACGAAACATAAAAAAAGCTTCAGGTTAGTTCAAAAATATTTGGGATGTATTACATATATATACATATATATATATATACACAATGGGCTGGGCTTCTTTCAGTTTTCGTCTACCAAATCCACTCACAAGGCTTTGGTCGGCCCCAGGTTATAACAG
>NC_043011.1:67395147-67470147 GCF_006345805.1 Octopus sinensis | reverse complement strand
CAACACACGGCTATGATGCTCCCCCACTACTTCTGCTCGTGATCAGAGATGCACATATTGTCAGCCACGAAGGGACATGCTCAACTGGTTAAGGTCAAACAACTGACAAGCAAATCTGTGTATTATTATTATTATTATTATTATTATTATTTTATTATTATTATTATTATTATTATTACCATTATTATTGTTGTTACTATTTATTCCATCTCTAGCTAACTTTATATTTTTACTTATATTGATTATAATCACCCAATGGATTTATATGGATAACATCATACAAAATTCTGGTGCATCTAACTTAAGTACCATATTCATTTGAATCAAAAATTTTGCTGTATATATATATATATATTATATGTATATGTATATAAATGTGTATGTATATACATATATACATACATGCTAATTATATATATATATATATATATATATATATATATAATATAGAGAGAGAGAGAGAGAGAGAGAGAGAGAGAGAGAGAGAGGAGAGAGAAAGAGAGAGAGAGAGAGAGAGAGAGACAGACAGACAGATAGATAGATAGTCACATAGACAGATAGATAGATAGACAGATGCAGATAACGCTAGAAATTTTTGCGTCAACGAAAATCTGTCGATTCTCATTTGCATCTGGATTAAGAGCTTTTGTATACTTCTGGAGACTCTTATATATCATTTATAGGTTTTGCAGGAAATCAACAAAGAAAAAGGAGGAAAACAAGCAACAGACAAGTCAACAATAAAAGAAGCAAATCCGTTATTCAGCAAATAGTAATATTAACATCTCTGCACATATATTGCATATACAACACACACACACACACACACACACACACATATATATATATATATATATACATATATATATATATATATACATATATATACATACAGGTGACATTGCAGTGTTTACTTCGCAAGTCGTGAAATTTAAGTTTGTCTGTTCACGTGTATGCTGTAGTGAGCGATTTTTGCAATGAGAGAGAAAGCTGAGCATCAAATTTTGCCAAAAGCTTGGCGATACCTTGTCAGCGGCCTACGCAAAGTTTTCAAAAGTTTTCATCGTTCTCGACAGAATCACTTAGAATTTGTGCAACTGAGACCCGATTGGCCTATTTGGTCAGCACTTTTGGCACAAACTTAGCAGACACGTGTTTCATATCCAAATCTTCAGTGATAATGGACTGAACTGAACCGTAACTAATCTGCACATCTTCTGATTACTCACGGATGGTTATTCGACGATTTCCACTCACAGCTGCTCGCACATCTGCAATGTTTTTATCAGTTCTGCTGGTTGCGGGTCTCCTAGAATGTTAGACGCTAGAGACATGTTTTCGGCCATCTTGGAAACGTCTAAACAACTCGTACACTTGAGTGTGTCTCATACACTCCTCTCCATACATTTTTTGCAACTTTGCGTAGGCCTCTGAGCAGGTATCACCATGACAACAACTTTCTCTGTCATGGTCAAGGCGACGATCACACGCTTCATTTCAAGCACTACTGCAAACAGCGGAAGCAAGATACAGTGTTGAGTGTAAAGTCATTCTATGCCAAGCAGCTTTACTCTGCGTGCTTTAACTTCGTTACTATGGCAACAGTCCTGATACTTATTGATCCGACCTCATATATGTATATATATATATATAATATATATATATATATATTATATATATATTGTGTGGGTTGTGTGTGTGTGTGTGTGTGTGGTGTGTGTGTGTGTGTGTGTGTGTGTGTGTGTGTGTGTGTGTGTGCACACTGACACACATAAAAATGAAAAATATGTATATACACTTATATCCGTCCATTCATACTCGCATACACATCATGTATTTCTACACACGTAAGTACGTTTATACATACACCTCCACACCCACCGTACATACGCTTGCACTTGCACAAACAGCGAGGTTAACATTGGAAGTAATATGTTAAAATTTCTTTGAACAGATGGATCACGTGATCAGTAAAATACATTTTTAGAAATGAACAACAGTGAAAGAAGATGTGAAGGCTGACGTAAATTAGATATTTGTTTAAAACATCAGACATTGCGATCACAGCAACAGACGTAATTTGAAATATAATGATGTACTGCAGACTTAAGACATATGCAAATTAACGGGTAGTCTTAGGTGATGAATATTCATGAGATCCTTGTAAGATCATAAAGGAGAGACGTTTGATATTGTTACTACTGTTATTTAGCCCTAGGTCAATAATAATTTGGTAGCTATATGATCAGAGCGATTATAGCTGTAGTCAAACCAGTGCTACGTTTTTGTTTTTTTTATGTGTGGCTGTGTAGTAAGAAACTTGCTTCACAATCATGCGTTCTTGAGTTCAGTTCCTTGTGTGGCACTTTCGGCAAGTGTCTTCCATTATGGTCTCGGGCTAACCAAAGCCTTGTTTGCAGATTTGGTAGACAGAAATTGAAAAAGAAGGGCGGCTATCTGGCAGAAACGTTAGCACGCCGGGCGAAATGCTTAGCGGTATTTAGTCTCCCGTTACGTTCTGATTTCAAATTCCGCCGAGGTCGACTTTGCCTTTCATCCTTTCGGGGTTGATAAATTAAGTAGCAGTTACTGGGGTCGATGTAATCGATTTAATCCCTTTGTCTGTCATTGTTTGACACCTCTATGTTTAGCCCTTGTGGGTAATAAAGAAATAAGAAACTGAAAATAATCCTTCGTGTATATCTATCTATCTATCTATCTATCTATCTATCTATCTATCTATCTATCTATCTATCTATCTATCTATCTATCTACTTATCTTATCTATCTATCTATCTATCTATCTATCTATCTATTATCTATCTATCTATCTATCTACTTATCTATCTATCTATCTATCTATCTATCTATCTATCTATCTATCTATCTATCTCTCTCTCTCTCTCTCTCTCTCTCTCTCTATATATATATATATATATATATATATATTATATATATATATAAAATATTATATATAAGAAGTAAGGACATAAATCCTCCAAAAGAATGTTAAATATCCAAGTCCGCCGCCGGTTCAATCCAAGCAAGGAATATATAAAAAAAAACTAAATATTCAATATAGGTATAATCAATAAATAAAGTATAAGGAAATGAAAAATATAAGCGTAGACGATAATTTAATACAAAGTTGGAACAAATCCTATAAAGAGTCTACAAGTTGTAATCAAGCCTAATTAATTCAAAAGAAAACGAAAAGTAATCTTTTCGAAATCACAAATTAGGCTTTTCTTCAGGAATTCATTATTGGAATGAATGGGATAAACCAACAAAAAAATAAAGACCTTTACAATAGCCCAGAAAAGAGCAAACAATTAAATTATAATAAAAAGAAATGAATCGAACGCCTGACCGATCGAAACGAGGAAAATATATAAATCCACTTCAGTGTTGATTCAAACGACAATTCAGAATATATAAATACTTGTTAATGACATTTGCAATAACCGTCTGAAGTAAACAGAGGGAGAGAGAGAGAGAGAGAGAGAGAGAGAGAGAGAGAGAGAGAGAGAGAGAGAGAGAGAGAGAGAGAGAGAGAGAGAAAGAGAGAGAGAGAGAGTGAGTGAGAGAGAGAGTGAGTGAGAGAGAGAATGTGATTGAGAGAGAGAGTGATTGAGAGAGAGTGAGAGAGAGTCATGGTTGGGTTGCTGAACATCTAAAAAAAGACTCCGCCGGTTACGACGACGAGGGTCCCAGCTGATACGATCAACGGAACAGCTTGCTCGTGAAATTAACGTGCAAATGGCTGAGCATTCCACAGACACGTGTACCCTTAACGTAGTTCTCGGGGATAATCAGCGTGACACAGAGTGACAAGGCTGACCCTTTGAAATACAAGTACAACTCATTTTTGCCAGCTGAGTGGACTGGAGCAACGTGAAATAAAGTGTCTTGCTCAAGGACACAACGCGTCGCCGGGAATCGAACTCACAACCATACGATCATGAGCCGAATGCCCTAACCACTAAGCCACGCGCCCTCACTGCTGAACATCTATAACATAAAGAACTGCTTCTGTTTCACACTGTTGTATTTTATAAAATCTTTGCTGCAAGCATATTTTCATCATCGCAACGTTTGTTCTTCTTTATAATAATGAAATTATTGTATACAGTGTTCAGGGGCACCACAACGATTGGATATTTCATGCACGTGACATTTTATGCATCTCCGAAACTGTGAAAGTAGAAGATGCAGCAGAGAATAAAGAACATACAATAAGTATTTAATTGAAACTGAAGAAATGGCGGAATATTGAAATTACGCAAATATAGCGAGGCTGATTAAAGTTCAATTTAATAACATCTCTCTGTGTTCAAACGGCATTTGTATGTATGTATGTATGCGTATATGGGATTGTGTGTGTTTGTGTGTAGTGCGTGTATGTGCATGAGTATGTTTGTGTATATATATATATATATATATATATTATATATATATATATTATATATATTCTATCTTATATCTTATTTCAATTTACTTTATTTTATTAAACATTTTTTGATGTCCTTACAAAAATTCCTCATACTGATGAAATTGACAATGCATAAATTTAATTATAAATACTATGGTTTTTTTCTTACATATTTGTATTGTCCTTTGAAACGCGCATAAGTATTGAATCCTATTTTATATTAAATCTAATTTTGATGTAACATCTTTTCCTCCACCATTTTTCTATAATTGTTTATGGTATTTTTTATACCTAAAACGATATTTTCCAACTACTATTTTCATATTCGTATTACTTGCTTTGGCTGCTTTTTATGAATATGATGAATCTTTATTAGAAATCACTCTTTCTCTCTTTTTGGACCTCTCCAAAAGTTTGAATTGTTCTATTTTTACCTTATTTTTCCCTATCTATCTATTTATCTATCTATCTATCTATCTATCTATCTATCTATCTATCTATCTATCTATCTATCTATCTATCTATCTATATGTGCATGTGTGTATGTATGTATATATATATATATATATATATATTATATATATATATATATGTGTGTGTGTGTATATAAATATATACATATATGCATATGCATACATATATATATGTATGTATGCATGCACACGTGCATACTTACAGACACACACATATACACGTAACATGTATGTATTCAGTTGTTTATACATTACGAAAGATAAGGTAAGAAGTAGAAGTTATGTGCATGCATTTAGCTGTTAATAAGTATATAACATATTTACTTTATAATAAAGTTTATTGGCCAACATAAAATGGCAGTTTTGCAGAGGACTATGTTACTACTTTTTAACCCCAGGAAAACATCTTTTCCAGCTGCTTATCGACACATGATCTGCGTCCGAGACATACTGTAAGTAAGGGCACTTAGACCTCGTTATACAAACACCTCTTGTCACGAACAAATCGGTTTACGAATAATTTTTCGAACATGAAACGTGGTGGGTGACGAGCGGTGTCTCGAATAACGAACATGCGAGACGGCAACAACTGTTGGTGATAAGCTGAGAATATCTGCGAGAGGGTGTCAGGTTGCTGTCCCCGTTTTCACTCGGTGAAAATCCCTGCTCGCATTCGCTGTGCCCTCGCTTGAACTTCCTATGAGAAAAATAGTTTTGGTTACTGATAATAACCACAGCTAAGAAAGCTGCAGCTGCTCATGATTATTTCAATGATGATGATGATTGTAATGACAATGATGATAATTATAATGATAACGATGATGACGATGATGACGACAGCGATGATGATAATGACGATGATGATGATAATGAAGTGGAAAAAGAAGACATGGAATTTTGTCAGCTAATGTTTCAGAATTCTAAGAATCTGATTTATATTTTCTCTTTCTTTTCCCCCTCACTGCCTCCTTCCCTCTCTATCTATCTATCTATCTATCTATCTATCTATCTATCTATCTATCTATCTATCTATCTATCTATCTATCTATCTATCGATTGATCTGTCTGTCTGTCTGTCTGTCTGTCTGTCTGTCTGTCTCTCTCTCTCTCTCTCTCTCTCTCTCTCCCTCGCTCTCTCTCTCTCTATGCAAATTTATTTCAGTCTATGTTTATTCCAGTAGGAATACATTGTTGACTCTTGAATTAATAAATTTCAGTGGTTTCTTTTCTAATAATTTTATTCATTGAAATAAGTAAAACAAATAATAATAATAATACTAATACTAATAATAATAATAATAATAATAATAATAATAATAATAAATCATATTATCTCTAGCTGCCCAGTCCTGGCTAAGAAGGAATATATTCACAGACATGACAGAGTTGGAACCTACATACATTGGAAGCTATGCCAACATTATGGAATAACAACAGACAAAGGATGGTATAGGCACACACCAGAAAAGGTCACAGAAAATGAGATAGCAACCATACTGTGGGATATGCCGATACACACAGATAGAGAAATTAAGGCCAACAGACCAGATATAGTTGTCAAAGATCATGAAGAAAAAAAAAGCTTTCTAATTGATGTATCAATACCGGCTGATGACAACGTGTCTCTAAAAGAAATGGGGAAACTCTCAAAATACAAAGACCTGGAAATAGAGGTAACCAGAATGTGGAATCTAAAAGCAGAAACAATTCCTATCATAGTAGGTGAATTAGGCATGATAAAAAATATTCAGACAAATACATAACAAAAACACAAGGACTTACAAACACATATAACATACAGAAAATTGCACTACTAGGCACTGCACACATCCTACGCAGAACACTTTCCATACAATAACCATCAGAGCATCACAACAAATTACAGCACATACCCAAGGCACACAGAGCTGCGCTCGGTAGTGAAGTGAAAGCACACTATAAAAATAAAACTACTGAATAATAATAATAATAATATTAATAATAATAATAATAATAATAATAATAATAATAATAGTAATAGTAATAATAATAATAATAATAATAAATATCATAATAATAATAGTAATAATAATAATAGAATAGTGAACAGAAAGGAGTGACTGGGAAGATGATAGAGATGTGGCCTTCCTGATACAGGAAGGTCTCTAGGGATAATCGAAGAACCCCGCTGTCCAAAATTTCCCTGAAACCCCGGGAGCAAGTGCCCTCTCCAATTCCTTCTTTTCGACTCACAGGTCTACACTTAGAGAGGTGCCATCCACTCTTGCCATTTTTCGCAACTTTCTCCCACCTTTCAGTAAACTCACTCGGGGACAGCACTTCCCTCACCACCCTCAATTTCCTTTTCAAGTTGGACTCGAAGAATGTAATGAGAGGTCTACCAAAGAGGAATGTATCTGTCCTCATGCCTTTCAGCCTTGTCCACTAAACTGTTTTCGCCACAGCCACCAGGCAAAGGAAAACTGCCTTACCTGCCCGATTGAAGGAGGGCAGTGGTGTGATTGTTACCAAAGACTCTGCCAACAGGCGAATCCATTCCACACGTGACAGCAGCTTTTTGACAAAATCCCACAAGTCAGAAATGCCGGGACACTGAACGAGGGCAGAACGGTTTCCTCACTCTGCGCGCACCTCGTACAAGTCCGTCTGACAGCACATCCGAACCTGCAGAATTTATCTCGAACCGGTAGCGCCCTCCAGGTAGCACTGCCAAGTCAAAGACATCTGGAAATTATCCATGATAGTTCCCGAACGGAGAGTTCTCCAGAATAGACAAGCCAGTGTGTTCTCGTCGAAGCCTAGCGTCTCCCCGAGAAGGTCGTTACGCTACCTCGCCACTAATCCTCTCTAAATTTCTAAAGCGGAACTCACAATAATCCAGTAGAAGACTATGGACGCCTGACAACATTCTAGGTGCCAGCCGCCCAGTCTCGGTATTTTCTTCACCCAGGACTGTAGCTCCGTCAAGGAGACGAGCCGCGGAGAGACGAGCTTCACAAACGTCCAGAAATCATTGCAGGTGGCATAACCTAAGCGCGTGTCTGCGCATTAGGAGTAACGGCATACCTAATTAATAATAATGACGATGATTATGATGATGATGATGATATTCAGAACATCAATATTTCTGTGTTGTAATCCCTCTAAATCCCATACTTTTGGGACAAACAAATCCATATGACTAAATCTATGTTGTATAGCGAAAGAATGTTAAAAGATATTTCGATCCATTTCAGAAGTGTCTCACTGGAAAAATGCGGGTGTATATAAGCAGCCTTTCATAGGCATGACGTTAAACAACAGCCGGTTCGGAATTTCCAGGGTTCCGATGAATGTGGGATCACATTTTAGTCGCTATTGTTTCCAGGCCTGCTGTGCTAGCGCCTGTCAGCGTTCCAGCTATAGATTGATTAGCATGAAAATAGAGGTCAGCCGTGAATATGAGAATAAGCAATTCCGGACCAAATCACCGGTTATTCACTGGCAAGGCCTATGACCTGGAAATTACCCGAACCAAGGTTATGTTGGAATCATAGGATGCAACGTGGTGGATGTGAACTATTTCACTAGGTTAACTTCCTGAGTCAATGGTGAATAGAACTAAGTGCTGAACTGCCAAAGGCCAGGATCGAGCCATTCAGTTAGCTAACGACTGCTATTATATGTAATCGTGGTCTGCACAGATGAAACATATCGGAAGACCAATATGATTTATTTGTCTGGGTAGGTCACCCCACCATACTATGATGATGATTAATAGACCAACTGTCAAACTATTTGAAGGGATTTGTTTATGTGGGTACTAAACAAAATAAAACCTGAGGGTTTTTACTTGTCGTTTAGTTGTGAGATGCAGAAAGAATTTAAACGGTTTGAAGATTTGCATTTGAGGTTAAAGGGTTAAAGCTCTGCATGTTTCGGCTGATATACCCTCCAGCCTTCATCAGGTGTCTTGCGGGAATTTCGAACCTGGGTCTTTCTGGTAAGAAAGAGGGGGAAATTGTTAGACGGTTGATGTTTTCTTTCATTCTTTTATTTGTTTCAGTCATTTGACTGCGACCATGCTGGAGCAGCGCCTTTAGTCGAGCAAATCGACCCCAGGGCTTATTCTTTGTAAGCCTAGTACTTATTCTATCGGTCTCTTTTGCCGATCCGCTAAGCTATGGGACAAAAAAACACCAGCATCAAGTTGTCAAGCGATGGTGGGAAGGAGACAAACACACACACACACACATATATATATATGACGTGTTTCTTTCAGTTTCCGTATACCAAATCCACTCACAGGACTTTGGTCGGCCCGAGGCTATAGTAGAAGACACTTACCCAAGGTGCCACGCAGTGGGACTGGACCCGGAACCGTGTGGTTGGTAAGCAAGCTACTTTCCACGCAGCCTCTCTTGGATGGAAAATGTCAAAATACTTCAGATTTGTTTTTCTGTACATTAATTATATTTGACGGATATTTGTCCTCATCTTGTTTGTTGTTAACACAATGTTTCGGCTGATATACCCTCCAACCTTCATCAGGTATCTTGCGGGAATTTCGAACCTGGCTTTTCATTCCTAAGGTATTTTTCAATGTTATTATTATTATTCAGGACACTGCTTGGAATCGAACTCGGAATGTTGGGGTTAGTAGCCCGCGCTCTTAACCACTACGCCATATGCCCACGGGTATAATTCCTCATCTCTTAAATATAGAACCGTATTGTCTTTCTGTGTCAAAAAGAAGGCCAAGCTGCTTGACATCAGGTTTCTCAATGAGAGAAAAAAATCGATTTGCTTGAGAGGACTTTTGAGTATAGAATAAAGTTAAACTACTTGAGGTGAGGTGTATCGTGGATTGAAAAGAATTCAAAGGCCCCTATATTAAATAACTGAATTATTTATATTGTATTGTATAAAGAGAAGAAATCGAAGAAAGAATCACATTTGCATATTAATGAAATAATCAAAGAACTGAAGAGCCGAGGAATTGTTAAATAGAAAGAAAAGATTAAACGAAAGATAAACCGAAGAATTAGAACAAAGAATATAAGGAAAAGGAGGAAGCGAAGCAAGAGAGGAAGACACAGGATCCGATGGGTAAATTTTCACCATTTAATAGTTTTAATTTCGCGCATGCGCATTGTTTGTTTTTGATATTGTCGACTACACGGTATAGTAGGGTCAGTTGGGCACCGTATGTGAGAAAACAAGCACCATGACTCAGTTCACTCCGCCAGATATTTGGAAACGACATGCTGTACTGCTTGGCAAACTCCAATACGAACATTTCAAAGCGTTTGGGTGTCAGTCTGAGGATTCGGAAAGAGTTGGATGAATCTAATGGTGATTACGAAAGTACGGCAGCTCGGAAAACTGACTCTGCTCGTTCTGATAAGAAAAAAACTGAATTTATCGGTGAGATCCTGGCCATGATTGACAACGATATCTCCAAGTCAATCGGGTCCATCGCCAGGGACATGGAAGTGTCTGAGTTTCTTATCAGGCAGGTACTGCATGAAGACATTCGCTATTCCTCATACAAGATGAGAAAGGGCCAATTTTTATCCCAAGCCATCAAGGACAAGAGGAAAGACCGCGCTACAAAGCTTCTCAAACAAACTCAAGCATCCCTTCTAAGCGAATATGCTTTGGTTTTTCTCAGACGAGAACATTTTCTGCCAGGATCAGATGGTGAACACACAGAACAACCATTGACTTGCCGTGTCCCCAAAACATGTACCAAAAGGGATAAAAATCAAACATCCAGTCATCATCATGATGTCTGAAGTGAGGGATCACTAGTGATGGCGATGTTATGCTTCCATTCATCTTCCCAGATGGTCTCAGACTCAACACAGAGGCCTACATCAAGTGCCTGGAGGAGATAGTGCTGCCCTGCATCAAGAGGGTGTCTGCTGGAAGACCCTATGTCTGCCATCAGGACTCTGCATCATGCTAAGCAAGTGGGAGAATACAGTCAGACAATTTATGCGACATCATCCCTAACATCTGACCACCTAACACCCCAGACTGCAAACCCCTTGAGTATTATGTGTGGGGAGCAGTTGAACGAGAGACCAACAAAACTCCTTGTAACACCAAAGACGAACTGAAAGCAAGGATTATGACAGTATTCACTGTCCAGAAGAGTTGCAGGAGATTCCAAAGTCGTCTGGAGGCTGTGGTTGAAGCCAATGACAATTTTATTGATAAAATGTTAGTATTTAGTATTTCAAGATATTTTTGTGTAATTTTGGTAAATATATCTGTTAAAATGAGATGTCCGTGTTATTTAGACAATAATTTATTCACTGCACGCTGTACATACGTGTACACACACACACACACACACACACACACGCACACACACACACGCACACACACACACACAAATAGATAGATAGATTTCTTTATTGGCTACGTAGGGCTGAACACAGAAGGGACAAAATACAAAGTAGAGCTTTTCTTTTCGGGAAGAAGAGAATGAAAAATTAGGGGTCGGATTCCGATCAAAAGGGATCGTGGAAAAAAATAAGTGGGGATCGTGCATCACAAAAATGTCAGTGTGAAAAGAGAAAACAGATTAGGTTTGTCCGTGGAAATAAAAGCCTACGGAAAAGACTACGGGAACCTTGGGCAATAGTGTCATGCAAAAAGAAAACACATTACAGTAAGTGGGTCTCTTTTTTCCCTTCGTTTTTTCTTTTTGGTTCATAGGATTATGCTCAAGCTGGCTCCGTCATTCACACGTGCCATCCTTGTTACATTCACCCATCTTTTTTTGAAGCATTCACTAAACAAAACTTTCTTCTCTACTCTCACCTTCCTCTTCAAGTGATACTAGAAGAAGTTGATGAGAGATTGACCAGAGAGGAAAGTGTTTGTCTCCAATACTTTCAGACGCGTCCACGATACATATTCTTTCGCCATAGCTACAAGTACGATGAAAATGGCTCTTCTTTCCCGTTTCACGGAAGGAGGCGCGAGATAGAAAGTTAGAAGACGATGTGCTGAGAGAAACTTTAGCACATTTTTTTTAGAGAGTTTGCGTCCTGATTTCAAATCCAACTTTGTCTTCCGTCCCTGTGTGTTCTATAAAAAAAAAGTACCACTCATATAGTAGGGTCGAAGTTAACTGAAACTGGGTAAGTCTTAGGGTTTGAGAATACACACACGCACACACACATGCACACGCATATATATATATATATTATATATATATATATATATATATATATATATATATTATATATATATATATATATATATATATATATATATATATATATTGTTCCAGACATTAAACTGCGACCATGCTAGGACACCTGAAAAGTTTTAGTTGAACGAAATCAACCCCAATGCTTACCTTTAAACCTAGTACTTATTCTATGTTACGGGAAACGTAAACGCATGAACACCGGTTGTCAACGAGTGGTTGGGGACAAGCACAGACACATAGATACATGTATATGCGTGTATATATATATATATATATATATATATAACTAATGTAGGCTAAAATTTTGTTTGAGAAAAAATTTTTATTAATGGCCAGCATATCAAAAAATACCTTTAAACGTTAAATTTATAAATAATTTACAAAATAAGGGCAAAAGAAAAATTCTAATGCCAAATATGCCGAAAAAAAGACAAAATTGTCAATATGTATATATATATATACATATGCATGTACACACATACACATACACACATACACATACACATATATATATATATATATATATGATTGGCATCTTTCAATTTCAGTCTATCAAATCCAGTTACAATGCTTTGCTGGGCCCGAAGCTAAAATAGAACACACTCAGCCAAAGTGCCACGTAGTTGGATTGAACCCAGAGCCATGTGATTGAGGAGCAAGTTTCGTACCACACAACCACGCCTAGCCTAGCTTCTAAAATTGAAGCACGTGGTTATTCCTCAGATTTCTCCCGAGTAGAAAAATGGGATTAATTGCAGCAACTTCCTTTTAGTTTAGATCTTCATCAAATTACGAATTTGTGGTCTAGTGGTTAGGGTGCTGTACTCACGATCGCTGGGTTCTGGTATCAATTCCCGGATAGGGCAGCATGTTGTGTTCTTGAGCAAAACACTTCATTTAACGCTGCTATGCGGGTGTGAGAGTGACAGAATCGGTGACGCGTCGGCAGAAATTGTTTACGGTTTATCTTCCGGCTGTATGCATTCTGAGTTCAAATCTCTCCTGTCTAGAGAAGGCAATGGGAAAATCACTCAAGTATTCAACCGGGACTTATTTGTAGAAGCCGAAATTCTATCAATCTATTTAATGGCAGCAGAGGAGGATTCAGGCCCTACCATATCGTATAGTGCTGGAGAAGGTTCACATACACAGGACGTGCCCATGGGCGGACCACTAGAGAACTTTTTATAACGTACACAAAAGTGGACAGACTAAAAATGTTGTCTTATGTGCATTACCGTACATGCGGTGCCAAAGGGAATTAATTAATTCATAAGTATATTACACTGTGTTTTAAGACACTTCTTATGTAATCTATGGCTCGTTTATTAATATAACTCAAGTGTTAGTGCCACACATTTCGGTTACTTCGTATACAGAGTCGTGTTTGATCTTAAATCTTTCTATTTTTATTAGATCTCCATCGCAGGAAAAAAAAAACCCAGTTTTCTGAACATGGAAAGATAACTAATAACTATTTATAGCGTATACAAACCTGGATTCAGCGGAAGTGCTGCGTATAATTTCTCAAGTAAATTTAAAAGAAAACTGGGAAAATAAGATCGATTCCACGTTTTTTTTTGCTGTAGGAGGAGAAATAAATCCTGAAGTGTAATCTCTATTCTTATTTTTTTGTTTGTTTTAGAGTGAGGCTGTGATTAAATGTTTATTAAAAAGTACATCCTATATTTCAGATAGTTAAATACATAGATAATAAGTTAAAAATGGAATGAAATAAAATAATAGTAAAAACCCATTTTCATTAATAGAGAAAGAAAAAGATAATAGATATACATAGATTCCTAGATTCCTCCAGGCACCAAACACATAAGTAGATACATAGGGAGATAGATAGATAGATCGATAGATAGATAGAGAAATAGATAGAAAGATAGATTGATAGATAGATACACGCATACACATTATGCAAACATTATTAAATATAGAGGAGATAACCAGAAGAATAACACGTGAAATGCGATAAGTAAATTTCGTGTTGGATAGTGTAGAAATATTGAAACAATAGCAATCAAAGAATATGTATATAATGGATACACACAGACACACATGTGCATGTATATATATATATATATATATATATATACATGCACATGTGTGTCTGGGTGTATTCATTATATACATATATATACATATATATATAAATATATATATGTATGTATGTATGTATGTATGTATGTATGTATGTATATAGGGAAAGAGATGACAGATAGGATGAAAGAACGAAGGGAAGAAAGAATGGGTGAAGAACAGAGACTGATTTGCATCATAAGTCGAGGATCACAGAATTTGGCTGGCCGGGGGGGGGGGGATATCTAATTACTGTGTTGTGATGGGATTCGGAAATAGGAATCTCTGCTCGTCAGTATCAATGACTTCATAAATACGAAAGAAATATCAATTGCTAAAACGAAAGGAAATCAGTCGCCTTTCTCTTTCTCCTTGTCATTGTTGTTGCGGTTGTTGTTGTTGTTGTGGTTCTTACCGTCGTCAATCCTTCACCTCCTCTTCCTACTCCCAACATTCTCCTCCTCTTCCGGTTACTCCTATATCCTCTACGTAGGCGTAATTGTTGCTATTCCTCTTCTCGTTGTTGTCGTTGTTGTCTGACCCTACGTCAAGCATGTATGCTCTCAAACACGATCCATTCCTGAACAAGCTTTGCCCCACCCCCACAGAAACACGTATTTCTATATTTTATGAGCGATACATATTTGGGTGCTATTTCTAGCATGTGATCAAATGACTATGTAGTTATACATTCCTGATGCACGCGTTCAATATCAGTTAAAGTAGCCGATTCCATTGTTGTTTCCTTCTTGAGTGAAGGCGCATGGCTCAGTGGTTAGAGCGTCGAGCTTACGATCGTGAGGTTGTGAGTTCGAATCCCGGACCGGGCTGCATGTTGTGTTCTTGAGCAAGACACTTTATTTCACGTTGTTCCAGTTCACTCATCTGTAGAAATAAGTTGCGACATCACAGGTGCCAAGCTGTATCGGCCGCTTTGCCTTTCCTTTGGATAACACCGGTAGTGTAAGGAGGGGAGACTGGTATGCATGAGCGACTGCTGGTCTTTCATAAACAACCTTGCTGAGAGTTGTGCCTGGGAGGGTAACGTTCTAGGTGCACACCCATAGTCAGTCATGACCGAAGTGGGGTCTCAACTCAACTCTTTCTTGAGTCCTAAGCACGGTTACCCAATTTTCCTGGCTTAAGAGTGAACGAGATCGCAACGGTCAACGTTATCAGGACACCGGTTTATCACAGGGTTACTATTTACAGCTAAGTGAATTGGAGCAACGTAAGATCACGAGTTTTACCCAAGAACACAACGCACCACTCACTCTGGGAATCGAAACCAGGATCTTAATATTATGAGTGCAGGATCATAACCACGATGTCACATGCTTTTAAAACTGGCACTCCGTCGCTTACGACAAGTGTTGCAGTTGGTCCGATCAACAGACGAAACTGTTGGCGAAATTAAGGTGCAAATGGCTGAGGATTTCATAGACACGGGTACCGTTAACGTTAGTTCTCAGGGAGATTCAATGTGGCGCGGAATGTGACAAGGCCGACCCTTTGAAATATAGGTACTACTCATTTTTGCCAGCTGAGTGGACGGGAGCCGAATACACAAATCACTAAGTCGTGTGCCTTTATACATACATACATACATACATACATACATACATACATACAACGTGAAATAAAGTGTTTTGGTCAAGGCCATAACGCGCCACCGGGAATCGAACTCGCGACGTTACGATTGTGAGCCAAATGATTTAACCACTAAGTCACAGGCTTTCACATGCGTTTACAAAGTTGGGAATCAGATAAAAAGACTTACGTAGATAGTTCACCTTTTCGTTCACCCGCATTAATCCTGTGTCACCCTCTGCCAGCTTCATATTAAATATTCATGATGTTTTTCTTCAAGTGAAAACTATGAGAGTTCTATTTTAAAAATCTTTTATAAGAAAATACTTGAAGCCTTTTAAAGCCCTCACCATCACTGTTGTTGTCGTATATCCCCATCTAAGCTGATGACTGAATAAATCGGCTGTCAAAAGTCTTCCAGCCATGACACGTTTGTTTTCAGAGATGTGTCGTTTCCTTCAAAAATTTGTAGAATATTTAGTTACATGTGAGGGATTTAGCTGCTAATTCTAGCAGTTTGAATGACCACATAGAAAAATCCTTGTCAGTTCCTGATTAAATTTTTAAAAAATCCTTTTCCCATTTTTATCTTTTTAATTGATTTAGTCATTAGACTGCGGCCTTGCTGGGGCACCACTTATAGGCGTTTAATGGAACGGATCGACCCGGATACTTATATTTTAAAGCGTGGAACTTATATCGGAATCATTTGCTGAACAGTTAAGTTATAGGAAAATAAACACACCAACACCAGTTGTCAAGCTTTAGTGGTGGACAAACTCAGACACAAAGACACACACACATACACGCACGCAGACACACATACACGCACGCACACACACACACACACACACAAACACAAATACACACATATATTCATTTAAGAAAATAGAGATGACGAAGATATAAACGATTATCTTATGAACTTCATTGGCTTACAGCTGTTTCCGCGGTGGACTCATACTTGAAGGATTGAGTAACATCTTATAGCTTCTTCGGAGCCTCATACGACCGGTTTCTTTCAGTTTCCGTCTATCAAATCCGCTCACAGCGCTTTGGTCTACCCGAGGCTATAGTGTAAGGCCCTGGTCTTTGGTGCCACGCAGTGAGACTAAACCAGGCTTCTTGTGATTGGGAAGCAAGCTTCTTACAACACAGCCACATCGATAAAATGTCTTCAAGTTTTTTGAAACATTTTCTTTCAAACTTTCTGTTACACTTGTTTTTGTTGCTGTTGGGCCGTTATTGTCTTCGTCATTATCATCATCATCATCGTCATCATCACTCTCGTCATCGTCGTCGTTATTGCTGTTGTTGTTTTCTTTCTTGCTACTTTTCCGACTCTGATCAGAATTTGATCCAGAAGATCTTTATGTCAAAGACTTCGAATTGCGTCAAACTCGCAGTGTATTTTCAAGGGCAACTTAAGCAGAATGCATTACATAATGCGGCGTCCTTCGGATATTTAAGGCAATAGGAATGATTATGCTACTTCTGACGGGTCAGACGATTACGCCTACAGAGGCTGCTTCATTCAACCAGAGGAGTAATACTCCAAGCGTTTCCTTGAAGGCTCAGACAGAACTAAAAATATGTACTTTATGTGGTCACAAGGCATGATGCAAATAGCCTTACCTCTTTTTTTAACCAGAAACTGTTGTCATGCTGGAGCACTGCGTTTGATAAAATATTTGCTGAAAATGTCAGGCAGTAAAATCGGGCCCAAATCTTAGTGAGTAAGAAGTACATTTGTAAGTACATTGGTCATGATTTACACAAAATTGCCAAGTGAAAAGAAATAGTAACTAAAATCTCTCATAACACACACTACTATTTTAATGAAAGTGGGAGATATAGGATAATCTAGACTTAAGTAATATGTTTGAATAAAGGCTGATAGTGTGGTAGATGGACAGCGAGCTGGCAGAAACGTTAGCACGCCGGGTGAAATGCTTCGCTGAATTTCGTCTGCTGCTACGTTCTGAGTTCAAATTCCGCCGAGGTCGACTTTGCCTTTCATCCTTTCGGGGTCGATAAATTAAGTACCAGTTACGCACTGAGGTCTATGTAATCGACTTAATCCCTTTGTCTGTCATTGTTTGTCCCCTCTATGTTTGACCCCTTGTGGGTAGTAAAGAAATAAGATGGGCCGCTATGAACCATGGAATTCCTGCGTCAAGACTTATTTCACATGAATGACCTAATATGGTGTTGTTCAATCCGCTAAAAACAGCAGCCATATCTCACTCATTTTACATATTGATTGCATTTCACATATGATCACAAAAAAGATAACAAAGGAGACGCGATGCTCACGCTTGGATTGCTCCTGAACATAGGCCAGACCGCTCCGAATTGATACGAGGCTAATACAGCCATCAATAGCACCCCACCGCTATCACCCCACCACCAACACAAACACCAACCAACAGCAGCACTTCCATACCAACACTATCAGTACCACCACCACCACTACCACCACAACAACAATAACTACTACTACTACTACTACTACTACTACTACTACTACTACTACTACTACTACTACTACTAATACAAAGAGATTCGCCAGGCGAGTTCCGAGTACATTTGAATCTGTACTCATCAGCGAATATGACTGTCCCAGAATCCCAATGGCCTCCCCACCATCTCAATGGCCCAATCTTTTCTCCGCTTCATGTTAGCTTGTCGAAGAAGTGGTTTCCTTCTTGCTGCTCTGCCACAGTAGTCAAGTTTTTGGAGATGCCTGACAGCTGTTCTGGGACTGACATCAACTTGTTCTGCTCTTTCAGAGTCCTTGCAACGAGGATTATTCCCCACACTTCTCTGAGCTAAGAGAAGGGTCCTGTCAGTGGACGCTGGTTGATCAGGGCGAGATGATGTGAACTCCTTCCCCTCTCTGGTGAATTGCACAGTCACTCACTCTATTAGCTGTAGAAAATGGGATCCCAAGGTTTTCTGCGATTTTACCTTCAGAATGACCCGCAACACAGCCTCTTTGAAATTCAGACAGTTCCAAGGCTTCTTTTGTACATGGAATGATTAAACAGCCACGCATAGAACCTGAAACATAAAAATGTCAATTAATAAAAAAAAATATAAACCTTCACAGGTTAGAATAAACATAAAACGATGATTTATGGGGTGTCTATTTACTTCTGTTATGTCTGTGTATGTATATATATACATAGATATAATTTTATTTTATTTAGTCAAATAAGTGAAGACCCTTAAGGGATAAGGGCCTTCTAGTTCTCCTGTTTATACCAGCGTTCATTGAATACCAAGTAAATTAGTTTATCCTTGAAACGTATAGGCATTAAAAAAAAAACAACTTTATGAATGTGAAAACGATGAAACTAGACAAAATTGGCTGACAGCCATTATTTATATAAAGACATTCAAATTGATGAAAAAAGAAATTCCCGCCTACAGCTGTTTCCGCTCCCATTCAATTCAGTTACAGAAGAAATTCAAATTTTCATATTTGAATCCAGTCAATTGAGTATTTTTTCAGGAAGAATTTCAAAAATGAAGATACATTACGACATGTGGGCTAACCTACGATAAACTCAGATGTGTGTGTTTTCTTGAATGCAAGCGTTCCTTAGAAAACCGTTATTATCATATATGTATATAAATAAACACATTCAACATATTTGTGCTCGTGAAAATATGATACACAATAGGTCATTGATGATGTTATGGTAGTTAAGAAGATAGAGATCTTATAGAGCGAAAGAGAAAGATAGATAAAAACGGGTGAGTGCGGGGAGAACGTTATAAAGTGTGAGAGTCAGCTATTTATATATCAAGTAGTTGAGCATATTTTTGTTAACAATACTGAAGATTATTAAAATATATTATATCAAATTCCATTTAATTACAATATTTGCGTAAATATACGGTCAATTTTAGGGCTTATAAAGCTAATAATACTCCCTTATCCTTCCTTAATACTGGTTCTCATATGCTATTCATATCTGCACTCGCTCTGATGAAATTCATCCTATGGTTATGGAACTGTTTTCGGAGGGAAACGCAATCTTTCAGAATGATAATGTACCACTTCACACAGCTAAAGTTGTTAATTAATAGCACGAGAAACATTGTAGTGAAGTTGAACATCTTGCCTGGCCATCACAGCCCCCAGATATCAAAATTATTGAACATTTATGGTGCATTTCTGAAAAAACAAGTAATGAGTCGATATCCTCGACTAACACCACTACAAGAATTGGACACAGTTTTAGCTGAAGAATGGACAAAAATTTCCTTGGAAACAATTCAAACTTTGTATGAGTCCATACCTCGTAGAATGCAAGCTGTAATTACTGGCAAAGGTGGTCCTACCCCATATTAAAATAAATTTGTTTGAAATTTTAAGTTATTTCCATTATTTTATCCAACCCCTGTATGTATATATATATATATATATATATATATATATATTTAATTAATTAATAAGGTTGAGAGAATTAGATACTAATTTAATAGTATATCTATTCAACACCAAGTGGCCTAGTGCTCCGAGAAACCTGGATTATTATAATATTTTATAATATATTATAATATTTTTACAAAATAAATATAAGAGAGTGGTCACTATATGGCTCACTCTAGCACCAGTTAATCCAAAAGGTTTCAACCACAAAAATACATGTTTCCCATGAAAGTCAGTACGATTGTTAATTGCCCTGTCCGTGTGAGCTAACAATCGTACTGACTTTCATGGGAAACATGTATTTTTGTGGTTGAAACCTTTTGGATTAACTGGTGCTAGAGTGAGCCATATAGTGACCACTCTCTTATATTTATATTATATATATATATATATATTCTTCTTCTAGTTTCAGCTCAGAGCTGCGGCCATGCTGATGCACCGCCGTTTTGTGCTACACTGTTATTACGACGAACCTCGTCCAATATGTGGCACTTGGTGAAGAATGGAGTTTGATACAGCTACTCTCATTTGCACCTCTTGCCGTGAGGTAGGTTCATCTGGGACTCTTGACAGGAAGATGTCCAGCTTTGATTTAAAAACCGCTACATCTACTTTGTGCAAGTTCCTCAGACTATTTGGGAGAATATTAAAAAGCTGTGGGCCCTTGAAACCCAGCCTGTTGCAGAAGCTGGTCCTGAAGTGTGATGGCATTGCTGGGATCCTTGGCACTATGCAGTGTCGTCCCGTTCTAGCATTGGTGTAGCTTACAATGCCAAAATTTGGAACAATTCCTTCCAGGTTCTTCCAGACATATATTACTGCATACCTCTCCCGTCTTCTCTCCAGGGAGAAGAGTCTTAGCGGTTTCAACCTTTCCCAGTAGCTGAGCTGTTGCAAAGAGACGATCTTCTTTGTGAATCTTCTCTGGATTGCTTCATGATCCGCTGTTAATTTTACACTGGTGGGTGACCATAGCTGTGAGCAGTAATCCAGGCGGCTGAGGACGAATGTCCGCCAGTCGTCTGCACTTTGTCGCCATCCTGGTAATGTACACTTGGAAAGAGGTATCATCACTCATGTCGATACCCAGGTCCCTCACAGACTTAGGCTCTGGGATTGAAATTCCCTGTGGACCGGTGTATTCTGTAAGTTTAATATTCAGTTTTGGATGCTGGTAGCGCAGGGCCTGGAATTTTTCAGCATTAAACTGCATATTAGTATCCTCAGCCCATCTGTAGATTGAGTCCAACTCCTGCTGCAGGTGTGCAACGTCGCTGGGGTTCTGTATTTTCTGCGAGACTTTCGTATCGTCTGCATGCTTGCCAGAGTGGCTATCCGGGCATTTGAGGGCATATCTGAGAGGGCCACTATAAAAAGCAGTGGTCCCAAGACAGCGCCCTGTGGAACACCGCTCACTATTTGTGTGTTCATAGAGGTGGCTCCATTAACCACTACTGCCTGACCCCCATCTTTCAGGAAGTCATGCAACCACACTTCAAGTTTTCCAGCTATGCCGAGGTTACGTAGTTTGTGGCATATCATACCATGATCCACCTTGTCAAAAGCTTTTGCAAAATCAAGGTAGATTACGTCCACATTTGATTTGCTGAGTAACTGCCTCAATACCCAGTCATAATGTTGTAAGAGCTGGGTCAGGCAGCTCCTACCTGGTCGAAAACCATGCTGGGTATTACTTAGCAAGTTATTTTTCTCAAGGAATGCGATTAGTTTCTTTCTGACTATCCGTTCCATGACTTTGTTGATGTGTGAAGTCAGAGAGATAGGCCTATAGTTTTTGGCATCTGCTCTACTTCCCCCTTTATGTATTGGGCATATTATTCCCTCCTTCAGCTTGCTTGGCAGTTTGCCATTCGCAAGAAAGCTCTGGAAGAGAATCTTGAGGGGTTTTGCCAGGGCATGCTTACACGCTTTGAGAAGGATGGCTGGGAAACCGTCTGGACCAGCAGCTGAGTTTGTGTCCACTTTATCTATGGCTAGTAGGACATCTTTTTCGCTAATGTCAATACATTCTATTGTAACCGCCTCGTTGGTTATAGGTGAGGCGGCAAAGAAGTCCACTGGTTCGTTCACTTGTCTGTGTTCCAACGGGGTGGTAAAACACTTTTGAACTGGTCATTCAGCATCTCACTGATCATAGTTGGACTATCTGTGAGGGAGCCATCCTTTTGGAGGAGGGGTCCTATCTTGTAGTGCACTGAAACTGTTTCTTTCGCGTAATGAAAGAAGGCCTTTGGGTTTGATTTAATGTTTTTTATAACCCAGGCCTCTTTGTCTGCTTTCTCCCTCACATAGGATTGTTGCAGCCGTTTTTCGATCTCCATCAGTGTTGTTTTTAGGCGGGACGTTTTGCTACTTTTGGGATGTTGTTTGAGACGATTCGCAACCTTCGTCCGTCGTCTCATGAGGATCTTCCTGTCTCTTGGAATCTTGCTCCTATTTGTTTTGGCCTTGTGCTCTGGGACATATTTCTGGCATACGGTTTGCACAAAAGACATAAAACATTCTAGTTTCATGTCAATGTCTGGTGTGGTGAGACATTCTGGCCAGTCCTCTCTGAGGATCTCTTTTTGGATAGATTTCCAATCTGCTTTGTGGAAGTTCAGATTGGAGAGATTTCGGGTGCTTCCTTTAGGCTGTATGTCTCTGGTTACTTTCGGCCCAAATATAGACAGCTCTATTATGTTGTGATCCAAAACTGATGTCGGTGTCACTTTCACATGATGAATGATGTCCATATTGTTCGTGAGGCAGAGATCCAGAATGTTATTTGCCCTAGTTGGCTTGAGTACAACTTGCTCCATGAATAAGGCATTGGTGAGGTTGAGCAGGGACTCCACCTGTACTTGCTTGCAATGATTCATTCCTGAGAGTACGTGACCTTCGGGTCATTATATATATATTAAATTAGAGATCAAACCACTATTAGGTAAATCAAACAGTGAAAAACATAAACCAAAACATGGAAATAAATTAATTAATATAATATACAAAATATATAAAATATAAAAATTCAAAATTAAAATTATTTAAATTTAAAGTTAAAATTTAACAAAATTTTTTAAAATTATTAATTTATACTTATAAATATATAAATATATGTATAGGGTTGGTGTATGTATTAGTATGTATTAGTATGTATAAGGGTGTGTGTATGTGTGTGTGTGTGTGTGTATGAGAGAGTATTAGTGCGTAGGATAGGTCTGGACGTGCGTATGTATGGGGTTGGTGTATGTATTAGTATGTATTAGTATGTATAAGGGTGTGTGTGTGTGTGTGTGTGTGTATGAGAGAGTATTAGTGCGTAGGATAGGTCTGGACGTGCGTATGTATGGGGTTGGTGTATGTATTAGTATGTATAAGGGTGTGTGTGTGTGTGTGTGTATGAGAGAGTATTAGTGCGTAGGATAGGTCTGGACGTGCGTATGTATGGGGTTGGTGTATGTATTAGTATGTATTAGTATGTATAAGGGTGTGTGTGTGTGTGTGTGTGTATGAGAGAGTATTAGTGCGTAGGATAGGTCTGGACGTGTGTATGTATAGGGTTGGTGTATGTATTAGTATGTATTAGTATGTATAAGGGTGTGTGTGTGTGTGTGTGTGTGTATGAGAGAGTATTAGTGCGTAGGATAGGTCTGGACGTGTGTATGTATGGGGTTGGTGTATGTATTAGTATGTATAAGGGTGTGTGTGTGTGTGTGTGTGTATGAGAGAGTATTAGTGCGTAGGATAGGTCTGGACGTGTGTATGTATAGGGTTGGTGTATGTATTAGTATGTATTAGTATGTATAAGGGTGTGTGTGTGTGTGTGTGTGTATGAGAGAGTATTAGTGCGTAGGATAGGTCTGGACGTGCGTATGTATGGGGTTGGTGTATGTATTAGTATGTATTAGTTGGTGTATGTATTAGTATGGCACATCATTCCTCTCTTTCGTCCAATCTTTCCATCCAGCCCTCCACTTCACTTCCACTATCTCCAACACCTCTATCTCCTTCCTCGACATTTCGGTTAGCATTCTTCACTCCACTCTTACCACCTCCATTCACTACAAACACACAGAGTCACACTCATACCTCAACTTCTCTTCCTCCCACCCAGAACACACCAAGCTTTCCATCCCCTATTCCCAATTCCTCCGTCTACGTAGGCTCTGTAGTGACGACCATGACTTTGAGACTCAGTCTCAACGTATGGCTCACCACTTCACCCTACGTGATACCCCCTCACCACTATCCACACCGCCCTTGCCAGAGCACGGTCCGTGGACCGTGTATCTGCTCTCTCTCCCCGAACCCGCCCTGTAGTCTCCGCCTCCCTTTTCCCCTCACTTACCACCCCACGACCCTACGTCTCCAACGCACCATTCTTCGAGCTTTCCGTCATCTCCAGTCCGACCCGTCCTTCACAACTTCTTCCCTAACCGACCCCTCCCCCTCTTTCAAACGAGCCACAACCTTCGAGACCTTTTGGTCCATAGCTCCTTCCCTGACCCTACCTCCCAACCCAGCTCGTTCCCCTGCTCCTGCCCACGTTGCCGCACTTGCCCTTACCTCTCCAACACCACCCGCCTCACTAGCACCCACCATCGACCCTATCCCATCATCCACTCCTTCACCTGCACCTCCAGCAATATTATCTATTGCGTCTCTTGCTCTCTCTGCAATTCCTTGTACATCGGACAAACGGGACGCCGCTTGGCTGACCGGTTCGCGGAAACACTTCGTGACATCCACCTTGCGAACGACACACCGGTCTCACGCCATTTCCGCTCCACCGGTCACTCCTTGCAACACCTATCTGTGTTCGGTTTGTCCTTACACAGAGGCCATCCGGATTCCCGTTTGCGCCGTGAACAGGAATTAATCTTCTCTCTTCGCTCTTATACGCCATTTGGTCTCAACTCTCCCCCTCCTCATCTAACCCCCCTCTCCCCCTCCTCACCTATCCTTCCCCCCGACCCCTACTTCTTCAGTCCTTCATCCTTTCACCCCTACTCCCCTTCCCTTCTTCCCTCTTTCTCCCTCCCTCCTTCCCTCTTCCCCTTCCCTCTGCTCCCTCACTCCCCTTCTCTCTCCCCCTCTCTCTCTTTCCTCCTTCCTCCCCTCCTCCTCCCCTTCCTTCCCCCCTTCTCTGCCCCTCTCCCCTCTTCTCCCCTCCCATTCTCCCCCTCTTCGCCCCTCCCCCTCTTCTCCTCACTACACCACACGACTTTACACATCACATCATATATGATGTGCCATACTAATACATACACCAACTAATAACATACTAATACGTACTAATACATATAATACATACTAATACATACACCAACCCTATACATACACACGTCCAGACCCCTCATACGCACTTATACTCTCTCATACACACACACACACACTTATACATACTAATACGTACTAATTCATACTAATACATACTAATACATACACCAACCCCATATATACGCACGTCCAGACCTATCCTACGCACTAATACTCTCTCATACACACACACACACACACACACACACACACCCTTATACATACTAATACATACTAATACATACACCAACCCTATACATACACACGTCCAGACCCCTCCTACGCACTAATAGCTGGTCATTCAACCCTATTATCAACCCTATTATCTCCCCTTATTTCGCTCTCGCGTCTCATGTTTGATCTTTGACCTCTGGCCGAAATCAGATCGCCATGTTGATTCGTTAGTTACTGCACGCATTTTTTATCTCTCCTTCTTTCTGTGTTTTTTTTCTCTCTGTGTATCTTTCTGTTGAAGAGCGTAGGCTCGAAACGTTAAAGACTTGTTTTATTTATATTTCCTGAGCGCCATACTAATACAATTGTTTGTTTGTTTTCCACCTGCCTTCGTCTTTTGTCTATTTTCATAAAGCTTCCCGTTATATATAAATTTATAAGTATTATTTTTTTATTTTATTTTACCTAGTTTAAGCTCACGAGCTGTGGCCATGCTGGGGCACCGCCATTTGGTGTTGCTACATGATTTTACTTCACGAATGCTTTTTAACAATTGCCATTTGGTGCATAAAAGAGTTCGATGCAGCTGCCCTCATCTGCACCTCCTGCCGTGAAGTTGGTTCATCTGGGACACCTGACAGGAAGAGATCCAGTTTTATTTTAAAGACATCTGCATCCACCACATATAGTAAATTAATAATTAAAAAAAAAAAAATTTAATTTTAACTTTAAATTTAAATAATTTAAATTTTGAATTTTATATTTTATATATTTTGTATATTATATTAATTAATTTATGTCTATGTTTTGGTTAATGTTTTTCACTGTTTGATTTGCATTATAGTGGTTTTATCTCTAATTTAAAATATATATTTATACTGTAAAATTAGATTTAATCCTAAATCTAATTTTCCCCTGTAAGTTTGGATTTACTCCCTAATATTATTATTATTATTTAATTTATATATATATATATATATATATATATATATAATGTGTGTGTGTGGTGTGTGTGTGTGTGTGTATGTATGTATTTATCTATCTATCTATCTATCTATCTATCTATCTATCTATCTATCTATCTATCTATCTATCCATCTGTATGTCTGTCTGTCTGTCTATTTCTGTCTTACAAAGAATAGGAAAGAAACGATCTCATTGGTTTGAGGTCTTCATATTTAGCAGCGAACACTAATTTCGCCAATTTGAAACATTTTGCATTACCACACCTTGCATTGAAGTAAGAATATGTTTGAAGTTTAAGTGATGTGAAAGAAATGAGAACAAGAATTCTGCGGATATATATATTTAATCTAGTGCATAAGCATTTATTTTAAGCAGTAAATATACGTAGAAGCACAGATGCACACACATACATGTAGACACACACATATATATATATATATATATATATAGATATACGTATACTCAGCCACACACATGCACATACGCAGGCACTCAAAAAGCAATACGCCACCCCACCCATATATTTATATATATTTGTCCTTTGTGTTAATTTCAATATTTGAATGGTATTTCATCAATACTATTGAAAGACATTCTTCAACACTTTGATCTCAAATACGATACATTTTAAGTTTCAAGGCAGCACAACACTGTCTTTACAACTGACTGTTGTGTACAATATTTTCCCAGTTCTCCTTTATATAGGTATGTGTGTGTGTGTGTGTGTGCATAGACACATACATACACACATACGTACGCACGAACACATATATACATATATAGATAGACAAACATATACACATAACTATCTATTTATCTATCTATCCATCTATATGTATGCATATATTTATATGTATACACAGGCACACATACAAACTCTCTCTCTCTCTCTCTCTCTCTCTCACACACACACATAACACATACAAACTCTCCCCCTCTCTCTCAGACACACACACAATCATATTAAGGATTAAAATTCTCAGATACTATTCTTTTTGCTATTATCTTTTATATTGTCAACGTTCCCAGCTTAATATAAGCTTTGACACAATGTCATATAATTTCATTTCTATCTGAAATGGACCCCATCACCATTCGAGAACATTTCTACCCTTCTTCTACCAGTATCTCTATCTTTATATTCTCCTCTCTCTTCTATTTAATTATCGTCTTTGAAAAATATTATCACGCTGTATAGACAGACAGTTCTTAGTCTCCTGGAACTGACCATTCGTTTAAATGTTTGTTTTCTTTTCACTTTTATTTCATTGACACTTAGACTGCCAGATCGATATTTTTGAAAAACAAATATTCATGATGCGACTTTGCTAAAGAAACAAAAAAAACAAGAAAGAAAGAAAAGAAAATATTATGGACAGGAGCTTTTTCGAAAGCTGTCTAAGTTAGAAACACAGTAAAAGACAATAAATGAATGTCTGTCCCGTATCAAAATTGATGCTTTCAGACACGCATTGAACATAACAACAATGCCAAACGCAGCGCAACACACAAGCCGCCACACAAACGAGAAACACGTAAGAAACTGAGAAACAACATCAAGCACGCCTTCATATTGATTACGTCACACATTCCATGACCAGACGATAAGAATAGACTTCTTGCTAAATGCTTTTCTTAATTAGTCAGCCAACGTGAACTAACACCCCCATTAACAGGAGCACTCCGTCGGTTGCGACGACGAGGGTCCAAGCTGATACAATCAACGGAACAGCTTTGCTCGTGAAATTAACTTGCAAGTGGTTGAGCACTCCGCAAACACGTGTACCCTTAACGTAGTTCTTGGGGAGATTCACCGTGACGCAGAGTGTGACAAGGCTGACCCCTTGAAAAATACAGGTACAAATCATTTTTGCCAGCTGAATGGACTGGAGCAACGTGAAATAAAGTGTCTTGCTCAAGGACAGAACGCGCCGCCGGGAAATGAACTCACGACCATACGATCATGAGTCGAATGCCCCTAACCACTGAGCCAGGCACCTTCACTGGTAGGGTGATAAATGGCTACCTGTGAAGTAAAGAAGTAGAAAGGTAACGCGGAGAAATGTGTTTTTACATTTTGCAAAAGTAAGTATATCTTTATTAGGTGAGACCCCAGATCTATTGAAAATGCTGTTGTTAATCTCTGCAACGGTGTCCAAACATTTCTTTAAAGTAATCAGAATTTTTAACTTCGAATTTCAGATGGCATCTTTTGGAGTTACCATCGTAATTGGTGTAGGTTTCATCCTAACATTCTAAGTGCAAAGATGAGATAAGTCTACCATTTTAGCGGATTAAAAATTACACAGTTTCAATTAAATGAGCCTCAGTAATTTTTGCAAGCTGTTTTGTCGGTAATGTGCATAAGTAGGAAGGACTTTGTTGCAAGAACACGAAGAGCAGCAGAATCGATATATTTCAGATCCAGGAAAGGATTCCATTCTCAAACAATTAGCAACAAAATTTTAATTATCCTTTTGTAACTGTTGTTGCTGCGGATTTGAAATTAGCCATTGATAGAGATAAGCGTTTGCAAGGGACATTACCGTTTCCATCAGTGAACCAATTTGCAATGATTATGTTTTGACCATGAATGATCAGAAACTTGACAAAAGTGAGGTTTTCCAAGGACTTCGGTCCAGCAACATAAATAAGATAAGTGAGAAACATGGCTTATATGATGCTCTTCAGGACCTGTTTATCTTTGTACATGGAGAAGTGGGATACCACTTTAGAATCTCATAGACTGACAGACACAGAATAAAGCAGTGATTGATGAATGTATTGGGTTGTCTGGAAAGTTCGTGCCGATTTATATTAGCTTACCTTTCGACTTAATTTAGAACATGGTTGAGTCCATAAAATAGGATTTGACTACACTTCACTTCCATTTAGAGCACAGTTTTAGCTATCTTTTCGTGGAAGAAGGTTTATGTTCCTATAACCTGTGGTGATTCTGTAGCCCTTTAAAATGGAAGGTAAGAAAGTGCATTTTCGATACTTGATCCTTTGGGAACCAGGCGAAAATTGCTGCAGCTCGGCTGGGATGTGTTACCCCACCCTCCATATTCACCAGACATTGCTCCTTCGGATTTCCACTTATTAATGCCTCTGCAGAATAGTCTTAATGGGAAAAAATTCAATTCCTTGGATGATGTAAAAAGATACTTTGATGAATTCTTTGCCATGAAACCACCTGAGTTCTGGGAAGAGGGTATTTTCAAGTTAAGCGAAAGATGGAGGCACATTGTGCAACAAAATGGTTCATATTTGGTTGATTAAAAATGTAATGGCAAGTATTTATTGACCTTTTCCTTTCCTTTAAAAATCGGCACGAACTTTCCGAACAATCTAATATTTCTATTCATATTTCTACATGCTTCGTAACAATTACAAGTCTGAAGTAAAGAAAGACAACGCTGATCTCGGTGACAGAAGTTGAACTTAGAACGTACAAGACCGAAAGAAATGCTGTTAGGTATTTTGACCGACGTGCTAATGTTTCGGCCAGCTCGCCGCCTTATTTTTAGGAATGCTATGCCAAATTATATTGACATTACTATACTTTCCTTATCAGGAAAACATGTATTCGCTTTTAGAACATCAGTAATTTCTAATTCATTTCAAGAGACTGATTATTCTCATATGAAGATGCTTTGTAATGTCTTATAACGAATCAGAGTGTGGGTCGCTACGGTCTTGTTCATCTTATGGACAGCTGCTCTGCGTTAGATATTCATGGACAGTTGCTCTGTGTTAGATATATTTATTCGGGTTTACTCATGATTTCTTTCAAGAAATCCTATACCACCTGAATTTTCAGTTTCTTGGCCGTGTATACATATAACAAACTATCATTTGGATCTAATTATTTTACTATATGTACATATATACAGGGCGTCTCCAAACATGTACTCACATTTTGGCCCCCACCCATAACTTATTGAATTTATTTCTTTTTAGATCAAATTAGTCATGGAAGAAGTACGACCAAGTTTTGAAGAAAAAAAAATATCATAAAGTGCTCCTGGAAGCACGAAAACATCCTGGAAATGCGAAGACAATTTCGAAGACATCTACAAAAATCGATCTGCGCGACAGACCCTTGCTCGCTTCCGAGATAAGTTTGAATCAGATGGAATTGTGCATGACGTTCATAAGAAGAGTTTCGAAAGACTTAGGTCATCAACCAGCATCACAAAGGAGAAACCCTCCAACGAACCCCAAAGAAATCTATACAAGTCACCCAGGAGATAGGAATACCAAAATCAAGCGCCCATCGCACTTTGAAGCGAGTTCGTTGAAAATGTTACATCCCAACATTAATTTACGCTCTAAATGAAGACAATTCTGGCCAGAGAGCTGAATTCTTTGAGTGGTGCCTGTGCAAATGCGAGGAAGATGCAGCATTTCCATCCAAAATTGTTGGGAGTGATGAGACCAGCTTTAAGTTAAGTAGTTCAATTAAGCAACATAATTGCACCAACTGGGTTCCGGAAAATCCCCATATTTCTATGGAGTACCATTTGAGCTTACCACGAATTACAGTGTGGTGTGGGGTCTCAGCATTGGAGATTCTAGGGCTATTCTTATTTTTACTAAACTGTCAGTGGGGATGTTTACCTAAACTTGTTGTAGGAATCCATTGTTCTGCGCGGTGAAGAGTTGTTTGGTGACGAAGAGATTTACTTTCAACAAGACAGAGCATCATTGCACTGCCATCGTGATGTAAGAGCCTACCTACCTCGATGTAATTTTTCCGAACAGATAGATAGGGCGAATTTCTTGAGCGTTCCCAAGACCTTACTCCAATGAACTTCTTTGTATGAGAATATCTCAAAGATAAGGTTTATGGCTCAAAACCAGCAAAAGTCGATGAGTTGAAAGAGAAAAATGAAAGAAAATGTGTCGCAGTTACAAATGATATGCTTTGTAACGCTGTTGAATTTATTGTTTTGCGTTAGCGGGTGTGTTTGGAAAGCGGTGGTCGTCCGTTGGAACGTCTGTAACGATACCTTTATCCATTTATCCATGTATGCATTTAACAATTAATCATGGCTCTAAATCAATAAACAATGTATTTATTATCAGTATTTATTATCACACACACATATATATATATATATATATATATATATATATATATATATTGTTTAAAAAAATGTCCAGTTCCTTGGTTTGTGTCTATGTTTTCGTTTCTCATTGTGTTCGACGTCCCTTTGGTGTCCTGTACTCATATATGCGTGTATATATACATGTAGAGGTAGGTACGTACATATATGTTTATATATATGCATATGTTTTATTTATTAATATATTATATATATATATATATATATATATATATATATATAGTATATATATATATATATATATATATGTGTGTGTGTGTGTGTGTGTATGTGCGTGCGCGCGCTTTGAAAAGTACCAAGCACGGAGCTCTGGCCTCACATGACAAATAACTTTCTGCTAATTAAAAGTATATGTAAAAAAATCATACATGCATAAAAACATGCATGCATACACACACTCATACATACACGCATGCATACATACGTGTATAAATGCAAGTATACATGCACTTATATGCATGAGTACATAGATACATTCATATATATGTATACACAAATATCTGTACACATTCATATATATATATATATATATATATATTATATATACGAGAAAGAAGCAACAAACTAATCCATTCTTGTTGTTTCTTTCTCGTTTATAATCACCCCACATTACTGTATGGTTAACACCATATAGTCTTCTGGTGCATCTAAGTTAAGTACCGTATTCAAGTAAATTCATTAGAATTGACTTGAATCTTAATTGCTTTTATATATTATATATATATATAATATATATATATATATATATATATATATATATATATATATGTATGTATGTGTGCATGTATGTACATACGCACACGCACACATATACATATCCGTAATGTATATATGCGTGCGTGGGATGTATGAATGTATATGTTTGTGTAAGTTTGTGCGTGCGTGTGTAAGTTTGTGCACGTGTACTCATATATACATGTACAATCCCACTCGAAGAAAATGCAATTATTAAAAATTCGTTACCAATATTTCAATCAAACATGCAATAATAAGCTGGATTTTTGTTACAATTTAATTACAATGGTCATCTAATTACCATGGCCATTTAATTACTATGACCATTTGATTACTAAGGTATTGCAGTCAATACCATCGCTTAGTATGGTTTTGTAATTAATAGGGCTATGTAATTTGGTTGATTAATTCTCATTTTGTACTTTGTATCCATTTTCTTTGGCTTTTGTTAACATTTCTTCCCCACCATCACCGCTTGAAATTAAATTGCATTTTATGAACTCAATATTTTGTTTCATTAGAATATTTATCATATTTTATCATATTTATAATTAATGTAATTAATCTTCTGTGGTGTCTGAATGTTTTCATTGCCTCTGACGAAGAAAAAGATAATAAAGATTTTGTAGCATTACAAGACAGGAAATAAATTTTAAACTTATTTCATAATGAAGTTTAAATTTTAAAATTATAGAAAGGAGACTGAGAGGAGAAAGAAATATATGTGATTACGACTTTGGTGTGTGGCCATGCAGGGGCATAAACATTGAAATGTTTTCGGTCGAAAAAGTCAACCCCAGTATTTAGTTTTCAAGGCCTGGTACTTACTAGTCTCTGGAAGTATAGGTACTAGAGGTAAACCAACCAGTATCGGTTGTCAAGCTATTGGCGGCTGGTAGACACTCGTACAACAACATACATGCGTACACACACATAAACATATAAGTGTATACACACACACACACACACGCACACACACACACAAACACACAAATATATATACTCTTTTACTTGTTTCAGTCATTTGACTGCGGCCATGCTGGAGCACCGCTTTCAGTCGAGCAAATAAACCCCAGGACTTATTCTGTGTAAGCTTCGTACTTATTCTATCGGTCCCTTTTGCCGAACCGCTAAGTTACGGGGACGTAAACACACCAGCATCGGTTGTTGGGGGACAAACACAGACACACAAAAACACACACACACATATATATATATATATATATATATATATATACATATATACGACGGACTTCTTACAGTTTCCGTCTACCAAATCTACTCGCAAGGCTTTGCTAGAAGACACTTGCCCAAGATGCCACGCAGTGGGTCTGAACCCGGAACCATGTGGTTGGTAAGCAACTACTTACCAGACAGCCACTCCTGCACCTTTATATAGTAATAATAACGATAATCCTTTTACGGAATTTATAAATATTTAATGCATCGCTATGCGAATTTCCACACATCACATGTCTCTTATGATCATAGTCCGTATTCCTGGGATGATTACTGTTCGTAGAATCTATGAGTACCAGTTCGATCATCTTCATGGATTCATTTCTTCAGGCGATGCATTAAATGTTTATAAATTCCATGTATGAATTATTGTTATTAGCACTGTATTTATTCTACATTATTCCGGTACCGTTCGGTTCAACCTCCCAAAACTGGTTTACCAGTTAGCATCATGTGTGTGTGTGTGTGTATGTTAGTTAGTTAGTTAGTTAGTTAAATTGGCTCAAAAGCAAATAGCAAGGCCATGTAGGGGGACATGGAGTTAAGTACAGGGTGGTGTTCATGTAAAGAGTTCAGGCCACTTGAGGTCAAGGGAGGCTTTGAACAAAGCGGTCGTCGGCATCTTCACCATCTCGTCTGGCAGCTTGTTCCACGGATCCGCAACCCGGACGGAGAAAGCTCCTCTCCTTCGATTAAGATGAAATCGTCGAAGGTAGAGCTTTTCGGAATGACCCCGCAGCCGACGCTCTGGAGCCGGAGTGAAGAACAGCTCTTTCGAGAGGTTACACTTTCCGCTTATGATGTTGTGGGCGAGAATGAAATCACCACGGCGGCGGCGTTTTTCAAGAGAATAAAGGTCGAGCGTCCTCAGCCTTTCTTCGTAGGACAAATTTTGGAGACCATGAACCATGCGGTTAGCCAGCTTCTGGACTCTTTCGAGATGCTGTATGTCTTTGAGGAGATAAGGAGAAGAGGCTTGAATCCCATACTCCAATATGGGTCTCACCAGCGTGACATAGAGTGGTAGGAATATGGCTGCTGTGAGCATTCCGAATGACCGTCGAATCAAGAACAGAATTCCGCGTGCTTTGTTGGCAACATGGACGCACTGGGCCGAAGGCGAAAAGGAGGAATCCACCAAGATACCCAGGTCCTTTACCTGATCGGTCCTCTCCAGCAGCAGACGACCCGGCTCGAAATCAAGTTGAGCTGCAGGAGTAGAGCCGACAGGCAGATGACAGCACTTTGACACGTTCAGACACAGGTCCCAATTGTTAGACCACTTCCAAATTTGGTGGAGGCATCGACGAAGATCCTCTATATTACCGCGAGGAGCGACCAGTTTGATATCGTCGGCAAATAGAAGGGTGTGTTGCGTGAGGTCGTCGGGCAAGTCATTTATGAAGACTAAGAACAACAAGGGCCCAAGCACTGAACTTTGAGGCACGCCACTGCTCGCACTGGAGACGTCGGACCGCGAACCATTAACTTGGACTTGGAAGGAGCGATCTGAGAGGAAGGCACCAACCCATCGTACAATATCCGGATGGAAACTATATGCTTGAAGCTTGACAAGCAATAGGCGGTGGTTTACCGAGTCAAAAGCTTTGGCAAAGTCCAGTAAAACGATGCCAACAGCATCACTATCATCGAGGATGCGCGTCACCAATTCTTCCATTACTAGTAGGTTGGTCAAGCATGATCTCTTCGGCACGAAGCCGTGTTGGGAATCAGAGATAGAGGCTGTGTTTAGGAGGTGGAGCATCATACTTTTCTTAAGGATGGTTTCGAACAACTTGCTGATAATTGATGTAAGGGAAATCGGTCGGTAGTTAAGCGGGTCTTCGCGGCTCCCTTTCTTGAAAATTGGGCAGATTATCGCTGTTCTCCAGTCTGCAGGTATAACACCCGTCGCCAATGACATATTGAATAGTCGTGTTAAGGGCTCGCAGATGACCGGAGCCATCGGTTTGATAACCCGTGGGTGTATGCCGCCAGGGCCGTGACCTTTGTTGACATCGAGGCCTTGAATAACACGTTTGACTTCGTCCCGCGTGATGACCAATAGAAGCATTGGAGGTACCGATCTATCAAATGGAGGGGGTTCACGACCATCATCTTGTTTGAAAATAGTTGAAAAAGCCTCGGCAAATAATTGACTCTCTTGATAAGGGTCCTCAATCGATACGCCTGTTGAGTCTACCAACGTTGCAATCTGGTTGTTCAAGCGGGAATTCCGCTGGACATGGGCAAAGAAGGTTTTTGGATTGCTACTGGCATTTGCCGCGATTTTGTATTCGTGACTGAAGCGTTCTTTCTTTTCAATTTTCACGGCTCGGTCTCGTTGAGTTTTGTACACCTCAAAAGCTGCAGTCGAATCCAGATTTTTGAATTCAGCCCAAGCAATATCTCTGAGTGTATGTTTGTGTGTCTGCGTTTGTTCCACCAACAGTGCTTGACAACCGATGCTGGTGTATTTATGCCCCCGTCACTTAACGGTTCGGCAAGAGAGATCGATAGAATAAGTACTAGGCTTACAAAGAATAAGTCCTGGGGTCAATTTGGGTATCTGAGAGATATCACCACGCTGAAATACCAGTCAAAACCTGACTCTAAATCCACATTAAAATGTTCATACACCACCAGGAGAGAAGACAAAAAGACAAAATAAACTAGCAAAAAACAATTACTGGATAATTCCAGATCCCGGATTTCTGGCTCTGCATAAGAAATGCTCTGCCTTCATCAGTGGAATATACTCAGACAGCACATAAATACTGCACGAGGAGGTGTTAGGCGAGCAATTTAAGCTGGTCGTTTACATACGTGCATATATATGTATGTATAGACGTTCGTATATTTAAGTATATGGTATGTTGTATATATATATTATATATAATATATATATATATATATATATATATATATAATATATATATATATATATATGTATTTATGTGCTATCTGAATATATTCCACTGAAGAAGGCAGAGCAACTCTTATGCAAAGCCAGAAATCCAGGATCTGGAATTATCCAGAAAAAGATTTTTGCTAGTTTATTTTGTCTCTGTCTTCTCTCCTAGTGCTATATGAGCGTTTAATGTGGCTTTAGAGTCAGGGTTTTCACTGCTATTTCAGCATGGTGGTATCACTCAGATACCCTAATTTATAATTATATATATATATAATATATTATATATATATATATATATATATATATATATACTAGGAGTATTGCCCGGTTCGTGCGTTCGTGCGTTCTATGCACGCGCAAATTAAACTAAACTTGGATGAAGTTCAATCAAAATTCAATTATTTTGGATTTAAAATCAAGCATTTAATGCCCTCTATTTTTGCGCTTATGTGTTCCATTTCCTCAATAGGAAGTACGTAGAAGCGTTTTATAAATTTTTGTTGATCAAATAATTGCATTGTTGAATTATTCTTTTAGATCAGTATTTCTCAACGGGGATTTCAGGGGAGAGTTTCAGGGAGTCGCTGGCGATGTATCGTGATGATCAAAAATCCGTCCTGTTAAAATTTGGTTAAATTGATTCAAACTGCAGACTCAACGCAAAATGGTCACATTTAATTCAAAGCGTTAAAAATGTTATGAAAACAATTGGTATGCGTTCACAAAGTCCAAACGATTAATACTAAAAAACCCTCCAGGCTACATCCCGAAAATTCATTTCTTTGCCAAATTTCTACAGTGTTTACGGCGATTCGTTTTGATATCTTGATTTTTTATTTTTCATGCAATTTACGCATGCTTGAACGCGTGGTGAATACAATTCACATCAAACAGCTGACTGAGTAAAGTTCCCTATTCAATGCATGGGATAAGGCCTAAACAAACACATTATCGATTTTTGCACTTGCGAGATGAATTTCGGAACAGAAATAGCGCAGTTCAATTTTCATTCGCCTAAACTTTAAGTGACTCATATTTGGTGGTTCTACGATTTGTTTGCTAGGAGGAGATGTGCCAGGAAGTTAAACACACAGACACACACACAGA
This sequence comes from Octopus sinensis, assembly GCF_006345805.1. Classification (NCBI taxonomy): domain Eukaryota; kingdom Metazoa; phylum Mollusca; class Cephalopoda; order Octopoda; family Octopodidae; genus Octopus; species Octopus sinensis. Next base: position 67,432,321 of record NC_043011.1, on the reverse strand, counting down.
TACACACACAGACATACAAGTTGAGTTTTATATATATATTATATATATATATATACATAGAATATATGTGATGCGCTTCTTTCTGATACCCTCTACCAAATCACTCACAAAGCATTGATTGACCTCGCTAGGATGTAATGCAAATTTGATGTCGGCTGTATTCGAACTCAGACCATAGAGATTCACGACCACATCTACTTCATGGCATTTTATTTGACGCTCTACCATTTGTGTTAGTCGGACGCCTACACTAGCCATAGGAAGCCATCTGAGAGGCTTCCTCTCAGCTTCTTCCTAACTAAATTTATGCACGATGTTAATGTCAACTTGCGGCTGTAGGAGATGACACTTGCTCAAGTTGCACACCACCGTCGTCTAACACATCAAATATATGACAGACTCAATAAGCAAACGTCCAGTTTTGTACAATGTAAGCAGGAAAAATGTTAGCATACTTTTGGAAATAAATTTATGAGAGATTACTTAGTGATGCTTACTTAGTGATGCTAGACAGACGATTATATCTGTCTATCTATCTATCTATCTATCTATCTATCTATCTATCTATCTATCTATCTATCTATCTATCTATCTATCTATCTATCTATCTATCTATCTATCTATCTATCTATCTATCTATCTATCTATCTATCTATCTATCTATCTATCTATCTATCTATCTATCTATCTATCTATCTATCTATCTATCTATATATCTATCTTTCTATCTATTTATCTATCCATCTGTCTGTCTATGTGTGTGTCGGCAGGTGTAAGCTAATAAGTTGTTGTACATCTTTAATGAAATGTGAGCATGTCTGAGTCTGTGTACGACTAGATAAGTATGTAGTGCCCAGCCTTTCTTTTATCCATTACTAAATTCTAAGCTGTTTATCATATTTAACTGGAAATATTCTTTGATCTACGAATTTACGTATTGGATTTCTTCATTACCTCAGACAGCCTGGCTAGAGTTGTTGCCCATTTTTCTTTCCTTCTTTATCTCATCAAAGGAACAAAATAAATGTAATGTAATTCCTTTTCGTAGGTGTTATACACACACACACACACACACACACATATATATATATATATATATATATATACATACACATACACACACACACACACACACACACATATATATGTATATATATATATATATATATATATATATATATATATATATATATATATATATATATATATCCAGAAACAATATTTAGCAGTGGAACCCGGATCAATATAACCGATGGCTAAAATTTATAACTGAAGTATACGATCGCGATATGCAAGAATATTCCCAACGTCATAAAAGAAATCTGACCATTCAAGATTTCATATGGAAACGGACCTAACAACAATTCTATTTTTGGTATGCTTTTTTCTGAGCAAAATCCGTTACGATATGTCGGCTCCTACTGGCAGACGACGTACGCCTGACATTAGCCTGGACAGAAAGACTGGCAGTCAGCAGAACTAGCAGCTGCCTAGAGCGCTGTGGCAAAAAAACCCCGCGAAAACAATTGGTGGAATGTCAGAACAACAATCGGCTAACATCACAACAGGGCCTACGATGATACATAGGCCAAGAACAATAATTTCTTGAACTATCTTGGTGTTTGTCATTCGTAGTACAGACAACATTTTCTCGTGTGCGATAAAGATACTCTTTTGTAAAAAATCTCAAATGATGAAATAATAATAATAATAATAATAATAATAATAATAATAATAATAATAATAATCTGTCAAGACCTACCAAAAACTGAGCAAATATAAAGATCTTGAAATAGAAATCAGCAAAATGTGGAACCTGAAGACTAAAACAATACCTGTTGTCATAGGTGCCCTGGGAATGATAGCGAAAGGGGCTGATTGCTACCTAACTCAGATACCAGGAAACCCCAAAATGGCAGAAATTCAAAAGATAGTGCTCATGGGAACTGCTCATATCCTACGCAAAATACTCTCTATGTAATCCCAAGGTTTAAAACAATCATTTTTTAATAAAATTTATGTATTGCACATTCACTAGTACAACATCAAAAAAAAAAACCCAAATATATGGCACACTAGGCATAAAAACAACGTGAACTTCCAACCTGTTGTCTCTTGAGGTCTCTGGGTGAGACTTGGAGCCAACTTGTACAGACATAAAGCAAAAGTCAAACATAGAATAATAATAATAATGATAATAATAATAATAATAATAATAATAATAATAATAATAATAATAATAATAATAATAATAATAATAATAATAATAATAATAATTATAATAATAATAATAATAATAATAATAATAATAATGATAGCAACAATTTTCATGGCTTCTGATCTTAACTGATTGGAAGAGACACTGCCTGAATAGCTCACGAAGGGGGAAAACCATCTTAAATCCCAAATCAAATGAGACAGCAAAACCAGAAAACTGCAGATCAATAGCCTGTCTCCCTACAATGTACAAGGCATTTACTGCAGTGATATCGCAAAGGTTGAACTAGCACCTGGACGAAAACAACCTGTTTCCAGAAGAGCAGAAAGGATGCCGCAAAGGCTCATATGGCTGTAAAGATCAACTAAGGATTAATAAAGCCATAACTGAAGACAGCCACAGAAAGAAGAAAGGCCTCAGTATGGCCTGGATTGACTACAAAAAGGCGTTTGATAGCATCCCCCACACATGGATCCTCGAAACACTAAGTAGCACCAACAATTATAAAATTCATAGAGCACTCTATCAATAAATGGCAAACAGTGCTACAGCTCCAAACAAAAGAGGGACTCATGAAAACCAAAGCCATCCCCATTAGAAGAGGAATATTCCAGGGAGACACGTTCTCTCCACTCCTTTTCTGCTTGGCACTGTCACCTCTATCTGATATGCTAAATAGAACTGGATGCGGATATAAACGTTACGGCAAAACGATCAGCCACCTTTTATATATGGATGACCTGAAACTATACGCTGCAAATGACAAACAGCTGGAAACACTTTTAAAGACAGTTCATGGATTTACCAAAGAAATAGATATGAAATTTGGATTAGAAAAATGCGCCAAAGTAACCCTGAAAAGAGGAAAACTAGTTAAGAGTAGCAACATCACACTAGATAAAACCAATGAAATAAAAGAATTAGACCAAAGCCAAACTTACAAATACTTAGGAATCCACGAACTAGATAAGACACAACACACACAAATGAAAGAGAAAATAAAAAAAGAATATTATAGACGAGTTAGATCAATACTAAAAACAGAACTCAATGCTAAAAATAAGATAATAGGTATTAACACTTTAGCTGTCCCAGTTATAAGTTACAGCTACAATATCCTTAACTGGACACTAAATGATCTGATCAAAATAGATAGGTAAACAAGAAAAATAATGACAGGATCTAGGATGCATCACACAAAATCTGACATAGAAAGACTATATATACAACGTATAGAAGGTGGTAGAGGCCTTATACAGCTGGAAAACTACTATAAAATAACCACCATAGGACTGCAAAAATATCTACTTCAAAAAGAAGGAACACTGATACAAATAGCGGCAAAACACGAGCAAAACAAAAAACTGTTCTCAGTATTTAAGGAAGCTGACAAATACAAACAAGAAATCATACCACCTAATAAATATGAAGAAGAAGAAGAAGATGAAGAAACAACAAAAGCTATAAAACAAATGAGATCCAAACTAAAACTAGAACAGCAAAGAACCATGATAAAATGATGGCAAGAAAAGCCCCTTCATGGTAAATACTGGACTAAACTAAATGCAAAAGAAATAGACAAAAAAAACCCCAGCAATGGTTGAGAAGCTCATGACTCAAAGCAGAAACAGAGGGGTTCTTAATTGCAGCACAAGACCAAAGCCTCCCCACCAGAAATTACCAAAAACATGTAATGAAAAGAAATATAACGAGTAACTGCAGAATATGTGGAGATGGACAAGAAACAATAAATCATATTATGTCTAGCTGCCCAGTCCTGGCTAAGAAGGAATATATTCACAGACATGACAGAGTTGGAACCTACATACACTGGAAGCTATGCCAACATTATGGAATAACAACAGAAAAAAGATGGTATAGGCACAAACGAGAAAAGGTAACAGAAAACGAGAAAGCAACCATACTCTGGGATATGCCGATACACACAGATAGAGAAATTAAGGCCAACAGACCAGATATAGTTGTCAGAGATCATGAAGAAAAAAAATGCTTTCTAATTGATGTATCAATACCGGCAGATGACAACATGTCTCTAAAAGAAATGGAGAAACTTTCAAAATACAAAGACCTGGAAATAGAGGTAACCAGAATGTGGAATCTAAAAACAGAAACAATTCTTATCATAGTAGGTGCATTAGGCATGATAAAAAAACATTCAGACAAATACATAACAAAAACACCAGGACTTACAAACGCATATAACATACAGAAAATTGCACTACTAGGCACTGCACACATCCTACGCAGAACACTTTCCATATAATAACCATCAGAGCATCACAACAAATTACAGCACACACCCAAGGCACACAGAGCTGCGCTCGGTAGTGAAGTGAAAGCACGCTATAAAAAATAAAAAACTACTGAATAATAATAATAATAATAATAATACTACTACTACTAATAATAATAATAATGATAATAATAATAATAATAATATTGAAAATGATTCCAGGCTTACCATCCCAACAGGAAGTGCAAAAAATCGTACTAACTGGAACGACTCATGTACTGAGAAGAGCATTATCGCTGTGAAAATAACATCCATCCATTCATTGATTCATTGATTCATTGATTCTAGTTTCAGCTTATGAGCTGTGGCCATGCTGGGGCACCGCCATTTGGTGTTGCTACTTGGTTTCACTTCATGGAGGCTTTCTAGCAACTGCTATTTGGTGCATGAGAGAGTTCGATGCAGCTGCCCTCATCTGCCCCTCCTGCCGTGAAGTTAGTTCATCTGGGACACCTGACAGGAAGAGATCCAGCTCCATTTTAAAGACATCTGTATCCACCCCATGCAGGTCTCTCAGGTTCATCGGGAGGATATTGAAGAGCTGTGGGCCTCGGAAGCCCAGGCTATCACAGAATCTTGTCCTACATCTTGATGGCAAGTTTGGAGTCCTAGGCACCACGCAGTGGCACCCAGTTCTGGCATTTGCGTAACTCTCGATGCCAAAGTTCAGGACACTTCCCTCCAGGATCTTCCAGATGTATATTATGGCATATCTTTCCCGCCTACGCTCCAGGGAATATAATTTTAATCTCTTGAGTCTTTCCCAGTAGCTTACATTCTGCATAGAGGCTATCTTCTTCGTGTAGCTTCGTTGGATCGCCTCAATTTCTGTGATCAACTTGACACTGGATGGTGACCATAGCTGAGAGCAATAGTCAAAGTGGCTTAGGACAAGTGTCTTCCAGTGGACCATCATGGTTTCTTGTTCTCTTGTTCTAAAGGTTCTAAGAATCCATGCAGCCAGCCGTCTGCATTTCATTGTCAGTTTAGCAACATGTACATGAAAGGTCGCGTCATCACTCATGTGAATACCCAGGTCACGCACTGATTGTGCCTCTGGGATTGCAATCCCTCCGGGTCCAGTGTATTCCTTGGGTATTGCATTCAGTTTTGCATGCTGATAGTATAAAGCTTGAAACTTTTCAGCATTGAACTGCATGCTATTCTTTTCAGCCCACTTGTATATTTCGTCCAGCTCATATTGCAGGTGCCTAGTGTCTTCAGGGTTCTGTATTGCCTGTGAAACTTTTGTATCATCTGCATAACTTGTGATCGTGGCTCTCCGCGTGGCTGAGGGCATGTCTGAGAGGGCCATTATGAACAGTAGTGGTCCCAAAACAGTGCCCTGTGGAACACCGCTCACTATTTGCGTGCTAATTGAAGTGGCCCCATTGGCTACTACCACCTGACTTCTATTCTTCAGAAAGTCGTGAAGCCATTCTCCTAGTTTTCCAACTATGCTAAGATCACGCAGTTTGTGACATATCATTCCATGATCGACTTTATCGAAGGCCTTTGCGAAGTCGAGATATATGACTTCCACATTTGAGTGGTTGAGCAGTTGTTTCAGCACCCAGTCATAGTGCTGCAGGAGCTGAGTTAAGCAGCTTCTTCCTGGTCGGAAACCATGTTGGGTGTCAGGCAGCAAGTCATTTTCTTCAAGGAAGGTGATTAGTTTCCTTCTGACTATTCGTTCCATGACCTTGCTGATGTGTGAGGTCAGAGAGATAGGTCTGTAGTTCTTGGCCTCCGCTCTGCTACCTCCTTTATGAATAGGGCATATTTTACCTTCCTTCAGTCCCCTTGGAAGTTTGCCAGCTGTAAGGAAGCTCTGAAAGAGGAACTGCAGTGGTCTTGCTAAGACTCTCTTACATACTTTTAGGAGGATTGCCGGGAATCCATCGGGGCCAATAGCTGAGTCTATTTTCATTTCATCTATAGCCTTTATTACATCGTCTTCCTTTATATCGATGTAATTTATCGTCGCCGCCTCTGATTCTATATCTGCAGTGGTAAAGAAGTCAGTTGGATTGCTGATTTGGAAATGCCCAAGGGGTGGAGTGAAAACACTCTTGAATTGTTCATTCAGTATTTCACTTACCCTCATTGGTTTTCCTGTGAGTGAGCCATCCTTTTCAAGGAGTGGCCCTATCCTACAGTGCACCGTAGCTGTTTCTTTGGCATACCTGTAAAAAGCTCTGGGGTTAGTTTTTATGTTGTCTATAGCTCAGGCTTCTTTGTCTGCTCTTTCCTTCTCATGGGAGAGTTGCAGACAATTTTCAATTTCCAACAGTTTTATTTTCAGGCGGGACTTTTCACTGCTTTCTATTTGTTTGTTTAGGCGATTTGAAATTTTTGTACGCCGTTTCATTAAAATTTTCCTCTCTCTGGGGATTTTGTTCTTGTGTACAGTGGCCTTTCTCTCTGGGACACATTTGTAGCATATGGCTTGCATTAAAGACATGAATTGTTGAAGTATCATGTCGATGTCCGGCGAGGAGAGACATTTAGGCCAGTTTTGTTTGAGGATCTCTTTCTCAATTTGTTTCCAGTTTGCCTTATTGAAGTTCAAGCTGGAAAGATTCTGAGGGTTTCTTGTAGGCTGCATGTCCGTGCTCTCTTTTGGCCCGTACGTGGTCAGCTCTACCATGTTGTGATCCGAGAGTAGTGTCGGTGTCACTTTCACATTATGGATGAGATCCATATTATTTGTGAAGCAGAGATCCAGTGTGTTACCTGCTCTGGTTGGTTGCAGTATTACTTGCTCCATGTACAGGGTGTTGGTGAGGTTCAGGAGGGACCTCGCCTGTCCTCGTTCACATCTTGTCATTCCTGGGAGAGAAAGGCCCTCGGGCCATCTGACATTCGGTAGATTGAAGTCTCCCATGAGAAGTACATTTATGTGTTGTTCTAATGTGGTTAGAACTTCTTCTATTTTTAAAAGGCAGTCCTCAAACTTTCCCATATGACTTGGGGCATCTGGAGGGCGATATGTAGCACACACAACTACATCAAGTTGCCTTATATGTACAATTAGTGTGTCACACACCGAATTTGAGTATGACAAAAGGACCTGGGGTGTGAGGTCCCCACGGATGTACATAGCAACTCCTCCATGACTCCTTTCTTTCCTGTCGGTCCGTAGTACAACATACTGTGGTATGTGTAATTCCGCATCTGCTATGTCCGGTTTCAGATGCGTTTCTGTGAGTGCTATGCATAAGGCTTGATTGCATGCGACAAAGTCTCTCAGGAACGGGACTTTTGTCCTGTTACTGTTTGTTAGTAGTCCTCTGATGTTCAGTAGGAGCATCGAGGTGAGGTGTATGCTGTTGCCGGTGGTGTCCACCCTGGGTCCATCTGCTGTGGCGGTCTTGTGAACTGTGGGCAGTTCCATCTGCGAGCCTGAGCCTGATGGAGCCAGGTTAGCTGCTGTACAATCTTTTGTGCCATGCACAAAAAAGATTCCTGCTCAGCAGCTGCCCTTTCAACAACACGTTGGTGGTTTGTGGTACGCACCACATCTGCGTACCTCCGTTTTGGGGCCGGTGATGCGTGGTCCATCCCATTTCCTTTCGGTGGTTGGTTTCTGTGGCAGGGTCCCGGATGTGCAAAGCGGCAGCCTGCACCTTCCTCTCCATGCCGGCAGGCACCTTTCAGGTAGAACCTACCTACCCGTGTGCGCTGCTTGTTTCCATCCTTTTTGGCATATGGACAGTTAGGTTTGCCTCTGTCCCTGGCTGCCTTGCCCCTTGGCTTTGTCTGAGTTTTAGCTTCAGTTTTTCTTCGTTTTTTGGTTTTTTTCATCTCCATGTCCATGGCTTTTGGTGCTGGTAGGAGCATCCGCACCTGGGTTCATCTCCCGGACAGGCCTCTCGCTATTATTATTATTCTAATGAATTTATTTATTTATTAATTTTTAAATACATATTTTATCTGTGAATTTGCGCGTGTAATCTGGGAATGCATACAATGCCCTTCTCTGCCCTAGGTGTATGGAAAACACTCGGCGAGAAATGTAAGAAAATTTGAAGAAGGAAAAAACATAATAATAATAATAAAATAATAATAATAATAATAATAATAATAATAATAATAATAATAATAATAATAATAATAATAATTATTATTATTATTATTATTATTATTATTATTATTATTATTATTATAAATCGACGTATGCACGGTGAACAGCGAAATTCACAACGATCGCTTGCATATTATTTATTCTTAAATCATTCTGGCTGATTCGGACGAACATTTTCTAATCGCTACTCAGTTCGTCACAGGAGGACAACGACTCTTTTACGATGAATATATGTTCTTAACACAACCGATTCATTACTATATCGAAACAAATGTATTATGAACACACATTCGTCTTAAAGGAGCATTTGTTCTATGTTTTTCGAAATGCGTCTTTTAATTGGAAGATTAATGAACTCAGTAAGTGCTGTGCCAACGGAAGATTATTTTATAAGATATGTGTTGCGTGGAAAGGAGGTTGCTCAGGGTGCTCAGGGTGCTGGGGCTAAATTTGACACTTAAAATAAAAAAAAAAACATATATATATACACATATATACGACGAGCTTCTTTCAGTTTCCGTCTACCAAATCCGCTGACATGGCTTTGGTCGGCCCGAGGCTATAGTAGAAGACACTAGCCGAAGGTGCCACGCAGTGGGACTGGACCCGGAACCATGTGGTTGGTAAGCAAGTTACTTACCACACAACCACTCCTACGCATTAATTTCACGAGTTGGTTGTTCCGTTGATCGGATCAACTAGAAACTCCGTAACCGACGGAGTACCAATAGTGCTCCATATTTCATGGGTGGTATTTTTACTTTCACACTCGGAATTAGGATTTTGGGGTTTTCAACGAGAAGGTACTTGTATCAGTTCTTCATACTCCGGACAGTACATTTATCGTAAGAGATGGAAATGTCTATCAGAGAAGAAGCATTTTCATTCCAATCTTCGATAAATAATACAAAGTTGAGAATTAAAAAACAAAACAAAAACACAAAAGGAACAAACAAACAAGACAAAAACCATGTTGGGTACGGCTCGATAGCCTTTAATCTTTACTATGTTCAATAACCATCGACCAAAGCTTAGGCAAGAACCATAAAATTAAAATTACAATTAAATTTTTTTTTTGACAGTTTGTTTTATAAGAGTTAATATCGGAAATGAATGGGCATGAATCGGTTTAATAGAATCGTGTTTTGGGGAAATAAGAAGAGGAATCAATGCAAGGATAAGATCGATAAAAATGAATCTCGACGAGACCTTTGATATATATATATATATATATATATGTGTGTATGTGTGTGTATGTGTGTGTTGTGTCTGTGTGTTGTTGTATATATGTATATGTACATATATGCATATATGTATGCATACATATATATATATATATATATATATATATATATAAAATATTATTAGAGACAAAACCACTATCTTGCAAAACAAACAAGGAAAGACTTAATCAATACATAAAATTTTAATAAATAGTAAAAAAAACCGCCACTACAATCGTTTCTTGTCTTGATCGACAATCTTCAGGTGGACTTCCAATAAGTCAGTTTCAAATTATTACTTCATAATTTGAAACTGACTTATTGGAAGTCCACCTGAAGATTGTCGATCAAGACAAGAAACGATTGTAGTGGCGGTTTTTTTGACTATTTATTAAAATTTTTATGTATTGATTAAGTCTTTCCTTGTTTGTTTTGCAAGATAGTGGTTTTGTCTCTAATAATATTTTATAATATTTTACTATAAAATTGGATTTAATCCTAAATCTGATTTTTTTTCCCTGTAAATTGGATTTATTCCCTAATATTTATTATTATTATATATATATATATATATATATATATGTATATATATAATATATATATATATATGTATATATATATTATATATGTATGTGTGCGAGTGTGTGGTGTGTCTGTGTGTTTATATATATATGTATATGTATATATATATATATGCATATATGTATATATATATACATGTACCTACATATATATACATGTATATACATATACATACATACATATATAAATACATGAATACATACATACAAACACACACATATATGTATCTACACTTTAATCTTCCAAAATAAAATAAATCACGACTATATATTATATAAAAGAATATGTATATATGAATGCATAAATCTTATGTGCATACATTACGTCTATATGTATACGTATATATAAATAGATACATATAAATGTACATTTACAGATATATATATATATATATATATATATATATATATATATATATATATATATATATATATATATATATATAATTAATCAATATAGGGTGGCAAAAAAAAAAAAAATTGTAGAATTCTTTTTGCCACCAGCGGCCTAGTGGGAAAAAATTAAATAGTCATAGACCATTTTTAAGTTCAACATCAACAATCAAGGAACGGCCATAATAGGCCATTCACCCACTAGAAATAACAGCCAAAGCTTCAACCGCAAATAAAGATCAATTCCGTAAACAGGAGAAAATTTAAAAAAACATTTACCCTGTAATTTCTTGTACGATGCACCGTTTCATCTGCTGTTTAATGGTAAACTAACCTGATTAAATTAAATCAAGCCAATCTTCCATAGGCCCTCAGATTCTTCAGCAAGAAATAGCCAAGTCGGAACAGATATTTTCACGAGGCATTTCAGACCCTGCCAAGGTAATATCTGACCTAAAATTTTCAAATCGTCGCACTCGCGCCAAATTTATCGGCAGCAAATAAATATAAGCCGTCGATTCCATTACGGAATTAACCAGAAAATTCATAATTAATCAATTGATTAATTATGAATTTTCTGGTTAATTCCGTAATGGAATCGACGGCTTATATTTATTTGCTGCCGATAAATTTGGCGCGAGTGCGACGATTTGAAAATTTTAGGTCAGATATTACCTTGGCAGGGTCTGAAATGCCTCGTGAAAATATCTGTTCCATGTACAGGGTGTTGATGAGGTTCAGGGGGGACCTCGCCTGTCCTCGTTCTCATCTTGTCATTCCTGGGAGAGAAAGGCCCTCGGACCATCTGACATTTGGTAGATTGAAGTCTCCCATAAGAAGTACACTTATGTGTTGTTCTAATGTGATTAGAACTTCTATTTTTATAAGGCAGTCTTCAAACTTGCCTACATGGCTTGGGGCATCTGGAGGGCGATATGTAGCACACACAACTACATCAAGTTGCCTTATATGTGCAATTAGTGTGTCACACACCGAGTTTGAGTATGACAAAAGGACCTGGGGTGTGAGGTCCTCACGGATGTACATAGCAACTCCTCCATGACTCCTTTCTTTTCTGTCGGTCCGTAGTACAACATACTGTGGTATGTGTAATTCCGCATCTGCTATGTCCGGTTTCAGGTGCGTTTCTGTAAGTGCTATACATAAGGCTTGATTGCATGCAACAAAGTCTCTCAAGAACGGGATTTTTGTCCTGTTACTGAGTGTTTGCAGTCCTCTGATGTTCAGTAGGAGCATCATATATAATCGCTCATATATGTGACACTCTTTTGTTTACGACTACAAGTGTTCCTGTTGATTTGATCAATGGACGGAACAGCCTGCAAGTGTAATATTAACGACCAAGTCGCTCAGTAATCCAGTACTCTTAACATAGTTCTCAGGGAGATTCAGCATGACACAGATTGCAACAAGGCTGGCACTTTGAATTCGAAGTACTACTCACCTTCACCTGCAGCATTGTGAAATTTTGCTCAAGGGAAAAAACATGCCACGTAGGGTTGAACTCTCAACTTAGTGATCGCGAGCCCGTTAACCTAATAGGCCATGCGCTTTCATATATACGTATGAAAACTATATATATATATATATATATATATATATATATATATATATATATATATATATATATGTATATGTGCGTGTATATATATATATATATATATATATATAGTTATCCGTAATAATGAAGGGTGAAATTAATTAATTTGGAATAATTATCAATTACACCAAGTAGTCTTCGGTATGTAAAAGCCTCATTCGAGGAAAATTTAAGTAATACTAAGCAATAAGGGTTTAGCAACGAATTGCCTTACCACATACCGAATTTAGAAATAGCAGTCAAAGAGTTATAGCTATTTCTTCTACTAAAAAGGGAGATCTCAGTAAAAACAGCAATTGGAAGGCAGACACAAACAGGTAAGAGAGAATGAATTGACGGCAATCTATCATACAATTTTAAGTTATCTACGGACGTACGTTTCGAAATCAAGTTTTTAGGAAAGCATAAGAATTAAATATTAAATAATTCTATCTTACCAAAAACTTCTTTTCTCTTCAGCGTAGAATACTATAATCATAAATGATTATATATTGAATTTTGAGATACTAGAAGGCACCAACTCAACTCAGTATCAGAGCGAGCTAGAATCCGCAACTAGTATCACCAAATTCAATGCGTGAATGAAAAGATTGTGTCACCAGCCCCTTCCCACCCGCGTGTAGCCAAAACAAGATGCTGTGGTCATCTACTGAGATAAAATATGGTTATCCGTAATAATGAAGGGTGAAATTAATTAATTTGGAATAATTATCAATTACACCAAGTAGTCTTCGGTATGTAAAAGCCTCATTCGAGGAAAATTTAAGTAATACTAAGCAATAAGGGTTTAGCAACGAATTGCCTTACCACATACCGAATTTAGAAATAGCAGTCAAAGAGTTATAGCTATTTCTTCTACTAAAAAGGGAGATCTCAGTAAAAACAGCAATTGGAAGGCAGACACAAACAGGTAAGAGAGAATGAATTGACGGCAATCTATCATACAATTTTAAGTTATCTACGGACGTACGTTTCGAAATCAAGTTTTTAGGAAAGCATAAGAATTAATATTAAATAATTCTATCTTACCAAAAACTTCTTTTCTCTTCAGCGTAGAATACTATAATCATAAATGATTATATATTGAATTTTGAGATACTAGAAGGCACCAACTCAACTCAGTATCAGAGCGAGCTAGAATCCGCAACTAGTATCACCAAATTCAATGCGTGAATGAAAAGATTGTGTCACCAGCCCCTTCCCACCCGCGTGTAGCCAAAACAAGATGCTGTGGTCATCTACTGAGATAAAATATGGTTATCCGTAATAATGAAGGGTGAAATTAATTAATTTGGAATAATTATCAATTACACCAAGTAGTCTTCGGTATGTAAAAGCCTCATTCGAGGAAAATTTAAGTAATACTAAGCAATAAGGGTTTAGCAACGAATTGCCTTACCACATACCGAATTTAGAAATAGCAGTCAAAGAGTTATAGCTATTTCTTCTACTAAAAAGGGAGATCTCAGTAAAAACAGCAATTGGAAGGCAGACACAAACAGGTAAGAGAGAATGAATTGACGGCAATCTATCATACAATTTTAAGTTATCTACGGACGTACGTTTCGAAATCAAGTTTTTAGGAAAGCATAAGAATTAAATATTAAATAATTCTATCTTACCAAAAACTTCTTTTCTCTTCAGCGTAGAATACTATAATCATAAATGATTATATATTGAATTTTGAGATACTAGAAGGCACCAACTCAACTCAGTATCAGAGCGAGCTAGAATCCGCAACTAGTATCACCAAATTCAATGCGTGAATGAAAAGATTGTGTCACCAGCCCCTTCCCACCCGCGTGTAGCCAAAACAAGATGCTGTGGTCATCTACTGAGATAAAATATGGTTATCCGTAATAATGTACTTCTTATGGGAGACTTCAATCTACCAAATGTCAGATGGTCCGAGGGCCTTTCTCTCCCAGGAATGACAAGATGAGAACGAGGACAGGCGAGGTCCCCCCTGAACCTCATCAACACCCTGTACATGGAGCAAGTAATACTCCAACCAACCAGGGCAGGTAACACACTGGATCTCTGCTTCAGAAATAATATGGATCTCATCCATAATGTGAAAGTGACACCGACACTACTCTCGGATCACAACATGGTAGAGCTGACCATGTACGGGCCAAAGGAAAGCATGGACATGCAGCCTACAAGAAACACTCAGAATCTTTCCAGCTTGAACTTCCATAAGGCAAACTGGAAACAAATTGAGAAAGAGATCCTCAAACAAAACTGGCCTGAATGTCTCTCCTCGCCAAATATCGACGTGAAACTTCAACAATTCATGTCTGTAATGCAAGCCATATGCTACAAATGTGTCCCAGAGAGAAAGGCCACTGTACACAAGAACAAAATCCTCAAAGAGAGGAAAATTTTAATGAGACGGCGTACAAAAATTTCAAATCGCCTAAACAAACAAATTGAAAGCAGTGAAAAGTCCCGCCTGAAAATAAAACTGTTGGAAATTGAAAAATGTCTGCAATTCTCCCATGAAAAGGAAAGAGCAGACAAAGAAGCCTGGGCTATAGACAACATAAAATCTAACCCCAGAGCTTTCTACACGTATGCCAAAGAAACAGATACGGTGCACTGTAGGATAGGGCCACTCCTTGAAAAGGATGGCACACTCAGAGGAAAACCAGTGAGGGTAAGTGAAATACTGAATGAGCAATTCAAGAGTGTTTTCACTCCACCCCTTGGGCATTTCCAAATCCCCAATCCAACTGACTTCTTTACCACTGCAGATATAAAATCAGAGGCAGCGACGATAGATTACATCGATATAAAGGAAGACGATGTAATAAAGGCAATAGATGAAATGAAAACGGACTCAGCTATTGGCCCCGATGGATTCCCGGCAATCCTCCTAAAAGTATGTAAGAGAGTCCTAGCAAGACCACTGCAGTTCCTCTTTCAGAGCTTCCTTGCAGCTGGCAAACTGAAGGAAGGTAAAATATGCCCTATTCATAAAGGAGGTAGCAGAGCGGAGGCCAAGAACTACAGACCTATCTCTCTGACCTCACACATCAGCAAGGTCATGGAACGAATAGTCAGAAGGAAACTAATCACCTTCCTTGAAGAAAATGACTTGCTGCCTGACACCCAACATGGTTTCCGACCAGGAAGAAGCTGCTTAACTCAGCTCCTACAACACTATGACTGGGTGCTGAAACGACCGCTCAACCACTCAAATGTTGAAATGATATATCTCGACTTTGCAAAAGCCTTTGATAAAGTCGATCATGGAATGATATGTCACAAACTGCGTGATCTTAGCATTGTTGGAAAACTGGGAGAATGGCTTCATGACTTTCTGAAAGATAGAAGTCAGGTGGTAGTAGCCAATGGGGCCACTTCCATTAACACGTAAATAGTGAGCGGTGTTCCGCAGGGCACTGTTTTGGGACCACTACTGTTCATAATGGCCCTCTCAGACATGCCCTCAGCCACGCGGAGAGCCACGATCACAAGTTATGCAGATGATACAAAAGTTTCACAGGCAATACAGAACCCTGAAGACACTAGGCACCTGCAATATGAGCTGGACGAAATATACAAGTGGGCTGAAAAGAATAGCATGCAGTTCAATGCTGAAAAGTTTCAAGCTTTATACTATCAGCATGCAAAACTGAATGCAATACCCAAGGAATACACTGGACCCGGAGGGATTGCAATCCCAGAGGCACAATCAGTGCGTGACCTGGGTATTCACATGAGTGATGACGCGACCTTTCATGTACATGTTGCTAAACTGACAATGAAATGCAGACGACTGGCCGGATGGATTCTTAGAACCTTTAGAACAAGAGAACAAGAAACCATGATGGTCCTCTGGAAGACACTTGTCCTAAGCCACTTTGACTATTGCTCTCAGCTATGGTCACCATCCAGTGTCAAGCTGATCACAGAACTTGAGGCGATCCAACGTAGCTACACGAAGAAGATAGCCTCTGTGCAGAATATAAGCTACTGGGAAAGACTCAAGAGATTAAAACTCTATTCCTTGGAGCGTAGGCGAGAAAGATATGCCATAATATACATCTGGAAGATCCTAGAAGGACTTGTCCCAAACTTTGGCATCGAGAGTTACACAAATGCCAGAACTGGGCGCCACTGCGTGGTGCCTCGGACTCCAAATTTGCCATGAAGATGTAGGACAAGATACTGTGATAGCCTGGGCTTCCGAGGCCCACAGCTCTTCAATATCCTCCCGAAGAACCTAAGAAACCTGCATGGGGTGGATGCAGATGTCTTTAAAATGAAACTGGATCTCTTCCTGTCAGGTATCCCAGATGAACCAACTTCACGGCAGGAGATGCAGATGAGGGCAGCTGCATCGAACTCTCTCATGCACCAAATGGCAGTTGCTAAAAAGCATTCGTGAAGTAAAACCATGTAGCAACACCAAATGGCGGTGCCCCAGCATGGCCACAGCTCGTGAGCTGAAACTAGAATCAATCAATCAATCAATCATATATATATAAAGTTAATCCAAAGAAGAAAACACAAAAAAAACACAGCTACGGGAGGACGTGGAACAAATAAAATATTATTGAACGCTCAGGAAAGAAGGGAAGGAGGGTTTAACGTTCCGAGCGGAGCTCTTCGTCGGATGCAAAGGAGAAGGAAAGATCCCCAGAATGGAAGACAGAGGAAAAAAAATGCTGGCGGTGCTCACGAGGTCACATGTACTTGGTATGTACTATATATATATATATATATATATATATATATATATATATATATATATATATATATATGGACCAAAAACGCAATAGAGGGTTTTAAAACATTCGGGCAGATAGACGACACAAAGGCGGACAAGAGAAACAACCATTAGAAAGACAGCAAAAAAAGTCGTGTCATTTTTGGCTTTCTTTCATTAGTGAAGTTCCAGAAGTCACGACCATTTCGGACAATTACACTTGAGATGGTTCGATCTGGTTGTCTAAAAAAATGTCTAACCTAAGAGCATTAGGACCCTTTGTAAGAAAGCTAGCAAGTGTGTACGGCAATAAAAACGAAGAAAATCAAACGAACAAACAAAAAAGCGTGAACATGGTACACAATTACGAATACAACAACAAGAAATAGCAACAGGCGTCTTTCGACTGAGAACGATTCAAATTGAGCTGGCGTGTATGAAGTACATGTATGTATACCAAGATTTTTAATCAATTGACATAATGTACTTGGTATGAACTATGTGTACTCAGTTGTGTTTACCGCTAATACCCCGGCTTGAACTGCAACTGAAAAATGTGGCGCTGAGACTACCTATCAGAGGCGGCTAGAAGTGGTACCTCCTTGATCGGGTGGATATGGATTCAAATAAGAAATGAAAAAGCAAAAGATTTGGTATCACTCGAAAAACATTTAATTTAAATAGAGAATATAGGCAGAGGTGCGGCTCTAAGGTAAGAAGCTTGCTTCCAAAACTGCATGGTTCTGGGTTCAGTCCCATTGCGTGACGCCTGGGGTATTTGTCTTTTGCTATAGCCTGTGGCCGACCAAGTCCGTGTGAGTGGGTTTAGTAGACGGAAACTGATAGAATTGTATTATATACCAGGAGGGTAAAAAATGATATGTACTCTTGTTTTTTCAATGTATTTACACAAAACAGGGGATAAAAATTTACGTCATTTTTGTATGCAGTCATCTTTTTCGATGCTCTTGGTTTAGCGGTTCAAAAACTTGCGTATTTCCTCCGAGAAGAAACTTCTCGGTTGGTCGTGCAACCATTTATGCTCTGCTTCTTTCACATCTTCATCCATAGGGAATCAACGACCTCGTAAAACACCTTTGAGATGTCCAAAGATATGGTAATCGGAAGAGACGAGATCTGGGCTGTAGGCAGGATATTTCTGCGCCTCAAAACCCATATATATATATGAGCATAAAAGCCACTGATACATACACGTATATATAAATGCACGTTGAAATGAATCTATGAGCATGTGTATCTGCGATTGTATATGCGTATGCATGCGTATACATCTGTATGCTTACACACGTTCTGCATCGTAGTCCCTATGTAAGACACGTATAAATCAAAGTAACATCGAAAAACACGCAAGCAGAAAATACCCAATTATTTCTCCTCTTCGTTCGTTCTCACAGACATATATATATATATATACATACATGTATTCACACATACAAATACACACACGCATATATGCATGTAAGTATGTCAATATATTTACATGCTTATATTTGATGCAGGTACATGCAGCTTTCACTGTGCCAATAATCCCAGTGGTTAAATATTTATTTATTAAACGCAAGTGCTTGAATTTATTTGCAAACCTATGTACAGACTTTCTGACGCAGTACCTTAGAATTCACACACACACACACATACACACACACACACACAGACAGACACACACACGCACACACACATACAAACATACACACACAAACACACACACACACACACACACATATATATATAGATAGATAGATAAACACTAACTCCCACACGAACATACGCAAATATATATTGTATATATAGTTAGATAGATATATAGTTAGACACACACATACATACACACACTCACACACACCACACATATAAAGCAGCGGAAGATATGTTCCACTCTAAGATCAGGCATATTTCCTTTATATCCCCCATCAGACGTTAGCTCTTGCCTTCTATTCTTATTGTAGACTTGTTTTGTAATTCCAGATTGTTTATAATTTTATAAACATATATTGTAGATATTTTATAGAAAAATACTTCGCTAAAATTAATTTTGGCGAATCCTAGAAAGTGCTTTTCTCTTTTAATGTCGCATATATATTTGTCTATGTACGTATGTGTGTATGTCTGTCTGTATGTATAAATGTATGTATGTGTACACACACACACACACACACACATATATATATATATATATATATATATACATACACACACACACACACACAAATACTCACACATATAGGTATTTATATATGTACGTGTGTATGCGTGTGTATATGCATGTACGTTTTTTTTTTCCGAATAATGAAAATTCAGGGAGTTAAAGCTATAGATATTAGCCTGCAAATATTTAACTCGTTTACTGAAAATTTGTGCCCTAGGCTTTATAGGTCTGTTTCAATATCCAAGAAAAGAATTATTACATACACGTCGGATGTGGACCGGCATGTCAAGGGAATAGACGCAGCACTTCCTCTGCTTGTTGTAAAGGGCCACCAAAAGAGGTTCAGCTAGGATTTGCACTCAGACCTCTAAAATTCCCCACTAGCAACGACTATCCAGGACGTGATGTTCATTATAGAAAGGATGTAGGACGTGATCTTAATTAAGCAGCCGAATTAATTCTTGTCCGAAATACTTGTTCGCTTTGGGAAAACGTAATCAATTTCCTAGAACCCCTGAATGTACATGCCATTAAGCGATCAGTTTTTTTTCTTCTTTGAATACACGAGCAAAATGTGAATAAGTGCTTGTTCGAGAAAGGGCTTCAACTATAGACATAATACTTACATAGAATAAGAGAAGGGAATACATACGCACAAACACACAAATAAATGGCCGCCATGCATTATTATTATTATTATTATATATATATATATATATATAATATATATATATATATATATATATATATATATATATATATATATATGTATATATATATATATATATATATATATATATATATATATATATATATATATATATATATATATATATAAATATTTATTATTTTAGTTGTTTCAGTTATTTGACTGCTGCTATATATATATATATATTACATAAATAGATATGTATGTATATATTATATATTATATAATAATATATAAATGTATATATATATTATATATATATATATATATATAATATATATATATATATATATATATATATATTATTTTGGCTGCCCCCTCGTTATCAAGTATGGCCATTGCACGAAGCTTCACTGTTACTGGTGTTGTGATCGAATGTGACTTTTTAGCCCAGCTAAATATCTACAATGTCTTGTACATGTACAGAATTGGCAACTAAAAACGTTTTCGGTAATGGCCGGTTGTAGTTGTAACTGGGCTTCGTGTACCTTTGCATGTCGTTTAAGTCCTCCTGCCGAATTACACTCTCTTCCAGATGCCCGACAGATATGATTAGCATGGTGTGTTTCATCACCACCAGTGGCTAGGTTGTCACTCATCTGTTTCGCTTTATGACTACGAAGATGACTCTTGAGTCCAGCTTTACTGAGGCAGGGTATTGCACAGACACTGCATGTCAGCATCATAGGAAGACCCTTCCCATCTGAAAGTGTAACAGCGATGCCCTTCCTGACATCCTTCCTTACTTTCTCATGTGCAACTCGAGATTTCTCAAAAGTGGATGTCTCCTCGTGCACAATCCTTCTCCACCTGCTACGAGCAATAGCTATGCCTTCCCATGAGTCAAGAGAGATGCATGCATCTCTTAAGAAAGCCTTCGGCAAGTCCTTATACCCCTTTTTTGGTTTATGTGGCGGTCGGTCTGCTCTAGCTAACTCTCCAAAAAAAGAGTTGTTTTGGCATCCTTGAATCCTTCATCCTGACCAGATGACCACTCCATCTAAGCCTTTGCTTTAACACAAGAGCTTCTATACTTTCAGACCGAGAGCCTTCCAATATTTCAAGACCACTGATGTGGTCCTTCCACTTAATGCCATAGATCCGTCTGAGACGCATCGATGGAAACGTTCCAGTTGTTTACGGTGGTATCGATATGTGACCCACGTCTCGCAGGCATAGAGAAGAGAAGGAGGCACATATGCCTTGTACACCTTTATCTTTATC
This sequence comes from Octopus sinensis, assembly GCF_006345805.1. Lineage (NCBI taxonomy): Eukaryota > Metazoa > Mollusca > Cephalopoda > Octopoda > Octopodidae > Octopus > Octopus sinensis. The sequence goes on along the minus strand of NC_043011.1, from coordinate 67,411,067 downwards.
TCGTATATATATATATATATATATATATATATAAATATAAATTTGAAAAAGAACCACCTCTTATCAATTCAATAATGAAAAAATTAAATTAGAGATAAAACCACTGCGGCCATGCTGATGCACGCCGTCTTGTGCTACACTGTTGTTACGAAGAACCTCCTCTAATATGTGGTAGTTGGTGGAGAATGGAGTTTGACATAGCTACTCTCATTTGCACCTCTTGTCGTGAGGTAGGTTCATCGTGGACTCTCGACAGGAAGATGTCCAGCTTTGATTTAAACACCGCTACATCTACTTTGTGCAAGTTCCTCAGACTCTTTGGGAGAATATTAAAAAGCTGTGGGCCCTTGAAACCCAGGCTGTTGCAGAAGCTGGTTCTGAAGCGTGATGGCATTGCTGGGATCTTTGGCACTATGCAGTGTCGTCCCGTTCTAGCATTGGTGTAGCTTACAATGCTAAAATTTGGCACAATTCCATCCAGGATCTTCCAGACATATATTACTGCATACCTCTCCCGTCTTCTCTCTAGAGAGAAGAGTCTTAGCTGTTTCAACCTTTCCCAGTAGCTGAGCAATTCCAAAGAGACGATCTTCTTTGTGAATCTTCTCTGGATTGCTTCAAGGTCCACTGTTAATTTTACACTGGTGGGTGACCATAGCTGTGACCAGTAATCCAGACGAATGTCCGCCAGAGTACCATCATGGTTTCTTATCTCTGGTTCTGAATGTTCTTAGGATTCTTCCAGCCAGTCGTCTGCACTTTGTCGCCATCCTGGTAATGTGCACTTGGAAAGAGGTATCATCACTCATGCCGATAACTATGTCCCTCACAGACCTAGGCTCTGGGATTGAAATTCCCTGTGGACCGGTATATCCTGTAAGTTTAATATTCAATTTTTTGATGCTGGTAGCGTAGGACCTGGAATTTTTCAGCATTAAACTGCATATTATTATCCTCAGCCCATCTGTAGATTGAGTCCAACTCCTGCTACAGGTGTGCAACGTCGCTGGGGTTCTGTATTTTCTGCGAGACTTTCGTATCGTCTGCATAGCTTGCCAGAGTGGCTATCCGGGCATTTGAGGGCATATCTGAGAGGGCCACTATAAAAAGCAGTGGTCCCAAGACAGCGCCCTGTGGACCACCGCTCACTATTTGTGCGTTCATAGAGGTGGCTCCATTAACCACTACTGCCTGATTCCTATCTTTCAGGAAGTCATGTAACCACACTCCAAGTTTTCCAGCTATGCCGAGGTCACGCAGTTTGTGGCATATCATGCCATGATCCACCTTGTCAAAAGCTTTTGCAAAATCAAGGTAGATTACGTCCACATTTGATTTGTTGAGTAACTGCCTCAACGCCCAGTCATGATGTTGTAAGAGCTGGTTCAGGCAGCTCCTACCTGGTCGAAAACCATGCTGGGTATTACTCAGCAAGTTATTTTCCTCAAGGAATGTGATTAGTTTCTTTCTGACTATCCGTTCCATGACTTTGTTGATGTGTGAAGTCAGAGAGATAGACCTATAGTTTTTGGCATCTGCTCTACTTCCCCATTTATGTATTGGGCATATTATTCCCTCCTTCAGCTTGCTTGGCAGTTTGCTATTCGCAAGAAAGCTCTGGAAGAAAATCTTAATATATATTATATATACATATTATATATATTATATATAATATTATATATTATATATATATATATATATATATATATATATATATATGTACGTATATATATATATATATAATATATATATATATATATATATATGTATATATATATATTATATCTATATATATACATATAAATATATATGTATGTGTATATGTATATATATATATATATATATATATATTATTATATATATATATATACAAATTTGTATGGTATGTATGCATGTATATATATATCTGTGCGGTTCAGCTATATATCAATTTTATACACATCCGTTGATGGGGAGTCACGGAATTCTTATCAATGTAATTATGAAACTGAAGCATAAATCATTTTTTTTGCTAAAAATTCATCAAAATCTGTTTAAATAACATTATATAATATGTCATCTATATGTGTACATAACGCCTTAACAGCAATAAATATTAATAAATATGCCAAATACATAAGAATACGTCAAGAAATACATTAATAATATTTGGAGTTGACCATCTGGCGAGGAGATTATCACGTATATCGAATATTCAGCATGAAATGGGTTCTTTTATATCGTTTGCTTCGCAAGTGTTCTTAAGTAGGTACGTGATGGTTATTGTTGAAGTTTCATTAACATATTCCTGTCCTAAGATCTTGGTATTGTTCTGGCCTTCTGTCTGATATCATCCATCTCCATCTATCTGTATAGCCATCTCACACCCCATCTTAATCTATCTGTCTATCATCCCCATCTCTATCTTTCTATCTGTCCATCTATATCTCAGTCTCTATCTATCTATCTATCTATCTATCTATCTATCTATCTATCTATCTATCTATCTATCTATCTATCTATCTATCTATCTATCTATCTATCTATCCATCCACACGTACGCTTGTCAAACTCATCTGCTTAACTCTCTTTCAAACTACATGTGCAAAATAATTATATGTCTGGCTGTCTGTCTATCTATATGAACGCTTCCGCATTTGTACAAGTGCTGTCTCTGTTCAAAGTTCTGCGTAATGGCGATGTGGTCTCACAAATATCATTTTTACACGACGGAGATGTTAGAAACAGTGTAAGCATATTATAATAGGATGGAGTCAAAGTAAAAAATATAGTGCATAATATCAGATCCAGTGGAAAGGATGGTGTTAGATTTAAATGTATCGTCTGTGTTTCTCTGTGTGTGTGTGTGTGGAGGTTGCAGATTAGTGATTAGGGTATTAGACCCATAATAGCAACATTGTACTTTCGCTAAGTGCCTATGTAGTCGAGCGGGGTCTCTCGATTCACCCATCGTTTGCCGTAGAGGCACATTCGTGCTGGAACAAGTGGAGGGAGAGAGAGCTGCGCCAGGACTAGGTTGGTACTCAACTGCAACTAATTAGACTGCAACAGCATGAAAATGCATATCTTTCTCAAAGGCCCACCTCAACGCTCGGTCAGGGAATTGAACCTACAATATTAAGATCGTGACCTGACACACTAAATACATGAACACACGCTCTCAACATGCAGTGTTCTTGTAATAGCAAAACATATTTTAACATCTGTATACATAAAGGGCACGATGTGTGTGGTGTGTGTGGTGTGTGTGTGTGTGTGTGTGTGTGTGTGCGTGAATGTAATTTATGCACGTCCACAAATTAGCATGCATGTCGCTCAAATTTTAGGAGGACATTCGTCATGATCCTAGCTTATTTTCGTGTACTTATTTTTCCCAGAGGCACCAGCGAATAGCAGTAAAAAACTTGTCAACCAAAACTTTTAACAATTTTCAAGCCGGAGAATAACCATGGTTTGCAAACAGTTTTTGCTTTTTTTCCATCGAGGAAAAAATGTTTTGTTGATATACGGGCAACATACACCCCCACGCGCGCGCGCGAACACGTATGCGTACAAAAAGCATGTATGTAATAGGTGTACGTACGTATTTGTGTGCATGTGCGTGTGTGTGTGTGTGTTGCCCATATATATATATAAACCAATTTCAACGGATTTCGCCCAAATTTGACGTTGATGTCACTTAGTTTGGTTTGAAGTAAAGAAATTGATTAGCTTAATAATCATAACTTAATCACGGGAAAAGCCGGGTTATACTGCTAGTTACTGATATAACTTCATAATGCATGGATGGTGTTAGATTTAAATGTATCGTCTGTGTTTCTCTGTGTGTGTGTGTGTGGAGGTTGCAGATTAGTGATTAGGGTATTAGACCCATAATAGCAACATTGTACTTTCGCTAAGTGCCTATGTAGTCGAGCGGGGTCTCTCGATTCACCCATCGTTTGCCGTAGAGGCACATTCGTGCTGGAACAAGTGGAGGGAGAGAAAGCTGCGCCAGGACTAGGTTGGTACTCAACTGCAACTAATTAGACTGCAACAGCATGAAAATGCATATCTTTCTCAAAGGCCCACCTCAACGCTCGGTCAGGGAATTGAACCTACAATATTAAGATCGTGACCTGAACACACTAAATACATGAACACACGCTCTCAACATGCAGTGTTCTTGTAATAGCAAAACATATTTTAACATCTGTATACATAAAGGGCACGATGTGTGTGTGTGTGTGTGGTGTGTGTGTGTGTGTGTGTGTGTGTGTGTGCGTGAATGTAATTTATGCACGTCCACAAATTAGCATGCATGTCGCTCAAATTTTAGGAGGACATTCGTCATGATCCTAGCTTATTTTCGTGTACTTATTTTTCCCAGAGGCACCAGCGAATAGCAGTAAAAAACTTGTCAACCAAAACTTTTAACAATTTTCAAGCCGGAGAAATAACCATGGTTTGCAAACAGTTTTTGCTTTTTTTCCATCGAGGAAAAAATGTTTTGTTGATATACGGGCAACATACACCCCCACGCGCGCGCGAACACGTATGCGTACAAAAAGCATGTATGTAATAGGTGTACGTACGTATTTGTGTGCATGTGCGTGTGTGTGTGTGTGTTGCCCATATATATATATAAACCAATTTCAACGGATTTCGCCCAAATTTGACGTTGATGTCACTTAGTTTGGTTTGAAGTAAAGAAATTGATTAGCTTAATAATCATAACTTAATCACGGGAAAAGCCGGGTTATACTGCTAGTTACTGATATAACTTCATAATGCATGGCGATAATTCCTGATTGAGGCTATTTTAACTCGAATAATGATAAATGAACGTTTCAGCACCTCTACAAAACCCATGCAGTAATCCCTCGACTGTCGCTGGTGTTAAGTTCAAAAACCTACCATAGAAATAATTAAAATCTAAAAAAAAAAAAACATATAATACCTATCGGGCGCAGAAACCCGGATATACTGAGGCGTCCGCAATATAAATTTACATATATTGGCCAGAATAATCCATGGCGTACCGAGTGCGCGAAAGGTGAACCGCGATATGGTGAGGGGTTGCTCTATAAAATATTCACTTCAAAGTGAGTTATGTTCTAGAAGATTAATACAGTGATTTACTTATATTACTAATATTACAATTATAACATGAATTAAAAATGATACCACTGTGTTACCGTTGTATTTTCAATGCTGTAAGACTGAACAATACTATGATAACGCTGAATTATTAAATGAATTATCATTAATGCAATGATAGGTGCATAGCTCAGTGATTAGAGCATCGGACTCACTATCTTGAGGTAGTGAGTTCAATTCCCGGACCAGGTTGTGTTCTTGAACAATACCCTTTATTTCACATTGTTCCAATTCACCCAGCTGTAGAAATGAGATACGATGTCACTGGTGCCAAGATGTATCGGCCTTTGCCTTGGATAACATCGGTGGCGTGGAGAGGAGAAGTTGGTACGCATGGGCGACTGCCGATAGTCCTTAAAAAATTTTGCCTGGACTTCTGCCTCAGAGGGGAGCTTTCTGAGTGCAAACCTATGGTCATTCATCACCGACGGAGATTTCTATTCCTTTATCAGTGGGTGAGCGTTATATTGTCTATACTGCAAGACGGAGAGTCGTCATGATAGCACAGTTTACTAAATCAAAACCTCAATATTATTCTAATACAACACTAACTTTCGTTATAATATCAATTCGTATGTAACTTTAATAACATTTATTGGCAGAATCAATAGACAAATTCTACCAAGATATGAGAATATAAATTGTAATAATATTCAAACAGGTAACACCACTCTTTATAGAATTGCAATTTAACACAAATAATCAATGGCAAAAACTACGATATGCAATAAATGTAATTTTTATAATAGTGATCAAGCTCTCATCTGTGTAGATATTTCAATACAGAACTTTTTAAAATTTTATTTACAGGTCAAATAATCTAATCAATAACAACCTGCAACAGGAATCATGGAAAATATTAGTAAGACTCACATGCATAAATTAGCAAATAATACCTAAATATACATAAAACGTAATGTTGTTATAAATATTATTTGTTTTATATTATACCATTTTTTTGGAAATGATATTTCCACAACTACGTGATGTAACTGAATACTGGCTTGGTGAGGTTTATTATATCAAGCTTAGCAGGAACTTACAAAATCGATAGAATGTCAGGTAAAGAATCGGTGTGTAATTTCTACCGATTAAAACTGAAATATCTATCTGTCTATCTATCTATCTATCTATCTATCTATCTATCTATCTATCTATCTATCTATCTATCTATCTATCTATCTATCTATCTATCTATCTATCTATCTATCTATCTATCTATCTATCTATCTATCTATCTATCTCTCTCTCTCTCTCTCTCTCTATCTATCTATCTATCTATCTCTCTCTCTATCTATCTATCTATCTATCTGTCTGTCTATCTATCTATCTCTACTGTAAACAATAACACAGATAAGCTGATGTTCGCTAAAGCTGTTTCAGAGGTGTTCTTTATTGATGAGCAAAGGAACATCACGTAAAAAAACCCCCAGAAAAACAATGAAAATTTTCTTCTAGTTGATTACGAGTAAAATTTAACCTTTACTATTTTTCACATAAATTGTACATAATGCATAATGACCCTGTCATCCTGTTTGAGATTTTTAAAAATCTAACTTTATAATACGGTACATACGAACGCATGAACACACACACGCACTCGTGCTCAGGAACACACCCACACATACACATTTATTGATAATTTTTCAGTGAATGAGGAAGGGAATACTTAATATAAGCCGTAGCGTTATATGGACTGTTGTCAGTGAATATTTACATCACAAAGTTTTATGATACTCCGATTATCATACGAAAGCTGTTACAATTCAGTTTGTCTTCTCATTCATATGTATTACTTTGGACATGGTTCAATATTTGTTTTTGTTGAATGGTGTTCCTTTTTGCATGGATGATTGGCTTATAGTTTTTGTGACGATTGATTGGCTGTTAACGTATATTGTTCTTCGACATCTCATCTCAGATTCTACTGCATTTCTTGGTTACCTCTTTTTTAAGTGTTTGTAATTTGTGAATTTACAAATTTCATTTTGACTAAGTTTAAATCAGGAATTCTTTGTACTATTGTGCTGTCAGCAGGTTATCGGTTAGTACTGTCGAATAAGGAAAGAAAGTATTCCATTATCATAATCAATCATCATATGCTTACATTTGTGTTTATCATAAATATGTGTATAAATATATACATGAATACACACATACACATACACATCATAATAGCAGCGGATGTATAAATTTGTATAATTAAAAAAATGACTATATCAATTCATACACACAAATATATACGTATATGCATATTGAGTAGATGCGTGTATATATGTATGTGTGTGTACGTGTGGTAAGTAGCTTGCTTACCAGCCACATGGTTCCGCATTCAGTCCCACTGCGCGGCACCTTGGGCAGGTGTCTTTTACTATAACCTCGGGCCGACCAAAGACTTGTGAGTGGATTTGGTAGACAGAAACTGAAAGAAGCCCGTCGTATATATTTGCAGGTCGAGAGGCGAGAGAAATGACGGCCAGCGAAGTTGGTCTCACGTCCAAAAAGTGACGGAGGGGAGAAAAATTGCCTGTAGTCATGTGTGAGCACACTGGCAGAGGGCAAGTGGGACAAGAGAGAGGATGAGGGAAAGAAACAAAGGGAGTGAGGAAGGAACGAAAGATGGTAGGAAGTGGAAGAAAGACAAGGAACAGTAAAAGAACGATGGGGAGAAACGGAAAATAAAGAGAATTATAGAAGGATAAAGAGAATGAAAGAAAACAGACAATGGAGTCGCAGACATTATAAATAAATGTAAGAACTTGATGTGAACAAGGCTACTGGGCGTTCGATTATAAATAAATAAAAATACACATTAAGAACAGGACATATATATATGTTTATAAGTATATATACATACACACATAGAAACACTCATGCTTACATAGTAATAGAAATATGTGTGTGTATGTGTACCGAATCATATATATATATATATATATACTAAGCAATAAGGGTTTAGCAACGAGTTGCCTTACCACATACCGAATTTAGAAATAGCAGTCAAAGGGTTATAGCTATTTCTTCTACTAAAAAGGGAGATCTCAGTAAAAACAGCATTTGGAAGGCAGACACAAACAGGTAAGAGAGAATGAATTGACTGCAATCTATCATACATTTTTTTAGTTATCCACGGACGTACGTTTCGAAATCAAGTTTTAAGGAAAGCATAAGAATTAAATATTAAATATTAAATAATTCTATCTTACCGAAACTTCTTTTCTCTTCAGCGTAGAATACTATAATCATAAATGATTATATATTGAATTTTGAGATACCAGAAGGCACCAACTCAACTCAGTATCAGAGCGAGCTAGAATCCGCAACTGGTATCACCGAATTCAATTTGTGAATGAAACGACTGTGTCAACAGCCCCTTCCCACCCGCGTGTAGCCAAAACAAGATGCTGTGGTCATCTACTGAGATAAAATATGGTTATCCGTAATAATGAAGGGTGAAATTAATTAATTTGGAAAAATTATCAATTACACCAAGTAGTCTTCGGCATGTAAAAGCCTCATTCGAGGAAAATTTAAGTAATACTAAGCAATAAGGGTTTAGCAACGAGTTGCCTTACCACATACGAATTTAGAAATAGCAGTCAAAGGGTTATAGCTATTTCTTCTACTAAAAAGGGAGATCTCAGTAAAAACAGCATTTGGAAGGCAGACACAAACAGGTAAGAGAGAATGAATTGACTGCAATCTATCATACATTTTTTTAGTTATCCACGGACGTACGTTTCGAAATCAAGTTTTAAGGAAAGCATAAGAATTAAATATTAAATATTAAATAATTCTATCTTACCGAAACTTCTTTTCTCTTCAGCGTAGAATACTATAATCATAAATGATTATATATTGAATTTTGAGATACCAGAAGGCACCAACTCAACTCAGTATCAGAGCGAGCTAGAATCCGCAACTGGTATCACCGAATTTATATATATATATATATATATATATATATATATATATATATATATATGTAATACATGCATATAGACATACATTTTTAGAGACATATGTACATCTGTCTGTCTCTCGCCTCCCTCTCTCTCTATCGGTTATGTGTGTATTTGGTGTGTGTGTGTGTGTAAATTCGCATATGGTTTTTTTTGTTTCTATTTCAGATGTTTCTTTCAGTTTGACGTTTTTATTCACAAGAGGTCGAATTAAATTGAAAACAAAACATACGAAAAATACATAGAAGAACAACTATACAAGTAGAAATAGAAATGTCTGATATTGCAAATCCACAAAACATTTCAAAGCATTTGTAAATAAAATACATCGAGTCAAAATGATTTTATTTACAATTTTTGTTGAAAATAGTTTAGGCGACATTTTATGAACAGAAGACAGTAAAAAATTTAGTACAAGAACGTGGTTGTTTGGTATTGTACTATAGTGTTAGTCAGTCAAATAAAGACAAGTTATTTCGCAGGTACAATACCACACGCATATATGAAATTTATTTCGCCAATTCCTGCCGAAAATTCAGCTGGGATTGTGCAATATAAGTAAAATCCTTTTGTGTGAGATGCCAAGTTTCATGTCGATGTCGCAACGGGAAACGCGAAGGATTGCAACTAGTTCAACTCGCTATTTCACCAGAAACAGTTCCCGGAAATGGAACAGGGAAGCGATTGTAAAATAACAAGCGATCGCTCTAAATGCAATGCCCCAGGACGGCTAAAACCAGTGGAAGTAATAGTACATATGCTTCTACACACACATTTGCACATGCACAAACGCACACTCATTACTATATACTGTAATGCATGGCTTGTGAAATACATCAACGTATTTAACCTAAGGCAAACATTATCTGATATAGAACTCAGCCCGGTGGGTCGAGGGTTTCGTTTTGTTTTCCACATCAAAAATTGAGTTTACTCTGAGTTCTTTTCCGTAATGACTGTTCAGGACAGCTTGTCTAGAACAGTGCATGTCAGTGTGAAATATGTACACACACACTCACACACATACACACACACAAATATATGTATATATATAAATATATATGTACACACACACACACGTATATATATATATATGTATGTATGTATTTGTGAGTGTGTCTGTGTCACCCCACAATCGCTTGACCACTGATGCTGGTGAATTTAGTTCCCCGAAACATAGCGGTTCGGCAAATGATAACGATAGAATAACTGCTACGCTTACAACGAATAAGTCATGGGGTCGATTTCTTAGATTACAACCATTTAAGGGTGTGTTCCAGCGTGGCCGCAGTCAAGTGACTGAAAAAAGAGAAAGAATAAAAGTATCAGAGAATATACACTTATAGCACACGACCATATACATAGAGGGGGCTGCAGAGAGGTTTTCCCGAGTTCAAAGGTTAATAAAAGAACAAACACATGAAGACACAAGAAAAACAAAAACAAAAAAAAACGATGTTCTCCACTCGAGGCCATGCTGGATACTATCTGAAAGAAAATATAAAAATGGCATTTAATGAACTTCATAGAAATACAAAGTTATTTCATGCATCTTCATGTTTTTTTATTTTTATTTTTATTAAACTTTGAAATCGGGGCAAACTTTCTGCCGCACCTGTTCGCTGCTTTCTTCCAAGGAATCTAGTGCTCTTAGCTTAGTTTTTCCTTGGGGCTGGCCAGATTGGAGCAATCTCGAGTATAACCAGCCGAAACTGCAAAGATAATCTGGAACTCAACTGAGGAAAGAAAACACCGAATGACTCGTCCTTTTATTTTTTGTCCCTTTTTTGTACCATCGAACTGTCTGGATGTTTTGCGTTCTTCTCCCATTTTTTGTATTCCTTTTTATATACATATGGCGGTGTACGTACACTTTGGTCTCTCTCTCTCTCTCTCTCTCTCTCCCTATATATATAATATATATATATTATATATATATATATAATATATATATATATATTGTATGTATGTGTGTATTCGTACATGCCATCATATTATGTGTCTGCTTGTGAAATATGAAATGTAGAAACAGTTTCCATACACATACACCAGTGCACACTTGCATTTCATATGAAACACGAGCTAAAACAGACATAATCATACACACACACACATAGGATTTATCAATAGAATGTATTTGACTGAAATATTGAGCAGTTTTACTGATCAAGTAAGGGCTGCTTCTTTGGTTTGATCAACACTTTAAATCGATGGAGAAGGTTTTGTAGGAAGGCTCTTGTGGAGATATATATATCGGATATTGGATTTCACCATTTCTCACAAATATTGAAGAATATATAATAGGGAAGATTTTTAATCCATTTGATCAACAACAATACTTGACAGCTACTTATCTTCATACACACCGCCCTACAATATATACATACATGCATACATATATATGAACACATATATATATATATATATATATATACACATATATATATACAAATGTATATATATATACATGTATATATTTACATATATACATATATGTATATATACGTATATATGAATGTATATATATTAATATATATATGTATGTATGTATATGTATAGGTATATGCATATATATACATACATACATATATAATCGAAACTGTGCCTGTGCTTTACTCATCTATTTTATACATTATGTATAATTTTCCCATTACAACACACACATGTTATATATATATATATATATATATATATATATATATATATATATATATATATATATGAAAAAACAAGTAAAAAATAGAAAATGCTAAAATAATTTTATAGTGAACATTTCAGTACCGGTTTCGGTCATTTTGAGACCTTTTCAACTGTAACGATTAAATAATTAAATTTAGAAAAATTAGAAGAAAAGTTTTTTTAAAAGAATATTTCTATAGTAGTGTTCAGATTTAAGTGGCATTCTGCCTTTCTCTGACTCTCTTGTTTGCACTTGTGTGTTCGAGGTAGTTGTGTATATATATATATATATATGTATATATGCATGTATGTATGTATGTATGTATGTATATACAAAATCACCCCACCCCCGCTTGGTCGGAATGGCGTTCATCGACCTCATATCGCTAGAGGACATTACAACATGGCGTTTTTTCCACTATTTGTGTTCCGGTTTTCAAAGATTTAGCGCGTTTAATACTAGACTTAAAGCAAAGAGAGGCACGTAAACATTGTTGATATACTGACCGTATAGTGCTCGGCTTCAATGTGTCTCTGATTTTTGTCTGTTTTTATAAATATGAATAGGTTTGAAGGCAAAACTAATCCGCATCTTTCGATGATATTTTATCGACAGATTTGTCCATTAAAATGTGATAAATATCCACTCTACTTTCAAAAGTATGATCGATGTATCAGAAGAAAGCAAACAGTGAACAGCAAATATACAAAACAATATACGAGAATGTAGGCCAATGGATCGAAATATATAAGGAGACCTCTTATCATTTTCTGGATCTCTCTCTCTCTCGCTCTCTCTCTCTCTATAGACTGTTAGGTGTGGTGTACAGGAATTGAATATATATTTTTCTCAATACACACACACACACACACACACACACACACACACACACACACATATATATATATATATATATACAGAGAAGAGAAAGAGAAAAGGAAGAGATCTCTTTATATATTACAAATATATATATACATTATATATATATATATATATATATATATATATACACGCACACATATACAAGCTATCATATATATGTATATACAGACATGCATACATATATGTGTGTGAGTGTGTGTGTGTGTGAATGTATGTCTCTATGTTCTTGCGCGTGTGTGTATATTTGCGAACCTAAACCTGTCGGTGTTATTGTTAATATTTTTGTGTCTGTATATATATATATATATACATACGCATAACATAAAGATTCATACGCATATATACATGTTTCTATGTTTTGTGCATGCGTGTATACATATGTGTATGCATCTACATATGTTCGTATGTTTATGTTTCTATACAAACGCATGTGCTATTTCATACATACATACATACATACATACATACATACATACATACATACATACATATATTCGAGTGTATAGATTTTTACGTATATTCTCCATCCCAAATGTATTACTGAATTTACATTCTACGGAAATATTGATTCGTCGCAATTAATGAAGAATTCTGATATTCTAAATATATTTGTTGAAATGGAACTTGTTTTTCCCAATTGAATTTATTTCAGTAGATGACTCGAGCCTATATTTAAGGACCCAGCGATATATATACATACATTATATATATATATATATATTTATATCTTCGTGAGTGTTAGAGGCTGGAAAGTCAACCAGCTAAGGGATAGTACCCAATAGACATAATAGAAACTCTACCGGCTGATGTATGTCAATTTTGTGTCCCTTCCATTTTCTTTTTCGCCGTATATATATATATATATATATATATATATATATATATATATATATATATATATATATATATATATATATTATATATATGTATATATATATATATATATATAATATTATATATATATTATATATATATATATATATAATATATATTATATATATATATATATATATATATATATATAAGGTGGTGCATTGCAGTATCATTTTAACAAATTTCTTTGTTGAGTTTTTCTTCTGCCTTTTTACCAGCATGTCAATGATTATACTCAGAGTATTCTTTGCGTGACATAAAAAGGCAACTGAAAGAAGTTGAAGTAGGATTTGCGCTCTGACCTCCCCAAATCCTCACAACACATACATAGGTTGGAGCCTTGTCGCTTGAGTACTACAAAGATGTCATCCACCATAGGAGTAGGGAGTCGCCAACTAATTGTTGATGCAGCGACGTGGTGTTAGTGCATACCCCCTTACTACTACTACAACTACTACTACTATACTACTACTACTACTACTACTACTACTACTACTACTGCTGCTACTACTACTACTACTACTACTACTACTACTACTACTACTACTTATCTTATGAGTTCAAATCCTGTCAAGAGGTGGATAAAATAAGAATATCTATTTTTCCATGTTCAATATATGAAAGCCTGTGTGTCGGGCGCGGGTGCGTCAAGTGAAAGTGTGAGGGTCGTTGCTGGAACGTCTTTTAATAGCATATCCAGTGAATCAAATATATCTATCCTTTTCTAAAGTTATATGGTGTAATTTTTGTGGGGATTTGGTTGCTATTTCTAGAGGTTCGGCGTCAACATAAAGAGTCCTTCACTTCTTTCCGTAAGATTGTGGTTTCGATCCCTGGACCGGGCTGTCCTTTGTTTTCTTGAGCAAAACACTTCATTTCACGTTTCTCCAGTCCACACAGCAGTAGAAATGAGTTTAGCCTGGAGAAGGATGGACTTTGCCAGCCTTTCTCGCCTGATATACGCTGCATTGCTGCAGCATCCCAACGACCCCCAAGGGGTTAAGAGACTTGTCTTGTCAATATACCCGTAGCAATGTTATACAATCTGCCCTTTCATTTGTAATAAATGAGGGTGTGATCTGAACAGATGATGCAATTATTTGAATCAGGTAGAGAGGTATCACATCGAAACTTCGTGATTGTCTGGCGTCACCTGCTCTTTTGTTGAGCACATTGTTATCGATCTCGGTGTGACGAAAGTAAGAAGAAGAAGAAGAAGAAGAAGAAGAAGAAGAAGAAGAAGAAGAAGAAGAAGAGAAGAAGAAGAAGAAGAAGAAGAAGAAGAAGAAGAAGAAGAAGAAGCAATAATGGTAACAGCAACCTTAAAAGTCCACGAGTCTTCGAATGGGTAACATGTAGTGATGAGTGGAAAATTAAAAGCATCAGTGTTTCTAACCAGAACCGACCTTGGGCTATAAAATAAAACCAACGGGAACAACATAGCAAAAAAATCTACTTCCTCGCTCTTTCTCGCTCTTTTTCTTTCTCATTCTCTCTCTGTATTTTTCTTTCTCTCTTTCTCTAGCTCTTTCTTTCGTCACACCAAGATCGATAAAAATGTGCAAATGTTTGCGTCAGCTTTTTAGTCAACATACTGAAATCAATCGAAGCAAAAGACTTCAGCTCCACATTAAAGCACACACACACATACACACACACGTGCACACACACACACACCTTCACATACATACAGTGCACACACACACACACACAAGCACAAATACTTTCCAACAACATCAAAAATATAAATAAATAAATAAATAAATAAAATTCGTGCCTAATATTGTTAGAAATCAATATTTCAATACTTGAAATCGATATTGACACATTTTTGCAATGAGTGCATTTGATCAAAAGCTAATAGCACGTGGAAATTTGAATCGTTCGTACGCGGTTTCAATTCCGGATAAAAGATAACTAAAATTTTACTTTCGTTTCTTACGTTCTGCTTTTGACAAGACTCTGTCTTTAGAGTTAAGCATTATTCTATACATTTAGGGGTCAATAGAAGACGATGGTGTTCCTCTACGTAGTCGATTGACCTACAGGAAATAGCAGCGAGCTTTCTCTCATATAAGATTATACTACATTAAAAGGAGCACTCCGTCGGTTACAACGACGAGCGTCCAAGCTGATACGATCAACGGAACAGCTTGGTCGTGAAATTAACGTGTACGCCTAACGTAGTTCTCAGGGAGATTCAGTGTGACAAGACTGGTCCCTTTGAAATACAGGTACTACTCATTTTTGCCAAATGAGTGAACTGGAGCAACGTGAAATAAAGTGTGTTGCTCAAGGACACAACCCATCGCCGGAAATTCAACTCACGACCTTACAATCGTGAGTCGAATGCCCTAACCACTGAGCCACTCGCCTTCTCATTA